>NW_023270380.1:20817781-20889853 GCF_011800145.1 Mirounga leonina
AAGGAAGGAAGGAAGGAAGGAAGGAAGGAAGGAAGGAAGGAAGGAAGGAAGGAAGAAAGAAAGAAAGAAAGAAAGAAAGAAAGAAAGAAGAGGAGAGAAGAGAAGAGAAGAGAAGAGAAGAGAAGAGAAGAGAAGAGAAGAGAAGAAAAGAAAAGAAGGAAGGATACCACTTTCTTTGAGCATCCATTCAGGTTTCATCATGAGATTGCAGCCCGTCAATCCCATCCTCAGGCTCCACTCCTGATTCTAGTTCTCCTGCTCTTTCCTCCCCATCGGCAGCGACTTCCTCTCCTGAAGTTTTGAACCATCAATTTGTAAAAAAAACACAGTATCCGTGAAGCACAATGCAACTAGGTATGCCTGATAATAAACGCCCAGTACCTACTACTTAGATATTCAAATGTCACTCTTTCCACGTATTTGTTTCCGATTCTTTTAAAAACATTTTTCCATCAAGAAAGAACAAACATTACAGATAAGACTGAGGTCATTCCCATTTCCTTCTCTCCTTCCCTGGAGATGAGCTCTATCGTCCTATTGCTCTGTGGCCCTTCTAATTATTTTTTGTACTCTTATGACATATATAGAGAGAGAGACCCAAACATATTATGTAGGGATTTTAAATTGTTTAAATACACGGTAAAATAACATACATACCCCTTTGCAATTTTCTTTGATTTCATTCAATATTCATCTTACGTTTTGGAAATTCATCCGTAATTATACATAATATATTAATATGTATTGTATTTATTTTAACTTCTATATAGTATGTCCTTATATGAATATGTCATTAATTATTTCTCCATTTCGGGGGGTTTCAGCAATTATAAACAATGCAGTAATAGGCATCTACTGTGTGATCCAAATCTATGTTGTGCACCAGCACAAGACTTTTTTATTTATTTATTTTTAGTAATCTCTACACCCAACGTGGAGCTTGAACTCACAACCCCAAGACCAAGAGCTGCACATTCTTACAACTGAGCCAGCCAGGCGCCCCTGCCCAAGACTTTTTGAGGGATGTACGCTCAGAAGTAGACTCCTGGGTTGTAGGAGATACATGCTTCTAACAGATACTGCCAAGTTGCTTTCTGAGAATATGTTTTAAACTCTACATCTCCCCCAATACTTGATATTCCCAGACTTTCAAATCCTTGCCAATATTATGGGCATAACTGTCTTATTCTCTACTTTGCATTTTCCTGATCACCTGGGAGGGTGGACATAGGCCATTCAAATTTCTCCTTCTGGGAATGAAATTGGTTTATTTATTTTAAAATTTTATTTGTTTACTTTTTTTGAGAGAGAGAGAGAATGTTAAGCAGGCTCCACGCTCAGCACGGAGCCCCAGGCGGGGCTTGATCTCACGACCCTGAGACCAGGACCCGAGCCAAAATCAAGAGTCAGATGTTTAACCAACTGAGCCACCCAGGGGCCCCTGAAATTGCCTTTTTTAAATCTATACCTTTTTTTCCTGTGTGGTTGGTAGGGTTTTTGTTTTTGTTTTTTTCTTTTTTAACTGATTTGCGGGAGTTGTTTATACGTTTTGGGTAGAAATCCCTTGTCAGTTACATGTGTTCTAAATATCTTCTCCCTTCTGTGGCTTGTCTTTTAACACTATTCACGGTGTCTTTAATTTTTCTTCTAATTATGAAAATGTTCGATCAACCACACAAGTTGAGAAAACAGTAAAATGAAACCATATCATCCATTACCCAGACTCAAATGTTAAAAGGTTTTGTCTCACGTGCTTTACCTCTTTTTTCTTTCTTATGTTTCTACTAACATATTTTACCTATTATTTTATTTTTAAGTCATCTCTACACCCAACGTGGGGCTCAAACTCACGACCCCGCGGTCAGGAGTCACCCGCGCCTCTGCCTGGACCAGCCGGGCGCCCGCCGCTAATCGCAGACAGTAGGTCATGTCCCTCCCACATACCTCAGTAACACTGGTAGAGCGGTGGACACTTCGTAGTTACCACACCATGATGGCACCTATCAAAATTCACACTTACCCCTCATATTACCTACTACGTAGTGACCGGGGATACATGGAGGTTTCTCACGGGGCTTTAATTTTTCTGCTGCCAGACACATGTCCCACTGCCTGGCCTGGGGTGACGAGAGCTGTCCTTCTAGGTGAGGACGACCTGGGGTGATTCCACCTTCAACCCAACAGGTGCTCTTTTCCAGGAACCAGCAGCCTTTCTACACCTGGAGGGACACACGAGCCACCTGCGGCCACTTGAGCTGCTATTCTCCTGACACTTCTGTTAGAAAGTAGCCTTCGGGGCGCCTGGGTGGCTCCATCGGTGAGTGTCTGCCTTCGGCTCAGGTCACGACCCCAGGGTCCTGGGATCGAGCCCCACATCGGGCTCCCTGCTCCACGGAGGGCCGGCTTCTCCCTCTCCCACTCCCCCTGCTTGTGTTCCCTCTCTCGCTGTGTCTCTCTCTGTCAAATAAATAAATTTTTTAAAAAGTTTCTTAAAAAAAAGAAACAGATGTTTACTGGAGGGGAAAAAGGCTTGAATACAAATACTAGGATAGGGCTTCTCAAATGTGTGTGTTGTGTAATTCCCTTGACTCGGAGCAAGTCTGTGGCATTCTCCCTATACTGCTTAACACGGGAAAAGACCCCAAATCACTGGAGCAGCTTTGGATAAGACACCAGTGAGGTAATGTCTGGTTTTTGTTAAATATCCCAAATAGATTACTCACTCTTGCTAGATAAAAGGTAAAGACACTGTCGTGTTCTAAACACAAATCCTGCAGAAAACAACCCCCCCCCCGCCCCGTCCTGCACTGGGGAGCCTCGGGGCTGTCCCAAGACCACAGGTGAACCCTCCTGACAGCAAAACCAGTCGGCTCTGGGACCTTTGCCAGCTCCTTTCCCTGGGACCCAGGCCACCAGGGAGAAGGGGGATGCTCGTTTCCCACGTGGTCTCCTCTCAAGAGTGCAGGGCAAGTGCTCTAGCCTCCAGGGGCCAGAGTCGGACCCCAAAGCCTGCAGACAGCAACTCTTGCCCTCAGGGCCTTCAATCCTGTGCCTGGGAGCAATTCCTTCCATTTAAAAAGCACTTTGTGCAGTTGTTTTTTAAGATTTTATTTCTTTATTTGACACAGAGAGAGCAAGCACAAGCAGGGGGAGCGGTAGAGGGAGAAGCAGGCTCCCTGCTGAGCCAGGCGCCCGATGCGGGGCTCGATCCCAGGACCCCGGGATCATGACCTGAGCTGAAGGCAGACGCCCAACTGACGGAGCCACCCAGGTGTCCCAAGCATTTTGCAGTTCACAAAGAATTTCCACGTGCATTGTTTCAACTCACAAGAACTTTGCAAGAGGAGCAGAGAATAGTGAGGCTCAGATCAGTTCAAGGACCAGGAAGGGCCTCCAAACGGGGAGTGTGGACCCCAAGGCCACAGCTGTTTCCCTGCACCCACTGAGGGGGTTTAGAGGCCTGGGAGAGGCTGACAAGAGGGCAGGGACTCACTTTCTGGCCCCAGGGGTGGGTCCAGGCCCAGACTAGCCCCGCCAACCTGCCAGGGGACCCTCTGTCCTGTCCACAGCTGCCCAGGGCTGGGCTGGTCAGTGCTTCTGTTCTGCAGGGAGACTAACCAAGAGCCAGGGCAACGGATCACCTTCCCCAGGGTCCTCACTTGCCGCCAAGTCCACCCACGCGCTCTCTTACCCTCTGCGGTGGGGCCCTTGAAATGTCATTTCACAACGTCCTGCCCGACCTCGGGGTGGCGGTTGGTAATCCCGTTAGCATCGGCCCGGCTCCCAAACAGGCTCTGCGGCAGACTTACTCCTCCCGCACACTGTTGCCAGGACAGCTGGCCTGGAATCTCGGTGGCAAGCCTCAGACGGTGCCCAGAAGCTTCTCCGGGATGTGTGAGGGCAGCCCGCGAGGGTGAGCAAGCAACCAGCTGACGCTTGGGCCACCCCGCCCTGTGTGAACCCTCCTCCCCCACCCCCCTACAAGCCGGCTGTGTGCAGGGGGACCTGCACTGAGGGGCTGGGCTGGAGGGTGCTCTGGGGACTGTTCGCTCAACCCCTCGGAGCACCTCGTTCCTGTGTCCCCTCCCCTAAGAGCCTCAGCGAGGCTTTCCGTGCTCCTTGGGGCTCCCAGGCCCTCCTCTGAGGACATCACCAGCCTCCCATGGGGGCAAGAGGTTTTAGTAATCCGGACCTAAATAGCGTGGAAACGCGGTGAATCCTCAAGGGGCAGAGCAGCACCCCAGGGGTACCTGCAAGCCTGAAGCCAGACCAGAGTGCCTGCCTCTGTCACCCCCATTCCGCTGGCCGCGGCCAGGGGCGCGGGGCAGAGCAGAGAGTCACAGTCACCCAGGGGTTGCACTGCGCAGGTGACAAGGTGATTATTTTTTTAAAGATTTCATGTATTTGACAGACAGAGACACAGCGAGAGAGGAACACAAGCAGGGGGAGTGGGAGAGGGAGAAGCAGGCTTCCCGCCGAGCAGGGAGCCCGATGGCAGGGCTCGATCCCAGGACCCTGAGATCATGACCTGAGCCGAGGGCAGACGCCCAACCGACTGAGCCACCCAGGCGCCCCAAGGTGATTATTTTAATAGAAACACTTTTTACATATGTTCTTTCTCAATCCTTAGACTACAACTGTGCCTGGAACACAGTAGATGCAAGTGTTGCTTTCTCCGGATAAGGCTGGAAGGGAAAGTCTGATCCCCACTTGACAAAGGAAGCAGCCAAGGCCTAACTGTTCAAGGTTAAATATGCACAGGAGGGGACCCCAGCCTCAGACGCAGCGCTCCTGGCCGCGCACGTCCAGCCCCAGGACCCCAGGACGCCTCTCGAGCCCTTCATCCCATCCGTCCTCCTAAACCTCTCAACTGGGCACCGCCTCACTGCCCCCGGCCCAGTTCTGGGCAATTCGGATCAGTTCGCCAGCCCAGTCCTCACAAAGTATGGAGGAAGGTAGCCTGTTCTCATTCTGTGCAGGAGGAATCGGATGCCTGTGGGGGCCGAGTGATTTCCCCAAAGGGCACAGGGGCCGTCCGGCTCCCAGGTCCGTTGGGTGGGCGCTGTGGTCCTGAATGCCCCCCCACCTCAGACACCGGTCAGGGGTTCCCTCGAAGGTCCTGCGTCCAGCACCCAGTATGTGCTCACCAACTCTCTACTGAGGAAGCACCAGACAGCTGGGAAGGGGGGAGGCCACAGAAGGCTGTCCACTGAGCTGACACTTTCCAGGTCTACCTGGGCAGGAGCTCCTTCCTCTGCTTTTCCCAAGACCCTAAACAGCCGCAAAACAGTCCATCCTCTGGGGCACCTGGGTGGCACAGTCGGATTAAACGTCTGACTCTTGGTTTCAGCTCAGGTCGTGATCTTGGGGTCGTGAGATCGAGCCCCACACTGGGCTCCACGCTGAGCGCGGAGTCTGCTTGGGATTGTCCCTCCCTCTCCTTCTGCCCCTCCTGCTCGTGCTCTCGCTCTCCAAAATAAACAAATCTTAAAAAAAAAAAAAAAAACGCAAAACGGTCCCTCCTCTGATGGAGTCTGAGTGACCAGCCCCTCTAAAGGCAGTACCAGCTGCTGGAGCCCCAGCCCGAGGTCCAACTTCAGTCCCCGGGACCACACACTTCTGTGTCTGGGCCTAGAATCAATGGGCTCCCCGCAAAAGCTGGAAATGTGACTCGCAGCTTCTATGCTGACGGGCCAAGGTGGACTCAAGTGCTGAGGACTTCCCAGAACGTCCTGGTGAATCAGAGGCTCAGGTTGGGACAAATCCAGAACATGTGCCCACAAAGGGCCGCAAGGTGCACATGGAGACCTCATCTGAGCCATCTGGTCTGGAGGGACGGGGGCCTGGAAACCGCCCAGAGAGCAAACTTCTCTGGGGGAAATGATGAGTCAGCTTGGCCCAGAAACTAAAGCCTTCCCTGAAGGCCTCTGCCACAGACCCCGCCGAAGCTCTTCTTGGAGGAGCCAGAGGGGGGTAAGCCCAGCTACAGAGGACCCTGGAATCCGGAGCGCGAAGCCGTCTGGTCCCAGGCTCAGCCAGGACATGGGTGGGCACAGACCTGCAGGGCGGGGAAAGCGACATGGCTGTGCTGGGGGGCAGCGTGGGGTGCGGGCGAGCAGGTCCCAGCCAGCCAGACACGCCAGGCAAGATGGGACAGGATGGCAGGCCGACAGGGACGACTCAGCCTTGGTCCTGGAGAACAACTTCCTTCTGTGTGTTTCCCTCCCAGCCACAGTCACTGCTGCCTGCAAGAAAGCACAAAGCCAACCAATTACCAGGTCTAATTATCTGCCTTCAGCCTCCTGCTGGCATCAGCCACCGAGGCTCTTGCCAAAATGCTGCTTCCCCAACACCCTGATCCAAAAGGCCCCACGTCGGCAAGAGAAGGCTCTGCCGGCCCAGACCAGCTGTAAGGTTTCCTCACCACCGGGACAGGCCACAGGGGTTCAGCTCTCTCCCTGGAGCCCCTGGGCCTCGGCGTCGGCCCCCAGAGAGGTGATGGCGCCGGCCCCCTGGGACTGCGGCAGAAAATGACAGAGCAGCAATGATGGTCAGGGAGGGGAGGCAGCTTCCACAGGCCTGATTGTGCTCGCAGCAGTCAGGGCTTGCCCAGGGCTGCGCCTGGGCCTCGGGGCCCAGCACGGCTGGGAGATGGGCCGGCGCGCTCCAGGGGATGCGGGGAAGCCCTGCGGGCGCCGTACCGTGACCTGGCCACATTTCCTTGCCCTTCCAAAGCAGCCGTCCCACCTCTGCCCGTGGGGGGCCTGAGACCTGTCGGTCTCTTCCTGCCCCGCACTGAGGCGCCCTCCGACTGGCGCGACCACGGGCCAGCCTCCAACCCCAGTGGCTTCGAGGACCATGTGGAGGCTTTCGAAAGCAGGGAGTCGAGGGGAAGGTGGCTGGCCCCTCAGCCCCCAGCCCTGCAGCCCAGGGGACCCGGACCAGGTGCCCGTCACTGGGCAGTTCTGAAACTAGAGAAGAAGCGGGAGTGACTTGGGGCTGCAGCATGGAGAGCGGGGTGCAGAAGGTGCAGAGGGTTCTAGGGACCCGTTGGGTCTGTGCAGATGCCATTCCGGCCCTGCGCCAAGGGATGGAGGGACTGCCGGCAGCCTGGGGGCCATCAAACCCCAATGGAAGGAGGGAGGTGCCGGTGACTCGGCCCCAGAAGAAAGGAGGTCTAGAAGCCCAGACAGACATGTTTCTCAGCCCCGACCCCACGCGTGCGACAGCTCATCCATCTTGGCACACATGCCTGAGAGGTCTCTGGGGATACAGAAATCCCCCTGGCCAGTGATTTAAAAAGAATGTCTTCCTACAAACTGTGGTGGGGGTAATTTCTCCATGTGTCATCATGCTGGTCATCAGCAAGTACCGACCCACTGTGCAGGACAGTCCGAGGTATTTGGTTACGAAGGTCAGCGCCTGCCCCCCACCCCCAGCCCTACGTCCTGAAGATGGACCATAAAGGCCAGCAAAGCTGGGCACCTGAGTGGCTCAGTCGGTTGAGCGACTGCCTTCGGCTCAGGTCATGATCTCAGGGTCCTGGGATTGAGTCCCACATCGGGCTCCCTGCTCAGTAGGGAATCTGCTTCTCCCTCTCCCTCTGCCTGCCGCTCCCCGCTCATGCTGTCTCTCAAATAAATGAATAAATCTTAAAAAAAAAAAAAAAAAAAAAAAGGCCAGCAAAGCTTAGCAGGAGCCTGAGCGGCTAGACACCCCCGCCTTGCACCTGGTCACATGCAAGGGGACACACAACACCCACCTTTGCACACTTTATTCCTTGCCTCTTTGGCGGGGACTGGAAGGCTGGGTGAGGTGGGAAGGGGGAGAGCGTCTTAGGAGGAGCCGAGCGTGCCTGCCAGAGTGAGAGCAGGGTGCTGTGGGTGAGGCTCCCGGGTCTGCATGGGGAAGGGGCCAGGGCAGTCTCCACTTCCCCTGGGCCTGGGCTGAGCTTCTCGCACTGTCCCTCTGGAGCTCTGGCCTCGGCGGGGGTCCCTTTCTGCCCCCTTGCTGCAGTGAAGGCTGGGGTTATCAGCACCCTGCTCCCCGCGGCCCCACACGAAGCTCCTCCAGCAAAGACACTGTCAAGACAGGGTGGGGTGGGACAGAAGCACGCTGCCCTCCACGCCTCCGAGGCCACTGCCCCCTTCAGCACTCTCTCCCGGGCGGCCACGCTGGGCCACTCTACTACCAAGCTCACCAAACTCCAGGTACCCCAACCTCCCCCGGGGGAAGGGTTGCACCTGCTCCCCGAAAGCTTGTCTCTGTGCCTTTGCTCACACCCTCTGCCTCCAAAAACCTGGCCCTTCCATCTATCATCATCGAACTCCAGCGCCCCTGTGCAGCTTTTCCTGCTTCCCATCCCAGTGCGCCTTGTCCGCTCAGCACAACTGTGTGACCTGATGGTACATGCCGCTCATTACAGCAAGCCCTGGCCCACACGCCGACGTTTCCGTGCTGGGGCCACCCCCCTGCCCCACAAAACCCACGTGAGTACGAGGTAGGCGCCAGGAGTGTGGACTGACCAGACTGAACGACTGAGCACAGAACCGCAGCTGGGACTGGTCAGGAGTCCGCAGTCACCGCCTCCCGGCCACCCAGAGGGTTTCCGAGGCCCAGCCCGCAGCCGAGTGGAGATGTCCTCTGATTTATTAATTAATGCAAACACAGTTCACCCAAATGCTCCAGGGCACGGTTAGGAAAAAATCCGGCACATTTAAAAAACGATAAAAATAACATTTACCAGCCTAGAAATACCTCCCCGGCCTTTCTTCCCAGCGCCGTTACCCCAGCCTCCCAGGCCCTCCACCCCCCCCCCACCGGGTTGTCCCGTTGACCCGCCACACTTCTTCAGTGACTAACAGAACTCCTGCCGGTGCGCTAACTGGGTTACTGCGGAGGCTCTCCGGCCGGCCCAACCCTCCACGCGGGCTGCTTTCCCACTACCTGCGTCTCATCTGTTCCAGCTCCCTGATTTGCAACAACAACCTCCATTGTCCCCCACATCTGCGACTCTGGGTTTCAAGTGAATCTCCCTGAGGCAGGGAACAGAAGATGCTGCTATTTTGGTTTGTCTCGCGGACAATGGGGCCATTCTCCGGGGCTGCAGGCAATGCAGGGGAACCTGAGCCCTGATGGGACCCGCCAGGTGGGGAGCACACAGGAGTAAAATTCTGACCTTTTCTTCCCAGCTACTTGGGTGTACTCATGCCAATCAATTTCAGATGCAACTGACAAGCCGGGAGCCTGGGGATCTTGAGGACGCCGGCCTCTGGCCTCGGTCTCTAGAACAGCCAGCAGAGGGCTGGGGCAGGTCTGACCTGGCCTGACCCAGCATCCCCCAGAGAGGGCAACGTTGAGGGTGTTCTTCCCACCCCCAAGGCTCAGTCATTGCCTCTCAACACCTCCCCCCCCACCCCGTTGTTGTTTCTGAGATGTTTTCGTTCTGCTTAAATCGGTTTCATCTGAAAGAGATCATTACCTGCCGAGGGGCACCTGGCCGGCTCAGTCAGAAGAGCGAGCTACTCTGGATCTCAGGGTAGCGAGTTCGAGCCCCACACTGGGCGTGGAGCCTACTTAAAAAAAGAGAGAAAGAGATCATTACCTGCCCAATGGACGGCAATGTCAGCATTCTTGGAGTGGGATGCACCTGGGACAGCCTGAGACAGGCTCCAGGAGCTCTGAGACGCACCTGGGGGTGCCTTACCCGCGGGGGTGGCGTGCAGGTTCTCACACCTGCCGTGGTCTCTGCGCCCCTCCCCCCCCCTTCAGCCAGGCTCCTGGAAGGAGCTTTGTCTCTTAGAGAACTTCTCTACCTTTGCCCCTCCCAGCCTCCAGGTAATCCTACTGTCCCCAGGCAGTTCCCAGGGCTTGGGACCCCAGGCTCGGGGAGTGCTGAATGTGGGCCCCCGGGGTAGCCCTGGGCTACTCCCCCTGACACACGGGGACACAAGCTTAAGGCATTTTATACAGTCACACCTTCTATCATTGGGTCTGGACCTCTGACCGGCCAGCCCCCACACCCCAGGGAGGAGAGGGGACACTTAGATCTGCCCGGCTCCCCAGTGCGCCTCAGGTCGCAGCTGCAAGTGCTCCAGAAAGGCTCCTTCCGTGTTGCCTTCAGCTCTGATTATTTGTCACCTCGCCTTACCCATCCCCTCTGCTCTCGTTAGCGTGCAAGCCTCTGCGCTCAGCTCTGTGCTTGCCGCGGCACGGGACAGGGGCTCAGTACCTCCTTAATCAATTCCACTGGGTGGGAAGTTCCTGGCGAACACTTAGGCGCCCGGGCTGTCTCCCGAAAGGAAGTGTTGACTGAGCAACATGTAACCAAAGGCACCCGAAGCGACGATGCTGGGAGGCTGGCTCCCCGGGTCCCCTTCCTGCAGGGACGGCTCCGCGCGACTGTCGGCACACCACTGCCCCCCACTGGACACGGGGCGATGCAACCGCCTTCACAGCTCCTTCCTGCCCCGTTCCGGACACAGCTCCCAGCCCAACCGGTTTCTCGGTGGGCTCCTCTCCCCACGATCACTGTCTCCGCCTGACTGCTTTGCTGTGACTCCGTGTCACCCAGGAAGGTACGCAGAACAGCGGATGCTTGGAGTCCCGGCACGTCGCGGGTCCCGTGAACACTGCCTGAAAACCAAGGCGACCCAGAGTCGCTGGCAAGCCGGCCGTACTGCGGACTGTTACTGTGATGATGAACCCTCTCCTTTGGGGAAAGATCAAGGGCAGGGAAAGCACACAGGTACCGCCAGGTCCTGGGGGTCAGACTGCTCCCTCCTTCCGGGACACTCTTCCTCTCTTCTATTACAGGGATTCGTGAATTTGCCTGATTATTTCCGCCCTGACCCCACTAGCTTGTAAGTACTTTGTCCAGCCCAATGACTGCCTGTAACGCCCAGGGACTCAATTCCTGGCAACAGGATAGGAGTGGCTTAATTTGCCAACAGCAACGGTAAAATAAACGAAAAAGAAGGCATCACGCATATCGCTTATACGTTGCGTCAGTTTGCCGAGAAGTTAGGTTCATCTCTCCAAATGGAACTGGGGTTAGCCCAGGGCCTGGCAGGCATTTGGATACAGGAATCAGGCTCAGGGAGGAGGGCGGCCCTGAGCAGAAATCCGGGAGTGGCGCAGCATGGCCCCGGGGTTAACTATGGTGGGAGGTGAGCGCGAAGCCTGGTACCTCGGGACCGCTGCTGGAGGAACTGGGGGCCCTGGGGGCCAGCACAGAGCCCCATGGGGAGAAGGAGGGCAAGGGGCAATGAGGTCAGAAAAGCCAGGGGCCTGTAAAGTTTTCAGGACGATGGGTGGCCAGTGGCCTGGAGTGCAGCTGAGTAGGCAAGAAAGGCTTGAGAGTCGTCTGCGGGAAGGGCGACATGGAGGTTAGTGGGGACCAGCTCAGGCTGCAGGGTGGCCGGATCTCCGCTGCCGATGGGATTGATGGGGGATGGGGGGAGACCCCGAGGACAGAAGAGCAATCAAGGAGGTCACTGGCACAGGCCAAAGGACAAAGGCTTTTGGTTTCGACTGGGCACCCAGGCTTGGCTCCACCAACCCAGCTCTGCTATTGCTACCAGTTGCAATTTCTAAAAACCAAAATTAATCATACCACTTCCTGTTGTGATTAACACACCTGCTGGCTTGCCACTTGCTGGCCAATGAGAGCAAAGTCCTGTGCCAACCCGTGGGGTATAATTTATTCTCAGACTTGGTTTCTTTCTCTCGCTCTCTCTTTTTTAAAAGACTTTATTTTTTAAGTTCTCTACACCCAGCCCCCAGAGCAAGAGTCGCAAGCTCAACCGGCTAAGCTGACCAGGCGCCCCTCAGACCTGGAGTCTTTATCACCTAGAAAGGAGAGTTGCACAGATCCATAATCCCTTGCCCAGAATCCTTGCGGCCACGTGTGTTTGGGAATTCACAGCTTGTTGGATTCCACAGAGGGAGGATGGCGCATTTGTCATATGCCACGTGAAGCCACTGGGCTCCACCCTGTCCTCAAACACGCCGAGTGGGACAAATAAAGGCTCCAAACCACCCTCCAAGAGGTCAGGTCAAGTTTGCTACCAATGGAGTTACTAAGATGCTTTTGTTTTTCTGAGCTTTTCCGATTTTCAGAATTGTGATAAGGGCTTGAGGCCCACCCTGTCGGGCTCGTTTTAACGCCCAAATAGAGGTACGTGTGAGTGTGAAAATGAAGCCAAGTGCAATTTATAAAGGGTAGCATTTCTGAAGCCATTGCTCTACAGCTAGAAAAATAACCTGCTTCAGAGAATGCATCGAGCATAGCTGGGGACGCCAGAAGTTTCCAGGGCAGGGCCCCTAACTTCTTGCTCATCCTGGTTTGTCTGTCTTCAGGGGCTGGAGCTGGGCCAAGCTCAGGGAAATCCCTGCTCTCGAAGCCGTGGTCTCTAGGAGGCAGGGACGGGGTCGGCCTTGCACTTGCCCCGGTAGGCACCTGACATACGGGATCTTCCTCATTGTGACAGAGGGCAAGGGTGGCACTGTCTCAAGTCCTACTGTCTTCACCTTCGGGCAAAAACCCCTTCTCCCAGAGGGTCACTCGTCCCGACTCTGCCCTCTCGGCCCCTCACTGCTGTTCTCAGGGGCTCCTCCACCCCATTCTCAGTAACTGGGCCCCTGGCTCTTAGTCTTCTTTTTTCATCCCATCCTCTGCCTGACTCGTAAGTGACGTTCATTAAGAGAGGACAAGTCAGCCTCACCAGGAACAACAGCTCCTCTGAAATCTCATCCGACGTCCTCGACACCTGCTCCCTTAACCTCTCTCTTCTGACCCAATTAAGTACCCACCTACCTAGCCTGGCTCCCATGATTTATCCTTTCAACCACGCACCCGCCAGTACCTTCAACATCTCTGTCCCCTTGTCCTTCTGCCTCATGCACCCTACAAATTCCTACTACCTGTCTTTTGCACTGCAAGACCCAGGCTTCTGGATGGTACTGGAAACAGACCCTAAAGTGTGCAGATCAGGGCTCTTCCAGGAGTAGGATCTCCAACTTCAACTGGGTCTTCAGGTCTGCTTGACATGCTGTCTTTGAGTTTCCTTACTCATTTCTCCGGCTTTTCCAAATCCTCTCCTCAAGGCTCCGAATCCACGCTTGCCCTCCTACGTACATCTTCACATACACATCACTCACCTTTTCCTCCTTCCCCACCACCCCCAAGCAGCCAGGAGCCCCCTCCTGTTTGCATCTGTGCCTCTGGCCCTCCCCTTCATGTTCTCCCTGAGATCTTCCTCTCCTCTTTCTTTGTGGTTTTAATCCCTCCAGCTCTTAACGATTCTTTCTCTGAAAGTTACAAACAGACACACACTCTTTCCATCTTAAAAAATAGCTCTCTTTTGGGACACCTGGGTGGCTCAGTCGGGTAAGCATCTGACTTTGGATCTCAGCTCAGGTCTCGATCTCAGGCTCGTGAGTTCAAGCCCCTCGTTGGGCTCACACTGGGCATGGAGCCTACAAAAAAAGGAAAAAGAATACTCTTCCTTCACCAATGTCTTCGGCCCATGTTCTGATCTCCTCTGTTTAAGGCTGAGCTCTATGAAGAAGAGTATGAAGCAGCTGCCTCCACCTTTCCGCCCCTCCTGCTGCTTCCCGTCAATTCCACCCAGACCCCAATCTAACTGAGGCTCCTCTGGCCGAGCTCACCAACCACTACGATCCACTGACTCATTTCAGTTCTTTGTACTTGTGCCCTCCTTCTGCCCCCTGAGATCACTGACTGGTCCCTCCTCGGAACCTGCTCCTCCCTCACATCACAGACCCTCCTGGCCTCCTGTTATCTCTCTGATAACCTCTCCTCTGCCTCTTCTGTGGGCTCTGCTCCCTCTCTCTTCTCTCACCCTTGTTCATGTTGCTGTTTCCTGGGGCCTGTGTTAGTCTCCTTTTCTCCTGCTGTGTCCTCCCTGGAGGAAGGCTCCACGACGCCCTATCTGCTGCTGACTCCTATTTCTGGTCACTGCTGGAGTTTCCCATGGAGACAGATGGCGCCACCCGCTCAGTCTTCCCCAGACTCCCCCTGAGGCTGCTCCGTTTTTTCCCCTGTGCTGGTACCACAACCTCCCCCAGCCTGGGTGTCCCTCCACTCTCTCCTGCGTACCCCACGGGACTCTCCAGGTCCATCCCTAATCCGTCTGCTCCTCTCCAGTCCTAGGCTAGTGCCCTAACCAGATCCATGGCTCTTATGCCTGTATTAGGCCCGAGCAGCGTAAGGGGCCTCCCTGCCTTTGGGTTTGCACTATTGCCCTTCTGTCCCGGTGAGCAGCCGGAGCCCCGTAAATGCAGTGGACAGGAAATCTAGAGTCGCAGAAAGCAGATGGGTGATCGTGGGGGGCAGGGGTGGGCGTGGGGGATTAAATATAAAGGAGCATAAGGGACCGTTTGGAGATGAAGAAATGCTTCAAATCCTGATTGCGGTATTGGGCATATTGGTAAGTGACAACTGGGTACACACACGCGCTTGTCGAGATGCGTCAGACTGTACGTTTACAACCGGTGTGTTTTAGTGTACGTAGAATATACCTAGATAAGCTTGATGAAAGCCAGATACCCTTCCTTCCAGGCCATGTTGCCTGGAGAGCCAAGTTCAAATTTCTTCCCCAGGCACGGGTCCCCCAGCCCTAAGCACGCGCACTCTGCGTACCGCTGAGATCTGGAAGGGGCCTAGCGTCCCGGCCCTCCCGCGGAACAGCCGCGTCCCCCGACACGGCTTGCGCGCCGCCCCGCCCCCCTACAGGCGACCGTGCTTCCTTTGGGGTCCAGCGAACCGACATAGATGCCCATCGCACAAACTTTTTGGCGGCGCTCCTGCGTTTCTGTCCCCCCCCCCGCGACTTTGCTAGGCTGCGGGGTGTCAGCTGGACCCTGCCGCCCCCAGGCCTGTGTCTCCAGTGCTTCGCAGCCAGCCGCTGCGTCGTGGTCGCAGGACCCCGGCCTTGACCACGCAGTCCCGCCGGAGGGACAGCGGGCCGACACCGCCGCCCCTCTCCTCCAGTCCTGAAGGGGGCGCTGTGGCAACCTCACTCCTGTCTCCTCGCTCTCGACTTCTCCCGGCGAGCTCCCAGAGCCGCTCGCTCGGGGCTCCGCCCCTCCTGGAAGCATCCCTCCTTCCCATTGGGCGAGGGCGGGCCGGGCCGTCCAATGGGACGAGGCATTGGTGCGAGGAGGCGCCGCCATCTTCGGGCCGCTGGGCCCCCGCACCGGTCTCCGGCAGCCAGAGATAGGTGGTAGGTGGGCCGGATCTCGCCGCCTGCGGTCCCCGGCCTAGCCCGCTCGCGCTCCGCTGCCGACCCACGATGCCGCAGTATCAGACCTGGGAGGAGTTCAGTCGCGCGGCCGAGAAACTCTACCTCGCCGACCCTATGAAGGTAAATGCCCGCGGGGCCGCTGCCTCTGCCCCGGTCGGGAGGTCTTCCCTGCGGTCCGCGCGGTCTCCGGAACTTCTCCAGCCCCGCCAGGAGGTGCTGGGGGTGAGCGGAGACGGACCCCGCCAGGTGTCGTGGTTCCCGCTGCCCCCTCCCGGAGGAGCGACGGGACGAGGCCCGGAAACCGGGTCCTCGCGGGGCCCCAAACGGCCCTGCTCTGCCTTCCCCGCCCCCAGCCCTGAACTTCCCTGCGGCCGCGGTTGGTTTACGTGTCTCCAAGGGTAGGGCTCCTCCCCCTGCGGCTGCGGCCTCCGGACCCTCAGTGCTCTCGGAGCCCCTTTTCCGTCCTTCCGCGGCGTGTATGAGACTCTTGCACCCTTTCCTCAGGAAAATGCTTTTAAATATAAATGGTGGCAGTTTAGGGGCTCATCCACGGCCCCCACAAGAATTAGGATAAGTGGATGCCAATTGCTGAAGAGCAAAGGAGTCCAGATGACGGGAATTGAAGCATTCGGGTCTCGATTTTTCTTCTCTCGAGTTTTTGTTTCGTTGTCCTGTCCAAGGATTATTTAGATAGCTCCTTGCTAACTAAAAGTCCTGTTAAGTTTCTAGACCTAGATACACAACAAGAAGCTGTGAGGCAGTGTTCGTCCATTCTTTACAGTAAAATGAAATAAGAGGTGATGGCATGAGTTCGGTACTTTTGAAATCGAGCGTTTTGCTTATGACACGATTTCCAGCTCCTCCATCCGGTTGACGCCCAGTGTTGGTGGGGACGTTTGTTTCTCCGTGCAGTGCGCTGTGAAAACGATCCAGGATTTTTGTCCCGAAGTACCCACACCGTACGCAAAATATCTGAAAACAGAGTAAAGAGTGTAGAAATTCACAGGAGTAATCATATTTTAGCTTAGTTTAATAGGGAAATGACTACAAGATGGTCCTTACAGCGTATTAGTCTAGGATACGCAGGGTGGAGAGCGAGCCTTTCCTCTCTTCACCCCACAGGAAAGTCCAGGGCCCGGAAGCTTCTGCGGGTTTTCGACTGATGTTGTGATAGGTGAGGGGCGCTTGGCTAACAGTTCTGTGGAGTGCCTTCTGTGGGACAGGCATTTTACACTGCATACCTTACGTGTTTCATTCATGGGAACAGTCAGGACAGTTCCTTGAGGTAAATGAATAAACAGCCTTTGATACATTAAATGGATTGCCTGGTCTCTAAAAGATGAAGCTAGAATTTCAACCCGTTCTCTAAACCCCAAGTCTGTGCTGTCTGTGCCAGAGCTAAAGAAGTTTTGTCAAGACTCCTTGGAATCTATTTTAGAGAATTCTCTGTCTTCTCTCCCACCCTCCTGAGCCTGTTGAGTACACATGTCACCTTTTACCATTTCTCTTGCATTGCTCTCACTGAAGATGGTGTTCCTGCTGGACAGTGTGATAACCTCTGTCTTTCTGCCTTTTTTTTTTTTTTTAAGATTTTTATTTATTTGAGAGGGAGAGAGAGAGAGGATGAGAGAGAGAGAGCATGAGGGGGGGAGGGTCAGAGGGAGAAGCAGACTCCCCGCCGAGCAGGGAGCCCGATGCGGGACTTGGTCCAGGGACTCCAGGATCATGACCTGAGCCGAAGGCAGTCGCTTAACCAACCAAGCCACCAAGGCGGCCCTCTTTCTGCCTTTTTAATCACTCCTTTGCTAATGCCACAACTGTCTAAAACAAAAATGGAATTCTCTCAGCTTCCTACTTAAGTACTGGTTTTTCGTAGATTGCCGGGTAAAGTCCAGACTCCCTGTCCACAGTCGGACCCTCTCCAGTCTTTCTGGGTTTGTCTTCCCACTGTACCCACAATCCTCAGCTCTAGTCTCATGAAGTTACAGATTTTAGATCTTCATTCACACTGCTCCTTCAGCTTCTCTCCCACCCTCTTCCTTAAGAGAAAAAAGCTTGCGTTGGCAAAGCCACCTTTAGGAAGCCTTTTTACACTTCCCCATCCCCAATTTAAATTACTTGTTTTCTCTTTTAGCATTTTACCTGTGTATGCCTTTATAAAAGGACTTAACTCATGTGTCTTGTGTTGGTTATTTTGGTTGGTTGAATTCACAGTTCCTAAGAGAGCAAGAATCTTGATTGTTTTTTCTCTCTTTGTGGCATCTGACCTGGTCACATAGGTGCCCCCTCAGTTACAAAATAGACCCTTTTATAATACCGTAGAGCTTTTAACTCTCACTTCTCCTCATGAAGCCAGCCATTCTTTCAACCGAGAGTTAAGATTTTACATGGTTGTCATGCTTAGCACATTTTAAAGTTGCTTTTTGTTTCTGGAGAACTGAATTTTTTAAAACATGTAGAACTGAATTAAATAACCCAGTATATAGAATCTGGCATCTAAAGATAATCTAGTTGTTGTAATTTATGTAAGTGCTTGCTGAGTTCCCTTTTCCCCTTCACCAAAACAAATCTCAGAGTGGTGTGCCCCCCCCCCCATCCCAGGAGAGCAGAGACATAATGGGAAAAGCTGTAGGTTACAGCTCTTCATAGCGCTTTTTCTTTAGTTTCCAGAATTGTCTTGAGGCTTCTGGTTCTACACTGTGACCATTTTAAAATTATGTTCCTGTTTTGGCCTGTAGGTAGTCGGCACTTTGTTTAAAACAGCTAGCTATTTATGTTGGTCAGCAAAAAACGGACTCTGCCGCAGTACACTATTTCGAATCCATCACTTAAAAAAATAAAAATGATGTTTCCAGAAGTTGTAAACTCTATTGGGAGATGTTTTCTTGTAGATAAATCATTTTCTTGGTTCCCTAACTGTAGAATACTGAACAGCAAAAGGTATTGTGTAGCATGGTGCTCAACATAGGAATTATTTTGGAAGAGTTCTCGATGGAGACTTCTTCTCAAGACAGAATCCTGCTTTTCTGTCCTAGTACATTGTCTGGTGCCATCATAAGGACGTGACTTCGCTGAATGCTTGAGTCCGAATCTACCTCCTGATAGCCACGGGGTAGGGGACAGCATGAACTGTGACTGCCGTATTTCTTGCCACACGGATTTGGACTTGCATAGGCCTGTCTGCTGTTTTCCCCCCTACTTTTTCTATCATTTCTCTGCGGTTGGGTTGTGGGTATTGTGAGGGAAGGAAAAATATTCTCCTTTACTCTCTTAGGTTTAATAGTTGGGGCCCTGCAAATTAAACTGATAAAAGACAGGTTAACAAGAGAGAAAACCCGACATATGTATGCAGTATGCATGGAGTTCACAAAGCATTTGACTTGAGGCAGTTAGAATTGGGCCTATGTACCGTCTTAACAAGGCTGATAAAGTGTGGGAAGAGGGTGGATTAAGGAAAGGGGGTTTGGGGCTTCTACGGAGGAAGTAAGTTGTGGGAAGGTGATTAGTAAGGACTGTTACACAGATAAGAGCCCTCCTTTTCCCAGTAAGAGAGAAAGGAGTACCTTTACTATTAGAAATTTATGTCACCTTTACGAAGGTTAATGAAAGCCAGAAAGGGCAGAAAGCTAATTGTTCTCTGCTCAGAACAGTCCTTATGCCAAAGTGACATGTTTTGTGATCCCCTTCAGTATATAGATGGTCCCCAACTTAAGATGCTTGGACTTTTGGGGTTTTTGGGGTTTTTTTTTTTTAAGATTTATTTCTTTATTTGACAGAGAGACAGCGAGAGAGGGAACATAAGCAGGGGGAGTGGGAAAGAGAGAAGCAGGCTTCCCGTGGAGCAGGGAGCCCGACGCAGGGCTCGATCCCAGGACCCTGGGACCATGAGCTGAGCCGAAGCCAGTCACTTAACCAACTGAGCCCCCCAGGCGCCCCTGGACTTCTGTTTTTTGACTTTTGGTACTGCAACAGCAATATAAATTCAGTAGAAATTGTACGATGAATTTGAATTTTGATCTTTTCTCGGGCTAGTGAGATGCAGACAACACTCTCATGACGCTGGCCACAAAGTAATTTCTATACCCAGTGAGGGGCTTGAACTCACAACCCCAAGATCAAGAGTCGGGTGCTCTACCGACTGAGCCGGCCACACACCCATGATAATCTCAATTTATGATATTTTCAACTGACAGTGGGTTTATTAGGGGCATAACCCCACCGTAAGTTGAGGAAGATCTTTATATTCTTGTTGTATATTCTTCTTATTTGTTGCATGGGGGTGGGCAGAGGGAGAGGGAGAATCCCAAGCAGGCTCCACACCCAGCACAGAGCCCAACATGGGGCTTGATCTCACAACCCCCCGAGATCATGACCTGAGCTGAAATCAAGAGTCGGATGCTTAACCAACTGAGCCACCCAGGTGCCCTAAGATCTGTATATTCTTAATGCCAAACCACCGTTAAGAGTCTCATGGACATTCCCTGAATGTGGATGTGTTTTGGGAATTTTCAGTATCTCTCTTCAAACTGGCTGCAAGTAAATATCCAACTTTTTAATAAGTCTTTTTAAAAAATGAATTATAGCAATAAGAGTGAACTAAAATACTGTTTTCTACCTCATTCAATAATGATGTTTACAGTAAAGATGTCTTTAGATGTTTTGGCTGTTCTAGAGGGATCCTCTTTAGCAAACATGTCACCTTTTACCATTTCATAATATTTAGCAAACCTGTCACTTTTTACCATTTTCATAATTATTTGTGAGAAATATCTTCTGACTTCACTGTTTCTAAATGTGTATTTTTATTTCAGGCCCGTGTGGTTCTCAAATATAGGCATTCTGATGGGAGTTTGTGTATTAAAGTAACAGATGATTTAGTTGTAAGTATACATTTTTATTTGTTGCATACTTCTAGATCTGTTTGAGTTAATCATTTGTTCAAAATTATTTACATAGAATTTATGCAGATTGCGTATTAGGATGCTAATTTTGCATTTCATTCCAAAGTCAAAAACCTCATTCTAGAGCTACTTTTATAGACTCGTGGGGAAATAACTTATTTCACCAATGTAGTATGTCAGGTATAATTTAGTAATTACTTTAGACCTTAAGCAAAAAGAGCGTAGAGACAAAAACTGGATATGAGGGGATAGAGGTCTCCTTATGAGCGTGTGGGAAGGAAATGATGGTGTTTGAACACAAATTATAGGCTTTATGGCTCCCCCCTTCCCCTCCCTGCTCAGTCTTGTTAGTTCCGCACACCCCATTACTTCTGGGACCTGATCTCCACGTGCGGTCGTCCACTGGACTACTTTCGTGGTGAGCCCAGCAGCATCCCCTCACTTCCAGACCTGATGGTCTCATCATTTCACATTTTCCTGGACCTCCTGGCTGTTTCTGATACAGAAAACCACTCTGGTGGAAACTATTTTGGCATCTGTGGCTCCATTTTATCTTCTTTTTCTGTGTTTCTGTCTTACTGCTCTTTGCTAATAAATATTGGTTTCTTCAGGATTCTGTCCTGGGTCTTTTCATACTGCTTCTGGAGCAGTCCTTTCAGCCACAGTGCCTGGGACTGCTGGAATCTAGGTCTGTCTCCACATTTGTACATTTAGGTCACATTTTTCTTCTGACTTCCTGACTAGCTCTCCTTACCTCGGTGCTCCTCAAAATTAGCCCGTCTGGAATGGAACTCCTCATCTCTTCTCAAACTGCCACTCCTGTTTCCTAGCACGTTAGGGTCCTTCCTTTCCCGTTCTCATGACCACTGGCCCCTCACTTGAAGAGCTTATATTTGATCCTCTGACATGCTCCATGTGCTTTCCCAGGCATTTGGGAATTACTGGCTCAAGCACCCTCGTCTCATTTCCTGTCATGAGTGCTCTGTCTGCTGTGCTTCCCCCGAGTTTAGGGTGTTGTCCTCGCTTGGCTGGACTGCTAGACTAGGCTCCCCAATGTGGCCCTGCTTCCAGTTCATCCTTTAGTTGTCCAGAGAGATTTCGAAAAATACAGGGTTTGGTCCTTACGACCCTGCTTAAAAACCTTAGTGGCTCCTCGTCACTGATAATGTAACATGGCCTCACGTGCCCTCCACCCCGTCTTTTCTGTGTTATGGAGGGGCTCCTGTGACGTCGCGGGCTGTCTTAGGCCTCTGTGCCTCTGGATGGCCTCTTTCCACCTTTGGGGCATTGAATCCCACCGCCGCCCCAGTGTGGCGAGATGGGTGCTTGTCTTTCAAAACCCAGCTAAAAGGATTGTTTCATCTCTTGCTTTTCTTTTTGGCTCTTTTTGTGCTGTATCACAATTGTTTTATCATGTTTCTTGTCGTAGTAGATTGTGAGCTTCAAGGCAGTAGAGAGCAGTAAAGTTCTTACCTGTATTTCCAGTGACTAGCATGGTGTCCTGGCCCGGAGGGTACATAGTAAACAGGTTTTTCATAGATTAATTCTTTAAAAAATTTCAGAGTGACTAAAAATCACTTTTTGTCTTAGCTTGTATATATTTGTGCTCAAGGTTCCATTGTGAGGCGTGAATTCAGACTTTGATTACCATGTCTTCCAGGAACCAGTTAAGTTTGAAGTAACTGAAAATGTGAAAAACGGTGTAGTGTGTTAGACTTAGAGTCAAGAGATCTGAATCCGAGTTCAGCCATTTACCAACGTCTCAGCCTTAGAAAAGTTCGGACCAATAGATTGGCTTTCTCTGGGCCTCCGTTACCTTGTCTGTGAAGTGCCGTGGTGGCTGCCCGCTGCCCTGACCGGGGTGTGGGGCGTAAACCACACACACCTGCCCTGGAGCCGGCCTCCCAGCGCATCCACACGTGTGCTTGAGTCGGGGCGTCCCCGTGACAGTCTCTCTGCTGTGATGGGCACAGAGCGGGGAGGTATGTCCGCTGAAGCCAAGTGGGCATGTCCTGTTTTTAAGATAGGAAAAAACGCACAGCTGATTTTAGAACAAAAGTCTACCTCAAAATGATGACTTTTTGCCTCTGGTAATGATGAAACGTAATTAAGGATACGCGGATGGCAACAGTGGCAGGAACTTCATGTCACACTGATGATTCCTGTGACAAGATCGAAAAATGAAAAACACCTTCTGTGTTCTTTCTTAAAACTACTGAGAATTAGTCCATATTTGGAAGGGGCCAAAGACACAGTCAAACCCGTCCTCCTAAATTGTAAATGTATGAATCAACTCCAACAGAAAAAAATCTGTTTTCTAATGACTTTTTTAAAAGGTGTGTACACTTCCCTTGCTAATTCATTTTAATAGTAATTCCTTCAGGAACTCAGTCTTAGGCTACATTTATTATTATCACCGTGTCTTTGACTTTTTTATAATCCCATTTATGCATCATTTTTTTCTGATCCCATGACTGATTTATAATATTTTCTATGACTCTGAAATCTTTTCTGTCAAACTGTAGTGACAGGGTAGACAGATCCTCCCACAGTACGTGTAGTGAAATTGAAACATTGGGGATTATTGTGGCCTCTTTACAAGACTGTTGCACAGATTTCTACAACGTGTACATAACAACATTAAGTGATAGTTGTTAAAGGCAGGATGACCAGTCGGGGTGATAAGATTGAACTATAGGTTACTTAAGTTGATGACTATTATTGCAGGATCATTCGTTCCCTTTAAGACTCGTGTGAACCTTTAAAATGGGCTACAGAAAAATGGACCTTTTGTTACAAAATGAGGGAAAGAACTGCCAGCCTAAATTTGGTATTTTTGAAGACTCTAGAACAAAGGGTTTTTGAGAAACCATAAGCGGATCTGAAGTATACATCTAATGAAGAATTTAACTTATAGCAAGGAAGAATTTGGTTTGGGCTAAAAATTATGAATACCTTCAAAAAATCAAGGTTGGTCAGATTGATCTGGTTTAATTTAGACCGTGACCAGCTGTGAGCAAGGGATGGTGGATTTTTTTTCTTAAGGTATCATTACTACCCCCTCCCCATCTCCCAATTTCACAAGGAAGGAAAGCAATCCTAATATTGCTGTGCTTCTCCAGTATAACTAACTCATGACCAGATCCCAGGGAGAAAATAATCTGATTCCAAGCCTGGAGTTCTCATCAGACCCCACAGCAGGATTAGCATATTACTTAATTGGTCATTTTTGAGGAGCTTCTGTTAGATTTCATTTAGCTTTTTGCTTACAGCAGTGGAGTTGGAAATACTATAAGATACTAAAGGAACGTAATTGCTGGGGGCTTAGAAACTTGACTGTAACTGCCTTAGTTTGACCCCCGGAAGGAATAGAGCAAAACGTGGTGGGAAAGACTCATATTTGTACCCAATCCTCCATTTGCTACGTTGTTGATAATCTGGTTTTACGTAGTTAATGTGTACTTTTAAAATTTCTGACAGTGTTTGGTGTATAGAACAGACCAAGCCCAAGACGTAAAGAAGATTGAGAAATTCCACAGTCAACTAATGCGACTTATGGTAGCCAAGGAATCCCGCAGTGTTGCCATGGAAACGGACTAAATGGTTTGAATTGAAGATCTGTCCTGTTCTTACGAAGTAAATCTCTTTTGAATCTGAAAAAGTGTTGGGAAAGAAAATAGTTTATATAACCAAATGGGCTCTTCAGAAGTGGGGAGATCATTTTTTGTACTTTGTGTTTTAATGTTTAATTTAAAGAGCTAGGAATGTAAAATGCTTTCAGGTAGAAAACCTTTATTTATTTTTGAAAATTGAACAAATGCATCTATGTTGGGAAACCTTTTGCAGGTTGATATGGGGCAAAATACATAATTATTCTATGGTAAGTTTGTATCAGTAATTTGAAAAAGGCAATTCTTCCTTAAATTTAGTTAATTTGTCTTTAAAAGAAAATTAGATGTAACCATTTTGCTGGATTGATATATTTCTTTTGTAGATAAAATTTGTGCTGTTGCTGACCAACGAACAAAATACAGTAACTGGAATTGCCTGTGCACAGCAGTGTACCTGACTATGTATAATATAGTAGTGTAGTCTCAGTTATTTTTAAAAGTAATCATGGAGGGGTGCCTGGGTGGCTCAGTCGTTAAGCGTCTGCCTTCGGCTCAGGTCATGATCTCAGGGTCCTGGGATCGAGCCCCACATCGGGCTCCCTGCTCGGCGGGAAGCCTGCTTCTCCCTCTCCCACTCCCCCTGCTTGTGTTCCCTCTCTCGCTGTGCCTCTCTCTGTCAAATAAATAAATAAAATCTTTAAAAAAAAAAAAGTAATCATGGAAACAAGTATGCTTTACTTTACCTAAAACTTTCCAAATTTAAACTATTTTTGAATGTAAGGGATTTGTAGTATCATTAGCTTGTTGAGCAGAGACTTGCTTTGATTCTCGTTTTCAGTGCTCAGAAACCAGCTGTGGTTACTTTAAGTGCATGAACAGAATGATCACTAGTGGCCTGAGGCCACCATATTACACAGGTATTTGCCACAGATTTCCCCTCCGTCTTTTCTCAGGAGGGCTAAAGATTATTCAGACTGTTAAATCTTCGCATATGTCTGTGCCACCCCTGCCTGTTTCTCTCTGTATTTAACCAAGGTGTTAAGCGTGACTGTCACAACTGTTATGTTTTCCATTAGGCCAGAGGGATATCATTTGATATTTATCATATTATTGTAACCTGAATTTTACCACCTAAATGTAATGTTCACATGTTGCTACCTACATTAAAATATTTTTTGGTTAGGAATTTGTTGTGTTGAGCAACATTTTCACATGGAAAATTCCATTAGTCATATGAATATTTGCCTGTTTCGGAGAAGTCAGTAAAATATTATATGAATATATATTGTTTTTCTTGAAGTTTTTAACTTCTCAAGAATTACTGATTTCTTGACTGGGATATACTGTATTCATTTAATCTAAAATGAGCCTGATGTTACTGTAAGTAAATTTTGTTTGTTGTTTTGTTTGTTGGTACTTTTTGTTACACAACTTTCTCTGAAGATGTATGTTGATGGCAAGGTGGTTTTCTTGATTAAGAAAAGTAACATCAAATAGTAAAGGGTATTTAGGGTTTGAGGTTCCCTTCCCAATCTGTGGGATCACTGGAGGATTTTTTGGCCTTTTTCTTTCTCATTTACACCTCTGCTTTTTAACACTACTTTATAAAAATAACCTAGAGGGGAGTGACGGATTCAGGTTCACTGGTCCTTGTGGCTTATAGCGGAGAGTGGAGAGCAGCGGTTACAAGGCCAGTGGCCTGGGTTGCAGTCTTGGCTCCACTGCTTCCTAACTCCGTGGCCTTAGGGTACTTCCCTGCGCACCTGTTTCCTTTTCTGGAAATGGGGCCGACAACAGTACTCCTAGGACTTGAGGAGGGTCAAATGGTAGAACCTATTGTAAGCCCTTAGCACGGTGCTTGGAACATAGTAAAGCTCAATAAATGGGAGCTGCTAGCCACAGTAGCTGTATTTTTCAGGGGAAAAGGTATAGCCGGCCCTTAGTTTATTTCATAACTTTAATTGAAGGATTATTCAGAGGTAACATCTGCCTTTTCTGCCGAGAGCTGTGTCTATTATTAAATGCCATTTTTGGCAGTTGGGGAGCAAAACAAGACTGTCTCCATAGAGAATGTTCTTATGTGGGAAGAAACGGAAATCCTTAAATCTAAAACTTCTGCTTATTTGTGTCTGCACAAAATAAAATTAACATAATTAATTGGTAAATGTATCACATTTCTTAAAGACCATATAAATAACAAAACACCAAATCATCATATATTCTGAAAATTGCAGTGCTGTATACTCCCGGTTTTTTTTTTTAATCATGAAGTGTTTCTACACGCCATAATCACACTTACCTGGGTTAATTTTTCACAAATGTAATTGTGATATATTTGATCAAACACTGCTGACTTTAAGGTAATCCACATGAAGTCACTATAGTAATTGAGATTCTAGGTATTGTTAGCAGTTAAAATAATTCCATTTTGTTCTAAGGACCCACTCTCCTTGGAGCACAGAGTTCATTAAACATTGTTATTAGGCTGCATATGTTCTCTGCTTACATAAAGGGTTGGATTCTCCCTCTTGGGGTTCCTAGTCTGCCAACTTTCTGTCTTAAAAATATAAAATCTCGGGGCACCCAGGTGGCTCAGTTGGTTAAGCGTCCCACACTTGATTTCAGCTCAGGTCATGATCTCGGTCATCAGATCAAGCCCTGCGTCAGGCTCCGTGCTGAGCAGGGAGCCTTCTTAAGATCTCTCCCTCTCCCTGTGCCCCACTCCCCAGTTGCTTGTGCTGTCTCTCTTAAAAAAAAAAAAAGTGTGTGTGTGTGTGTGTGTGTGTGTGTGTGTGTGTATATATATATATGAAGTCTCTTTCTCAGGCACAGCTTTAAGTCCTTGATTAGAGGTTGTTGACAGCATTTTATAGCTGATACCTTCTGTTACCCTTAGAAAAATCTAACAGTAACAATTGTATGATGGTAGTAGTCTTCAAAGTATTCTAAAACTAATTCAAAATGAGTGAAATGTGAAATTAATTGCCCAAGAACAATAAGAGGTCCTGTCCTTTTTGCCTACTGAAAATAAAACTGAAAACCAAAGCCCTACATTTATTGCCTCCTACTGTTCATCTTAGTCAAATAAATAAATAGTGTGTATGTGTTTTTTTAAGATTTTATTTATTTATTTGACACAGAGACAGCGAGATAGGGAACAAGCAGGGGGAGCGGGAAAGGGAGAAGCAGACTTCCCGCCGAGCAGGGAGCCCGGATGCGGGGCTCGATCCCAGGACCCTGAGATTATGACCTGAGCCAAAGGCAATCACTTAACCAACTGAGCCACTCAGGCGTCCCTAAATAAATTGTTAAAAATGCCTTGTGGTAATGGCAATATCACCATATTTAGGGTTATTTCTCTTTAAACAACAGGGAAAATGTTCCTTTAGGACTGCAGTCATGTGAGAAGAAAGTCAAATAATCATGTGAGAAGAAAGTCAAAATAATTTCGTTCCCTCTTTCTTATATTAAAAGCACTAGTTGGGGAGCCCCTGGCTGGCTCAGTTGGAGAAGTGTGGCTCTTGGATTTCAGAGTCCTGAGTTTGAGGCCCACAGTGGGGGTAGAGAATATACATTAAAATCACTGGTTGGATTGGTTCCAGATAAGGTAGAGCCAGATACAGCTGTGAGTGTGTGGAGCTCCAAAAGAAAACAGCAGGTGGATTAGGGAAGAAGTTGAGAATTTGAAGTACCAATGAACCCATGAGGAGTCCACCATTTTCCCCTCTGATACACGCCATCGTGAACTCAGCACATTGGAAAGCTGGAAGGGAGTACTGGGGCACAGACAGGCACAAGCCCTCTCAGTCTGGCTCAAGGAGTACAAGGGCCACTTCTAATATACCCAAGAGAGTGTAGAAACCCTTTGTGTTTTCTTTATTCTTCTGTATTCTCTTACCCCAGCAATCCCATGATGGTGACAGCATCCACTACTGGCAGTTAGAGCCTGCAGGAGCCAAAACTTGGGGAGATGATCCTCTCCCATACAGCTTTGTCTCCCAAGAGGGTAGAACCAATCCCCATTGCACTTTTCTCTCTGCCCTCCGTCCACTTGGCCCTGGATGCAGACACAGTGGCAAAAGTAGTCTTCTGGCCAGAGAACTAGAAATAGAAGGAACCAGAAAGTACCAAAGAGATCACAGAGAGGAAGGAATTCAGACAGGGACCTCATCAAGTTGTTGATGAACCCCTGGGTCCATTGCCAAGCTGTACGTATGTGTGGATCTGATCCTTTTCAGCAGACCAAAGACTCTAAAGAGACCACCACCCAAATCCCAGAACGGCACCCAGGAGGCATTCACATGCAGTAGATCCAAAAAACACTACAATGGTTTGGAAAGTTGAACTGCCATCCCAAACTGCCTTCTGAAGGTGTCAGTTTAGCTTTCAAAACCTTTGCCTGATCTTACACACCTGAAACTCATGCAATATTTTATGTCCATTTTGCCAGAATTTTATTTATTTTTTTTTTTTAAAGATTTATTTATTTGAGAGAGCAAGAATGAGAGTACATGAGAGGGGGGAGGGTCAGAGGGAGAAGCAGGCTCCTCGCTGAGCAGGGAGCCCGATGCGGGACTCGATCCCGGGACTCCAGGATCATGACCTGAGCCAAAGGCAGTCGTTTAACCAACTGAGCCACCCAGGCGCCCCTTTGCCAGAATTTTAAAAACATAATAAAACCTTTGCCTGCAACCTAACCAGGTTGACTGCCTGCTAACATAAAAACTCAGTATTTTCTGTGGGATTTGAACAAGAGTTGGAGTTTAATGACAATGTTCAAAATGTCAAGGATACAATCCAGAATTACCTGGCACACCAGGAAATGGGGAAAATCTCAACTAGAAAAAGACAGGAGATCCCAGTACTGAGATACCAGATGTTGGAATTATCTGACAAAGACATTAAAGCAACTATTATAAAAGTGCTCCAGCAAATGATCAAGAATGCTCTTGTAGCCAGTGGGGGAAAAAATTTATGCAAGGAAATATATATGAAAAGAACGAAATGGAAATTTTAGAACTGAAATACACAGTAACCAAAATTAAAAACTCCCTGAATAGTCTAGCATAATGGAGGAAACAGTGAACTTGAAGATAAACCAAGAGAATTTAATCTGAATACCAGAGAAAAAGATTGGGAAACAAAGCAAAACCATGAGCAGAGCTTCAGAGATCTGCAGGACAGTAATAAAAGGTCTAACATTTGTGCCATCAGAATCCCAGAAGGAGAGGAGAAAGCATGATGCTGGGAAAAAATATTTGAAGAAATACTGGCTAGAAACTTCCCAATTTGGTGAAAAACTTAAACCTATGGATTCAGGAAACTCCTAGATACCCACACCTAATGCAATTGTAGTGAAAACTGAACAATACACTTGAAAGCAGCCAGTGAAAAACAACACACATTATGGGAAATAATGATTTGGATGACTGGATCTCTCATCAGAAAGGGAAGCTGGAAGGAAGGAGCACAACATTTCTAAAATGCTAAAACGAAAGAACTGACAACCCAGAATTCTATATCCAGTGAAAATATCCTTCAGGCACTAAATGAAAAGTCACTCTTGGATGAAGAAAAACAAAGAACTCTGGTGCCTGGGTGGCTCAGTTGTTAAGCGTCTGCCTTCGGCTCAGATCATGATCCCAGAGTCCTGGGATCCAGTCCCACATCGGGCTCCCTCCTCAGCGGGAAGCCTGCTCTCCCTCTCCCAACCCGCTGCTTGTATTCCTGCTCTCGCTATCTCTGTCTCTGTCAAATAAAGTCTTTAAAAAGAAAAAGAAAACTCATTCCTAGCAGACCTGGTCTAAAACAAACCACTAAAGGAAATTCCTCAGACCGAGAAAAGATGATGCCATTAAGAAAAATGGAAACATTCAGGAAAGAAGGAAGAGCAACAGAAATAGTCATGATTTGGGTTAAAAGAATTAAACGATTCTCTTGAGTTCTTAAAATACGTTTGATGATAGAAATAAAGTATGACATTGATGGTGTTTTCACTGATGGAATACGTAAGACATCAGTAACAAAGGA
Source organism: Mirounga leonina (assembly GCF_011800145.1). Lineage (NCBI taxonomy): Eukaryota > Metazoa > Chordata > Mammalia > Carnivora > Phocidae > Mirounga > Mirounga leonina. The sequence continues at coordinate 20,847,593 of NW_023270380.1, forward strand.
GGGGGATTATGGAACCTGTATGATAGTAAAGTTTCTACAGTTTACTCAAAGTAGTGAAATCTTGATTCCAAGTAGACTGAAAAACTAAATGTGTATTCTCATCTCTCAAGCAACCACCAAAAGAACTGCAAATAGTTCTTTTAGTAGATAGATAAATGAAATACTGAAAAAAAATTAAATGACCCCAAAAAGGCAAGAAAGGGGTATCAGGAACAACAACAACAAAACAGGAAAGAAACCCAAAACAATAAAATGGTAGACCTAAATGCAAACATATTAATACTTACATTAAATGCCAATAGTCTTAAGCACACAGAAATTGTCAAAAAAAACCCAAAAACTAGAACCAAATATATTCTAACAGTTTTGTTATAAAAGATATAAATCAGGATTGGTCAAATGAAGAGACATAGGATAAGGTCTGGGAAGATAAAAAAATGTAAAGGTTCCATGTCCTTAGGACAAATTACCTTTCTAATGCATTCATGAATGATTACCAACCAGGGACACTGGCCCAAGCTTTGGCTGTCCTTTATGTTCCGTTACATAGGAAAGATTGAATTGCTGGCCATGCACTGGAGCTCAATCTCCAGCCACCCTTCCCCTTCCCAGAGGATGGGCTAAAACCCTCCTTAAAGCCCCAACCCTCTAATCACATGGTTGGTCTTTCTGGCATGGCTAGCCCCGTTCCTGAATTACCTCATTAGCATAAACTCAGAGATGGTTCCAGGGACCCACCATGAATAACAAAGGTACTTCTATCACTCAGGAGATGTCAAAGATTTAGAGATTTGTTCCCAGGAACCCTGGTTTCCTGGAACAAAGACCAGAAAAATTCTTTAAAATAATTCTCTTAGCAGTAGAACTAATAAATAGAAAGGTAGCAAGGATGTAGAACTGAACAATGCCATCAACCAACTGGACCTAATTGACATTTATAAAACACTCCATCCAACAGCATAATACACATGAGTTTCTGTGTATATGGAACATTCACTGATGTCATACAGGAGACTGACCAGTGCAGTAAGGCAAGAAAAAGAAAGAAAAGGCAACCTAATTGAAGAGGACGAAATAACTATTTGTAGACCACCTGATTGCCTACATGAGAATCCTATGGAATCTACAAAACCACTGAAACTAATAAGCTTGCTGGTTACAAGATTAATATATATAATATATACAACTTTATTTCTATGTACTTGCAACAAACATGGAAATTAAATTGACAAATGCATTCTTAAAAGATACTGAAAGCTACAAAACATTTCTGAGAGAAATTAAGACGTAAGTGAGACATCTATCTTATTCACAGGTCAGAAGAATCAGTATTATTAAAATGTCATTTTCCCTCAAATTGTTGTATAGATTCAGTGTATCCCCAGTTAAAATCCCAGCAGGCTTTTTTTGTAGAAATTGATATTCTGATTCTGAAATTCACATGGGAAAGCGAAAGACCAGGCAAGAATAGCTAAAACATCTTTGCAAAAGATGAGCTAAAGTGCAGAGCTAAAACCACCTTCTTTCATGCCTTGCAAAACTACAGTTCTTTAAGACTGCACCAACATAAACAAGAAATCAGTGGAACAGAATAGAGTCCAGAAACAGACCCACACATATATGGATAACTGTTAATTTACAAAGATGTAAAAGCAAGTCATGGAGAAAGGACAGTCTATTTAACAAATGATGCTGGGATGATTCGATATCCCTATGTTTAAAAAATTCAAACTACCTTGCACCATGTACAAATATTAAAGATGAAGCATGGATCTAAATATAAAACCACAAAACTTTTTTTAAAAAGATTATTTTAGAGAGAGTGGGTGGGGAGGGGCAAAGGGAGAAGGAGAGAGAATCCAAGCAGACTTCCTGCTAAGCTCAGAGCCAGATGCCGGGCTCCATCCCAGGACCCCGAGATCATGACCCGAGCCGAAATCAAGAGTCAGACACTTAACCAACTAAGCCACACAGGCTCCCCTACTTATAGAAGAAAAGAGGAGAGAATCGTTGTGACCTTGGTTTGGCAAAGATTTCTTAATCTGTATGCAATCTATAAAAAAAATTGGACTTCAGAATTAAAATCTTCTGTTCTTCCAGAGACACTGTTAAGACAATGACAAGCCACATACCAAAGAAATTATTTGTAAAGCTACATATATATATATATGTAATACATATATCTGAACCCTCAAAACTCAATAAACCCCCACCCCAAAAAGAGCACACAAAAGACACTTCACTGAAGAAGATGTACACGTGGCCAATAAGCACATGAAAAGATGTTCAACATTATTAGTTGTTAAGGAGACGCAATTTAAAATCATGAGCTACTACTACGCACCTATTAGAATGGCTAAAACTTAAAAGCTTGAGTGTACCAAGAGCTGACAGGGACAGAGAGCAACTAGAACTCTCACACCGCTGGTAGGAATGTAAATTGGTACAGCCGTTTGGAAAACGGCAGGTTCTTTAAAAAATTATGCATACATCTACCGTCCACACAAAGACTTGCACATGAATTTTTTTTAAAAGATACTATTTTTAGGGCACCTGGGTGGCTCAGTCGGTTAAGCAGATGCCTTTGGCTCAGGTCATGATCCCAGGGTTCTGGGATCAAGTCCCGCATCGGGCTCCCTGCTCAGTGGGGAGTCTGCTTCTCCCTCTGCCTCTCCTCCCCCGCTCGTGCTCTCTCATATGCACTCTCTCAAATAAAAAAAAATTTTAAGCAATCTGTACACCCAACCTGGGGCTTGAACTCACAACCCTGAGATCAAGAGTTGCACGCTCCACTGAATGAGCCATTCAGGCACCCCAACTTGTACATGAATGTTCATAGTGGCTTTATTTGTTAATAACCCCAAACTGGGAACAACCCAAAAGTCCATCAATAAGTCCAGTTTTTGGATAAACAAATTGTGGTATATTCATACATAGCAATACTACTCAGCAAGGAAAAGGAGAAATAATTACCAATACCCACAACAAAGTGGATGAACCTCAAACTATGCTGAGTCAAAGGAGCCGGGTCTATGAGTACCTACTGAATGATTTAACGTAGGCAAATTTCCAGCTGCAAAAACTGCAAAATATAGTGACTGCAGGCAGCTGGGTGCTTTCCTTGGGGACAAGGGCCTGTACACAGAAGGGACTGCAGTGAGACGAGGAAGCCACGAGTTCGCTGGCTTAGAACAACAGGAATGTTTTCTCTTAGAGGATCAGAAGTCCGGAAAGGGTCTTCAAGAGCTGAAGTGAAGGTGTCACTAGGGTTTGTTCCTTCCCAGCCTCCAGGGGAAAAATCCGTTTCTCTGCCTTTGCCAGTCCCCCCGGGGGCTGTCCTCCTTCCCTGGCTCATGGCTCCACATTACATCACCTTCCCACCCTGTTTCTGCCCCGTCACCTCTGCCTCCTCTGACCTCCTTGCCCCCTCTCGTAAAGACCCTTGGGACTACATTCAGTGTCCACCCACCTAGCCCAGGATCATGTCTCCATGCCGACCATATCTGCAAAGTCGCTTTTGCCACATAAGTCAGCAAATTCACAGGCTCTGGGGGTTAGGGCATGGGTATCCTTGGGGGAGCCATTACTCAGCCTGCTACAGATAAGCTTTTGTCAGACACAAGTTTCAGATTTGGATGATAGCCACTCACTGTCCTACTCCGTTCCTTTACGATCGGGTCTGACATCTCTCTTCTTGGCATCGGTGCACACACGACTCACGAGTAGTGGGGAGCCGAAGCCCGTGAGGTCACCCTGGGCCAATGAGGGATGGGAGCTCTCACTCCCACTTTTCATCCCCTGGGTGGACAGCTCTGAGACTCATTTTAGAAAGCTCAGAAGGTTCCACAGAAGCAAGCACCAGCTGTCCAGAGCAGTGGCCAAGTCGAAAACACATCCTCATGGGGCGCCTTGGAGGCTCAGTCGGTTGAGCGTTCGACTCTTGATTTTCGCTCAGGTCATGATCTCAGTGTTGTGGGATTGAACCCCGCATCAGACTCTGCATATAGCAGGGAGTCTGCTTGAGATTCTCTCTTTCCCTCTCCCTCTGCATCCCCCTCCCCAAAAATGAAAAGAAAACACATCCTCATATCATCTTTTCCTCTACATTTTCACCTCCCCGCCCTCACTCCCGTCCCTCTGATGACGTCCCAAATAAGCTCCTTACGTGCAAGCCCTTGTCTTACACTCTGCTTTCAGGGGAGCCTGAATTAGAACAACAACAAAAAGCTCTTGGAAATTAAGAACATGATCGCTGAAGTGAAAATACAAAAATGTGAAGGGGGAAAAAATTACAGAAGTATCTCAGAGGGGTGCCTGGGTGACTCGGTTGTTAAGCATCTGCCTTCAGCTCAGGTCATGATCCCAGGATCCTGGGATCGAGTCCCATGTCCGGCTCCCTGCTCTGCAGGGAGCCTGCTTCTCCCTCTCGTCTGCCCCTCCCCGCTGCTCATGGGTGCACTCTCTTAAATAAATAACATCTTCCAAAAAAAAATATCTCAGAAATTGGAGCCAAGAAGGAAAAAAAAAAAAGGCAGTTCAAGATTTGAATGACAGGAATTCCCGAAAAAGGAAAATCAAGTGGAAGAAATCGTCAATAAGATGACCTAAGAAGTGTTTACAGAATTAAAGGACGTGAGTTTCCAGACTGGAAGGGCCCTCCTTGTGCCCTGTATAGAGCATGAAAGTTAACGAAGTATCAAAACCAGTGATGTTGGAATTTCAGAACTGTGTGGGCAAAGAAAAGATCCCAGAAGCTTGGAAAAAGAGGTTCTTTAAAAAGGCTCTAGCATCAGAATGGCTTTGGACTTGGGGCGCCTGGCTGGCTCATTTGGAACACTGCGACTCTTGCTCTTGGGGTCCTGAGATTACTTAAATAAATAAACTTAAAAAAAAAAAAAAGAATGGTTTTGGACTTGTCAGCGGCAGTCCTAGAAACCTGGAGATCATGGAACCATCACACTTCTGAAGGAAAATTCTTTCCATTCTTCCATTCTGGAATGGTACATCAATTAATGGGAAACATCGAATAAACATGTTTTCCAGACACACTTAGATTATGTTTTACTGAGGTAACGATCCCCCAATCTCAGTACCTTAAAAAATTTTTAATTTTTTGCTCAAATCAGAGGGAGCTGCGCCTCCACAAGCCTGCTCCCACTCACAGTCAATGTCTTGATTCCAGGATCGAGGAGGAAAGAACAAAATCTCCCAACGGCTCTTGAAACCTCTGCTCAGATGTCATGTCGTGTTCTGTTAATCAAAACAAGTGACATGTCCAAGCCTGGCGTCAGTGACCCTGGGGAATTACATTCATCCACAGGGAGGCACTGGAGGCCAAGCAAAGGGCAGGAATCCCTGAGAACAGTAATCTACACGATGTCTCAAAACTTCACAAGAAGCAATCAGGGATGCACTCCTCTAAAACCTTAAAAGAGTGAGCCAAGGAAGAGCGAGAAGGGGGTACAGGAAGCAGACACCTAACAGGAGAGCCCCGAAAGGATCCCCAGGATGGGGGTGAAGGGGAGCCCGGCCGCGGTGGTGCCCCAGGCATGGAGCAACCAGACCAGATGAGGCAGGTCAGCAGTCTCTGGAGGCACTTAAAAAAAAATGAAATCGAAGAAAATCCAACGTGAATGAATTTACTACTGAGGGGTTGGTGTTGAAGTAGGGGCTGATCCACAGGAAATTATGCAAAATTCAAAGATATTAATGTTAGGGGAAACATGTTAAACAGGAAAAGAAAATCATATTTCTATAGATTAGCGGTGAATTCCCTTCAGAACAATGAAAACAGTGAAACACTAAAATTATTTGGGGGATTTGGGGGAGGATGGGAGTCCATGGAGTGACGTCAGAGTGACGTCAGTTGAAGAAAGAGCTAATTTCCATAGCTGTTGATGTCTGAGATGCCTGAGATGTGAGTAGGAAAAAAAGAAACAAAAAAAAGAAAAAAAGAAACAAATGTAAATTTACAAATATAAAGAGAATCCACTGGAAGGGTTAAACCTGGTTTTTACTCTTTCAGGAGAACGGGGGTTGGGGGTAGAATGGGGACAAGGGCTGAAACTGCTGTTGTCTTCAACACCTCTCAGACTCAGCTGATCCTTCAAATAATTGATTAAAACACGAGGTTTAAATAAGAGCCCCCCCCCAATCTGTTCAGAATGGGAACAAAATTATTTTCATAGTCAAAGAAGACATAGAAAAGATGCAGTGTCCAGTGCAAACTCATAGAGGGCCCAAGAGAGCTTTTCCTGCCTTGGAAGTTCATGTACTTGTCAGCTTTACTTCCTTCTGCTGACCTCTGATCTTCATGCACTTATATCACGCACTATATCTTGAAGCCCCGAGAGGGTACAGTCAGAGAACCCGGGACACCTGGAGAAAGTGGTCTGGAGAGTCAGTGTGAAATCATTTAGAAGAACTTTGGGGATCCGTGAGTAATAATCTATCCTTCCTCCTTTCTGTGGACACGGGGAAAATGTTTTAAAATGCAACAAATTGCATCTCTCCTCCTCTTTGCATTCTTTATAAATGTGAAATCTATAGAAAATCTAAGATCATTTTCTATTAGTAGTAACTCAGCACATAGGATATATTATATATTATTTTGTCATGCCTGATATTCCCCAACAGGTACCTTTGCAAATTATCTTGTGTATTGTACGTGGGCAAGTTTCTAGAAACTGGGAATTCTGCTTGCATCTTATTTATTGGTTGGTTCGTTGGTAGCACCATACGCTGACAGATGACTGGTAAATATACTTGACTATAAAAATGATGAGAGAACACGCAGAGATGAAACTATTCTATATAATTAATAATCTTACAAAAGTCTTTCTCTCTGGAACATTTTGTAAAATACCTATTTGGCATCCCCACCCTGATGTCCTAATGTCCCAGTGGATTTGTAATCTGTTCATCTTGCAATAATGAGTAGTGGGCGCTATGCCCTTTTGGGAATCTAATTGTCGTAAAATGCAGGCAGGGTCAGATGCAGTCAGTAAGCTCTCGATTGGTGTTTGGTAAAGTGACTTATTGGTAAGTATGGGGAGTGTCCAGATAGCAGATTAGGCAGGGCAGGAGCCCTGTGGTGAATAGGAGCGGAAGAAAAGCCTGAGGTGAGGAGAGAGAGGAAGAGCAGTTTGTGGGAAGCGATCCGAGCCTGGAATTTGCGAGAGCACAAGACATGTTCTAGAATCTACAGGAAAAAGCAATGAATCTGGAGGGTCCAATGACCTCAGAAAACAATATTTTTAAGTTAATGTTTATTTTTCTTTCTTTATTTTTAAAGATTTTATTTATTTATTTGAGAGAGAGAGAGATAGCAAGAGAGAGCAGGAGGGTGGGGAACCCAATGCAGGGCTTGATCCCAGGACCCCAAGATCATGACTAAGCCAAAGGCAGACGCTTAACCAACTGAGCCACCCGGGCGTCCCCAAGTTAATTTTTACTTTTATCCTTGCACATGCTTTTTTTTTAAATAAAATAATCAAAGCTTAAAATAAAATAGAACAGTACCCCATCATTCATTTTTTCTTATTCTACCTTCCAAGCCTTTTAGCATCTACTTCCGTATATATAAATGCAATACTTATAATGCGTATTTCCAGATTTGTCAATTTTGGACATTATCTGTTGATTTTTTTGTTTGTTTTTTTGTTTTGTTTTAAAGATTTTATTTATTTATTTGACAGAGAGATACACAGCGAGAGAGGGAACACAAGCAGGGGGAGTGGGAGAGGGAGAAGCAGGCTTCCCGCGGAGCAGGGAGCCCGATGTGGGGCTCGATCCCAGGACCCTGGGATCATGACCTGAGCCGAAGGCAGACGCTTAACGACTGAGCCACCCAGGCGCCCCTGTCTGTTGATTTTGTAGTATCTACTTCCGTATATATAAATGACATACTTATAATGCATATTTCCAGATTTGTCAATTTTGGACATTGTTGATTTTATACTAAAGACTATACTGCTCCTGCTGCATCCTCCCAATTTGGTAATAGTCGCTTTTTGTTAAATTCAATAGTTTACACAATCATGGCTACATAAACACTGCTCACTGCAGAACAAAGCAGTGCACCATGATTACATTTTCTTTCCTGAACAACTTTCTGTTTTTCTTGTAATTATTCAATTTTTCCCCTTTGCTTATTGTTCCATGCTCCTTTCTTTAGTTTTTTCCCAAATACGCCATCAGATCTGACAAGTGTTTATTCATATTATTTTCCAAAAGCTTAATTCTATCGGTTAATGTATTAAATCCATCTTTTCCCTGGAGCCCTGCCTCCCAGCGCCCTGTGTGGACAGGTTGCTCTCCTAGCCTGCTACACACTTGTCCCCTGCTGCTACCCGTCTGTATTAGGTCCCCTGCTCCTAGTGGCCATGTCTTCCTCTTTCGTAATTTACGCCCGTTTTGCTGGAACACATCTGCTAGTTACATCTCAGGAAATGGTACATGAGAGGTAAAAATGGTTTTTTTAGCCCTTGCATGTATTTTGTTTTATTTGTTTGTTTGTTTGTTTGTTTTTTGCATGTGTTGCATTTGCCCTCATACTTCATTTTGGAACTTTGCTGGAGATAATTTCCCTCCAACTTTTGAAGGCCTTGCATCACTGTCTTATGGCATCAGTGTGACTGCTAAGAAGACTGAGACATTCTGACTGTTGTTTGTGTTGACCTCTTTACGTTTTCGTTTTTCTCTCTAGGAGTTTTTAGGAGCTTATCTTTTCTTTAATATTCTGAAAGTTCACGATGACTTGCATTGGTGTGGTTCTGGCTTTTTATTGTGTATTTTCAATCTGGAGACTCCTGTCCTTTGGTTTTGGAAATTTTCTTGGATTATTTCTTTAGTTACTTCCTTCTCTTTATATTCTTTTCTCTCTCTCTCTCTTTTAAAGATTTTATTTATTTAGGGGCGCCTGGGTGGCTCAGTCGTTAAGCGTCTGCCTTCAGCTCAGGTCATGATCCCAGGCTTCTGGGATCAAGCCCTGCATCAGGCTTCCTGCTCGCCAGGAAGCCTGCTTCTCCCTCACCCACTCCCCCTGCTTGTGTTCCCTCTCTTGCTGTGTCTCTCTCTGTCAAATAAATAAAATATTTAAAATAAATAAATAAATAAAGATTTTATTTATTTGAGAGAGAGAGAGAGCCAGCAAGAGAGCTAGCATGAGCGATAATGGGGATAGTGGTGGAGGAGCAGAAGGAGAGGGAGCAGCAGACTCCCCACGGAGCAGGGAGCCTGACCCGGGGCTCAATCCCAGGACCCCGAGATCATGACCTGAGCCGAAGGCAGATGCTTCACCAACTGAGCCACCCAGGCGCCCCTCTTTTTTCTCCCCTATGCAACTCATATTAGTCTGGTGACTTCCTGGATCGATCTTCTGATTTGCTTTTGCTTGCCTTTCTTTCTTTCTTTCTCTTTCTTTCTTTCTTTCTTTCTTTCTTTCTTTCTTTCTTTCTTTCTTTCTTTCTTCCTTCCTTCCTTCCTTCCTTCCTTTCTTTTCTTTCTTTCTTTCTTTCTTTCTTTCTTTCTTTCTTTCTTTCTTTCTTTCTTTCTTTCTTTCTTTTTCTTTCTTTTCTTTCTTTCTTCCTTTCTTTCCTTTCTTTCCTTTCTTTCTTTTTTCCCCACCATCTATCTCTTTGATTTATGTTCTGTTGTTCTGGGAGAATTCCTCAACTCCATGCTCTGACTTTTCCGTTAAAAATTTTATTTCAGAAAGTGTTTTCTAACTGTCTGAATGCTTCTTTTGTCTATTGCCTCCTGTTCCTGCTCATAAATACAATTAATTTCTTATCTCTGTGGATGTTATCATTTCTTCTGTTGCCTTCGAGCACTCCTTCTGTACTTTGCCTTTCATGTCAGAGGCTTTCCAAGTGTCTGCTCTTTTAATATTTAGGACTGAGACACTGAAACACCAGTTGGCAGCTCCGTGTGAGTGGCGGGCAGTAACCCCACACTGGCCTCAGCGGAGGGTGATCAGACGGGGAGCCAGCAGTTGTGTTTTGAGGCCCCCAAATGTCATTATCTGTGGCTCTTTTCCCGGGGAACTGCCCCTTTATTTCAGAGACCGATCCTCTACTTCTGCCTGGGGTCATTACCCGGAGGCAGTGTTCTGTGAACCCACAGCAGGAAGGGGCCAAGGAGGGACTCATAGTTGAGCGTGAACACTTTCACTGGATTCTCCTGTTTTCTGCCAGGTGCCTCATCCCCGTCCTACTTGTGCCGCGTGCCCCTGAGTGGGAAGTCTCTCTGTTCAGTTTCAGGAAATAAACCGCTGACCTGCCAAGATGAGGGCTTAGACTGAGAACCAGGGACAGGGGATATAACTTCTTGTACAGACCTTAATCCTTCTAGGGTTTTTTCCCCCCAATTTTTTTTTATTGCAGTAAAACACATATAAAATTTGCCATCTAAACCATTTTAAAGATTTATTTCTTTATTTTAGAGAGAGCAAGTGAGCGAGAGAGAGAGAGCAAGCATGGGGGAGGGCAGAAGGAGAGAGAGAGAGAGAGTCTCAAGCAGACTACCCACTGAGCGCACAACCCCATGTGGGCTCGATCTCACCACCCCGAGATCACAACCTGAGCCAAAACCAAGAGTCAGACGCTTAACTGAGCCACCCTGGCACCCCTAACCATTTTTAAGTGTACATTTAAGTGAAACTCGGTTGATTCCTATTGCTGTACAACGATCACCACCATCCATCTGCAGAATGCTTTTCATCTTGCAAAACTGAAACTCTCTCCTCATTAAGCAATCATGCCCTATGATTCTTTGCCTTGAATTCTTGCCATGCAGGGACACTCAGTGTGTGGCCGGTCGCTATTCCCCACACCCACCCACATCCCTACCTTCAGAGGCTCCTGATGCCTGCAGCTCCTAAGACTTTGCAGGGCTGTAAGGTAGGTGTTAGCAAACTGTTCCTGGAAAGGGCCAAATAATAAACTTTTTAGGCCGTATGGGTAACTGCTCATCTCTGCTATTGTAGCAGGAAAGCGGCCATAGACAATATGCAAACAAGTGCAACCTTGCCTCAGTAAAACTTTATTTACAAATGTAAGTTGCAGGCCACATTTGGCCCGGGCTGTAGTTTGCTGATCTCTGCAGGTCTAGAGCAAGAATGTGCCTGCTTCTGGTTGTAGAAAGGTTTTCAGCTTTATTTATTTTGCTGAATCAATCCCCCTACTTTCAGCCTTACAGAAACTTGATGTTTCTCCTCTGCTGTTACCTTTTTTCTTGTTCACTTTGTCCCTATGGAATATATAGCTTTTCTTTATCCCTCTAGTTATTTCCATGTTGTTTTCAGTAACTGAGATAAATGTGTATGTTTCTTCGATCCACAATTTTTAAAAAGATTTATTTATTTATTTGAGACAGAGCAAGTGTTGGGGTGGGGGGGGTGTGCGGGGAGGGGCAGAGGAAGAGGGAGAGGGTCCTAAGCAGACTCCCTGCTGAGTGTGGAGCCTGACATGGGGGTCTCGATCTCAGCCCTGCAATCACAACCTGAGCCGAAACCAAGAGTCGGTTGCTTAACCGACTGAGTCACCCAGGTGCCCCTCTCTGACCCACAAGTTTTTAAGCTTTTTATTTCAAAATAATTCCACGCTTACAGTAAAGTTGTTGCAAGAATAGTATAAAGAGTTCTCAAATACTCTTTACCCAGTGGCTAATTATTGATATTTTGCAACATTTCCTTTATGATTCTCCCTCCATAGAGAGACAGATTGAACAATTTCAGACCTGGCGTTCTATTATTCCTTAAATACATCAGTGTATATTTTCCTAAGATCACAGATATTCACTCAGAACAAAAATTCAGTTCTCAAAATCAAGATATGTAACATTTATAATCTATTGTTTAATCTATAGACCTTCCTCAGATGTCCCCAGTAAATCCTTTCTAGAACTGTTCCCAACCCAGGGCCCAGTCCAGATAGAGCATTGTAGTTGGTTTTCATGATTCGCTAGCCTTTCAGTGAGAAACAGTTTCTCAGCCTTGTTTTGTGTTTTCTGACACTGACATTGTTTTGACACTGACATTTTTGGAGATACAGGACATTAGCTTCTAGACTGTTACTTTATTTGGTTTTTGACTGATGTTTCCTCATGCGTGCATTTTTGACATAAAGAATCTTGTTTCCTTGGTGGTGAATCAGGAACTGATCTACGGTTTTTATTTAAAAGCGTCCCCTCCCCCACATTATTTTTCATTCTACCTGATGTCCCTGGAAACTCTCTAGGAGTTTATCCACAGGAACAGCCTTTGTTCTGGTTTTTAAAAATATAGAAGGTATCCTGGCGGTCACATTATACCTACCCTTTTGCTTCATAAACCCTTGGGTGGCTTTTGACCAAAAGCAGTGGAAATCTGTCCGAAGTTTGCCCTGCGAAGTTGGACTCTGGCTTATTTATTTACCGACTGCCTAGATACAGATTGTGCTTTGAAATATCTCCACTATCGGGGCGCCTGGGTAGCTCAGTCGGTAGGCGTCTGCCATGATCCCAGCGGCCTGGGATTGAGCCCCGCATCGGGCTCCCTGCTCGGCAGGAAGCCTGCTTCTCCCTCTCCCACTCCCCCTGCTTGTGTTCCCTCTCTCGCTGTGTCTCTCTCTGTCAAATAAATAATCTTTAAAAAAAAAAAAAGAAAGGAAGGAAGCAGTATCTCCACTATCTTAGAGTTCATATTCTAATGCTAGACGGATGCCCTAACCAAGGAGGAGGATGTTAGGATAGAGGCATGAGCCCTGAGGTTACGATGTCACTGCGGTTATTTTATTTAAAAAATACCCGCTTTGCTGAAATATAAATCACATACTATACCCTCTTAAAGTGTTCGAATCAGTAGTTTTCAGCATATTCACAGGGTTGTGGCTGTGCGGTCATCACCAAGATCTAATTTTAAAATGTTTTCATCATTACTGCCGTTTTAAGAATAACAGCAAATTCGAGTCCCTTGGTGAAATGGCCAGAGCTTCTGTTTGAAAGATTTGGGGGAAGGATTGGGGGGCGGGGGGTAACAGAGGGCAAGTTTTGAACGAGTACAGAGATGCCCAGGACCGCAGGGTGACAGAGGGCTTTTGCAGGAGGGTGTAGAATGAAGGCGCGGGGCACTGCACGTCCTGCACGTCGGCCGCAGGAAGGCATCCTGTCCAGGGCTGCGGCACGAGCCAAGGCCCGGAGGCGGCGATGAGTCGTGCGTCCGCCGGCCAGAAGCAGCCCCTCTCCCTGAAAGGCAGAGTCCTGGGTCCGGGTGAGCGGCCAGGCCGGAGGCGGGTCCCCAGCATTCCGCCCCCCCGCGACGGGCCCTCTGCCGACTGAGGTCTGAGGGTGCCGGGCGTGGGGACAGCCGCCTCCTGGGCGCATGACAGGCGCTGCGGGGTCTCGAGGAGGGAAGCGGGGCCGTCCCCGGGCGGAGGTCTGCAATCAGTGCCCGTGGGACGAGTCAGGGGAGCCCCAGCCCCTACCCCTTCCGTGTCAGCGCCGCAGACCCGGGTCCTCGCTGGGAAGACCTGGGGGCAGCTCCTGCTTCCGTGCAGACGACTGGGTTTGGACTTAAGTTGCCCAGCGCGCCCGGCCCCACACGTGTGCGAGGTGCAGGGGCAGCGAAGTCTGCAGGGAAGAAACGCGAAGGACGCCTCCGCCCCCGGAGTCAGCCGACCCAGGGGCTGCCCCGAACTGCCCCAGGTCCCTAAACGCCTCGGCTCCGAGTCTGCACCCGGGGCCGCGGGCCGCACTTGGAGGCGCCGTCTTCCAGCGGGGGCGCAGCCCGGCGGCTGGTGACCCGACCGGTAACAGGGGCGGGGCGGGACTGAACCGGGTGCTCCGGAGGCCCTGGGCCCGACCGCGGACCGCCCCTCGGGGGCCGAGCCTGGGCGGGGTCAGCGCGGGGCCGCCCGAGCCAGCAGAGCGGGAGTGCAGGGGACCGCGCGCCTGCCTCTGCCCCCGGAGCCTCGGGGCCTGGGAGCCGACGACTGTAAGGGGGCGCGGGGGCGCGGGCGGTTGTGGGGGTACGGGGGGCCGAGTGTGGGGGCGCGAGGGGTGAGGGGGCAACTGTGGGGACGCGGTTCCGGAGGGGCGAGGGGGCGAGTGTGGGGGCACGGCTGCGGGGAGCGCGGTTGCGGGGGGCCGGGTGTGGGGGCGCGGGCGGCAGTGGGACTTGCAGGCGTGACTTGCTCACGCCTCGGGCCCCTGGGGCTGCAGGAGCGCGCGGCTGGGGGAAGAGGCCCGGGCAGGCCCTGCGAGCGCGCTGGGGCAGAGGAGGGGGACGGGAGGGACAGGGAGGGGCGAGGGGGAACGCGGCGGGGGTCCCCAGGCCCCGCACTCCCCGAGAGTCTTGCTTCCAGGGTGCGTCGCGCCCCGCAGTGAAATGCCCTTGTTTGTCGCCGGAGTCCTGAAAGCTGTGTCAGATCTCGCGGTTGGAGTGTGCTTTCCTGCCCTCCGTGTCCGCCGCCCGGGCCCCCCCACCACCACCACCACCGCTCTTCGCCCGGGAGAGCAGGCCTGCCCGCCGAGCAGCCGGGGGACACCTGGGCACAATCCTGCTGTGCTAAGATTGACCTCTTCCTCTAAGGCTGCGTGGCCCGCTTGCCCTCCCGCCCCCACGGTGTAGGCGTCGGGCTCCGCGAAGCCCGGATCTGCCCTCGCGCCTGCACTGACAGACCCCCCTCTCCGGCCCTGGCAGTCTGCGACGCTCTGCAGCCCGCACCCGGGAAGGGGGGAGCTGGGGGGCGTGCATTTGCCATCTCTGCCCTCAGCTCAGCCTTTGCTCGGACTGGTGAGCTGTGTGGGAAAGTGCCCGGGACGTGGGCCTCACCTGAATGCAGCCGCGCTGAAGATGAACATTCTCAGGAAGCGTCCTGGCTCCAGAAAGTAACGTCGTCTGCTGGGAGCTTGCTTCCTTCAGGGCTAGCGCCGCCGCGGCTGCTTTAGCAAAATGTTCTGGGATTGTTCGGCAGTGGCTTTCCCCCAAATTTCCACACCTAGGAGGGCCGTGGAGGACCGGTGTGTTTCCCTGAGAGGCGTGGGCGGTGCTCAGGGACCGCTGGCTCTGCCCTGGGCAGGGGGCTGCGGCGGAACGTGCCCTCACGAGGCGGGCAGGTTTAGGAGGCAGAGGCGGAGGATAAAATAAACTTGTAAAATATAAGTGCATCAGAAGACAGTAAAACCCTGGAGAGGGAAGGGGTGTCAGGTGAAAGAGAAGCCGCGGTTGAGAGGTGATGTCTGAATAATCCTGAGGAGTGGCGAGTGGCAGATTGCCCTCGGGGACTGTGCACCAGGCTGAGGGAAGAGCGAGAGCAAAGGCCCTGGGGCAGGAGAGCTCCTGGCACAGACGACCTTAATCTGTGTTTTCTGAGTGTGGGCCTGGCTGCCACCAGGGCCTTCGGTGTGAATGACCTCCTGTGTAAACGGCACTGGCCCAGCTTGAGCGCGAGAGGACTCAGGAACTTTCTGCGCCTGCCCCCGCCCCCCACCCAGTGCCAGGAAGGGAAAGACCTCCAAAGACACACAGACAGTAGCTGCTCAGCAGGGTAGCCAGAGTGAACCTCAAGGCCATCTGCTGCAACCTGTGTGCCCCCATGGGCCTTTTGCCGGGGTGTCTCTTCAAAGTGGCCAAGTGTGCTTGGGCAGAGGGGCCTGTCCCGGGCTCCCACGGCCACTGACAGGGAGCCCCAGCCATGGACGCACGAGCCCGATAGACCCCAGGCTTAGTAACCGCTCCCCAGGCACCCAGACTCTCCTCTTCAGCGTCCTGGCCCGGGCCCAGACCCGAGGCGGCACAGGGACGGCCAGACTCCACATTTCTCCGTTCTTGAGTGGAGGTGCGCAGAGCCGCGGAACACAGCCGGGCACACAGAATGAGGGGGGGCCACTGTTGAGGGGATCGCGCCAAGGACGCGCACTGGGCCCGGAGGACCACAGGAAGCGCGGGCAGCTGTGGGTTTGCGGGGCCCCTGGAGCTTATGCCCCAACCCACCTCTGGAAGGGCCCTCGACCCCGAATCCTCAGCAATTCTTTTCACTGAGGTAATACAGTGGTGCGGAAGGCGAGTTGGCCTAGAAAGAAGAGGGGACGTGTGTCCTACCTGTGCCATCCATATGTCCCTCCCCCTCCCCAGACCTCACCCCTAAAATGAGGGGGTTGAGCTGTTCAGTCTGCAAGGCCCCGGAGCTCTAGTATCTGACAACTGTGCAGTTAAGAAGTCCAAATGGATCTTCAGGGACGGAAATGTGTCGGTGGGGAGCGGTCAGTTTTGATGGGGCCTGGGGGGACCCTGCCGCCTATGGAGGGCAGGAGGGCAGCTGCAAACCCTCGGGCAGAGGTCGGGGGCTCAGGATTGAAGCAGCCCAGCTGGCCCCCTGGTCGCCACCCACCCTCCTGTGGGTGTTCCTGCGCTGGGCCCTGCACTCCAGGGTGCTGTGTGGATAGGGTTGGGGGTGCAGCAGGGAGAAGGCCCCCGAGCAGTTCCCCAAGAGGGGACCCAAGTTTTGCCAAGGAGTCAGCGACCTGCCTTCCCTAAGGAGAGCGGAATGGTGCGCGCTCCGGGAAAACCTCCCTCTCGCCGAGGAGAGCGTGGGCGCACAGGGCGCGGGCGCGCAGTCCCATCCTTAGTTATATAACCAAACACACTCGGTGCAAACCGAGTTCAAACTGGGGTTTTCACTTCCATCAAGGTGTGTTTACTTTCCTGAGGGAGGTCATGGGTTCACCCTTCCTCACCCTCTGAGGTCCAGCCCAGGCCCTCCCCCAGCCGGGCTCACAGACCTGGCGTGGACACCCCACTGTGTCCAGTGTGTGGGTGCGTGGTCCTGCTGCTGCAAAGCCTCCCTCTCCGAGGCCTCGCAGGAGGTGCTCCCATTAGGGGACAAAAGGTTCTTGTCTCCGAGGAGCTCAGAGACGTTCCAGAAGATTCTATAGCTGACCCACAAAGGAGGACCATGGGAGGAACAGGAGGTCCCCGGGTCGGGAACAGTTTTTGCCGCCCTTACCTTTGGGGAAGATTGATAAATACACTGAATTCAGTTGTCTTCTTGGACCCAACGCAGTGACATGTGCAGCTCAGGGAGTCTGACTCTCTTTCCAAGTCTTTGGAGGGACATGGATGTATTTTTCCACTTTCCCATTTTTGGTTTTTTTGGGGGGTTTTTTTGCCTACTTGCTGGACCACATGGTCGCTGCGAGGTGGCAGCCAGCAGGCCCAGCCACCACGCGCAGGAAGGTGGCAGGTCCTCGCCCAGGTCTGCACCCGCCTCTCTCCCTCCAAGGCAGGCTGCTGTGTCCGCCGGGACCTTCCACCGTACTCGAGAAGTCTTTTTAGCCTTTTGCAACTTTTTATTCCTTTCTGCTACCCAGACATTGCCGCAAGCAAACTAACCCCTACCAAGATACCAACAGCCCAGAACATTCCTGGATGGGGCCTTTCGCCAGAGGAGAAAGCTGGCTTAGGTTACTCAGCGAGGCCCCGGCCAAGGGCGCTATCGCCTTACACAACAACATTGAGGAAGCTTCCAGACCAGGGAGCACATTGTTGAGGGTTGGCCACCCTGGGGGGCAGAGGGGAAGGAGATCGAGTATGCGCATGACCGCATTTCAGCCTGCACGCCCCCCCCCCCCCCCCCCTGCTCCTCATGAATGGGATGCCAAGTGTTGAAATCCCAGGCAAGGTAAATTGCTTTTCCTCAGAGGCAGTGACCTGAGCTCTGCTCGGGGCTTTTCTCTTGTAAGGTAAGGCCAGTGGAGAACTGGCCCGGTCTCCTGGGGCAGCCCAGGAGAGGGAGCAGGGCCTCCAGTGACCCCGGGGGCCCCCTGCGTTACTCAGCCCCAGGCCTGCGTGGAGGGCTGTGTCCATGGGTCTGTGTGGACCTCTGCTCGGCAGCTAAGTCTGCATTCCCCGGGCCCTCTCCTGAGGTGCTTGGGGTCGGCCAGCCCTGCCATTGGCCCTCCCTTGTCCCGCTGCTGGAGAGGCAGGCTGGGCACCCCTCACTTTCTGCCGTTGCTCCTCCGAGGACCACCGCTCAGCTCCCCATCTCGGTTCGGGAAGCACTTCCTCAGGGAAAGTGCTGGATAAGGACACGGGTCAGGGTGTTCTGGGGACTGACAAGCAAAGTGAGTGCCCGCGTAGGTGACTCTCTGAATCCCCCCAGTTCAGTGAGGCCTGGAGAGGTGGGGCCACTGGCCTGGAGTGGGCGAAAGGGCCAGGACCGGAGGCAGGCAGCCAGCGCCTGACCAGCGGCCGGCTGGCTCCCGGCTCCGAGAACACTCCATCCGACCAGCAACACCAGTCATGTTCTGTCTATGCAGAGGCACGAATAGTCGGTTTGGGGGGGTGGGGGACAGGCCGCATGGCAGGTGGCGACGAGCCTCCACCAGGCCCAGAGCAGGGCTCCCCCCAAGAAGCCCGCACCCCGCCCCGCGCTATTTTTACTGCTCTTTCCTTCTGCTTGGTTTTTGCCTGCAACCTCGGGGCTGGCTCC
Organism: Mirounga leonina; assembly: GCF_011800145.1. NCBI lineage: Eukaryota > Metazoa > Chordata > Mammalia > Carnivora > Phocidae > Mirounga > Mirounga leonina. Next base: position 20,866,063 of record NW_023270380.1, read on the forward strand.
AGGCTGCTGTCCCAGGCTGTGCTCCAGGCCGCGGGGCGGGGTGGGGGGGCAGGGGGGCAGGGCGTGCTGCTTGGCGGCTGTCCCGGGCCTCGCCCATCGCCCACTCTGAGGCCCCATTGGCCACCGGGGTCCGGGGGAAAGGTCTTTGGGGGCAGAGGCTGTGTGGGGCCGGGCAGGATGTACCCCCCTCCCCACTCCATCCGGGCCAGCCGCACCCCCAGGGTGCTCTCGGCCCCAGGGAACTTCAGGAAGCCCCTTGGCTGGGCGGTGGCTGTCAGCAGTGCCTGGGCGGCAGAACATTCCCGTTCTTCCTGCCTTGGCAGGCCGGCCCTGCACTGGAAGGGAAGCCATCTGTTTGTCCCTCCCCGCTGGATGTCCTTTCGCCTTCAGCCAGGCAGGCGCGGCCAGACTGGGGAGGGTGGCCAGGGGCCTGGGCCCGGGGGGGGCGCACGCAGACCCCCAGCGCCACCTCACTGCCTGGCCTGGTGTCAGGGGGGCCCGTGGTGTCTCCGTGTCCCCCCCACGCCTCTGCCCCAGAGTTCTCTGTTGAGACACACTCCCCCCAGAATTGGCTGAGGTTCTCCCTCTCATGTGAGTGTGAGTCACAGGAAACCATCAGGGCCATGGGGGCGGAGGGCGGGGTCCCCCGGGGGCGGCAGAGCTGGGCCCCCTCCCAAGAGCAGCCTGGGATGCCCTGGCCCGAGGCCGGACGGGTAAGTGCAGGGCCCGGGATGGCTGCTACTCTCAGTGAGTTCAGGAGCACTTGCTGATGGTGGGGTTCTCCCACCTGCCTGGGTGTGAGGGAGGGGCCTCTGAGAGCAGGCTGGCACACCCCCCACCCCGTTGCCTTCAGCGGGGTCCTGAGTCTGATCCTCATCTGTTTAGATCCAGAACCCCGAGATCTGCAGTCCGCCTGGCGTACTGGCGGTCCACTCTTCCTTCTGGGGGAGATCTGCCATGGAGCCCCCTGCCACCTACCCAGCCCTCTCCCTGCATCTCAGATACAGGGGGCCTTCATCTACAGAGTAGGCTGAGAAGTGGGTCCTGTATGATTCCTCAGGGAGCATTCAGCCATCTCTTGGTTCCAAAGTTCTAAAAAGTTTCAACACTGTCATTCGAAGAATCGTTAAACTCATTCATCCGACGGATACTTCTGAGCATCCAGGGCACGCCAGGCAGTGGGGACCCGAGGGGAGCCGAGGCAGACAGGGTCTCGACCCGCAAGGAGCTTCCCTCCAGCGGGGGCGGCCCGTAGCGCAGAACCTTGAACAAACATGACCGTGATAGGAGCTAGGGTTGGGAGGCGCACCGAGCTGAAAGAGGTCAGGCTAGGCTGCCGGGAGAAAGGACACTAGATTTGAAATCTGAAGGAGGAGTGGGAGTTAAGCAGCTGAGAACGGGAGGGAAGAGCAGACTGAGGAACGGGCATCGGCCCCGCAGGAGGAGGGAGCGTGGTGAGCCCGAAGGACCCCAAGAAGGTGGGGGTTGGGCCCAGAGAGGGCGAGGAGGGGAGAGGTGGGCAGCCCAGACCGCAGGGGCCTTGAAGGGCGAGCCGGTGTCCCTCTGTTCCAAGGGCAGTGGGAAGCTATTCGAGGGTTTTAAGGAGGGATGGGATGCAAGCGGGTTGAAGGTCACTCTGACTGCAGAGGATGTGGGAGGGGGCAGCGCACGTGTGAGGGGACGGGCCGGGGCTTTGCTTTGGTCCAGGGGAGGTGGTCACGGAGGTGGACTCGAGACTATCTTGGAGGTAGAGCTGCTGGAACTTGCCGATAGGTTGCATCCACGCGGGTGGAACGCAGGAGGGTTCAAGGTCATGGTCTGGGCCTTTGGTGCGGCGCTCGGAAGGTGGGTAGTGCCCACCATGGTGAGCGGGAACCCCAGAAGAAGACGAGATCACGGAACAATTGCAGATGCACCAGGGGAGGCTTTGAGATCCTCGGGAGCAGGCGCGTTGGCAGGGGGGCGTTGGGGTCTAGGTTAGAACCACGCATGTGTCTGTCACCCGTGCCGGCAGGGGCCACGCGCAAGGAAGGGACGGCCCCGTTTGGACACAGGATCTCTGGCAGCCCGGCCTGCCCTGTTCACCCATTGGCTTCACATTTCCACCAGGCCTGTGGCCCACAGAGGCCCCCGGACTTCCAGATTGTCCTTTATCCCGACGGGGTCTCGGCCACCCGGAGGTCACAGAGTGGGACCCCGGCCACAGCTGCGTGAGCGTGTTCTGTGCAGCTCTGGCCCGGAGACGGTGTCCGACTCACTGTTGACGCCGAGTCACAGGGAAGACTCTCGTCACCCTTACGTGTTTTCCTGTTTTAAAAAATGTATGATTATGTTGTTTTTGACTAGATAGTACATGCATTTGGTAAAAGATGATTTTTTTCAAGGTACGAAAGCTTATTTAGTGCAAGACTGTTCCCTCATGGGGCCCCTGGTGGCTCAGTCGGTTGAGCATCCGACTCTTGGTTTCGGCTCAGGTCCCAATCTCGGGGTCGTGGGATCGAGCTCCATGCTCGGCGTGGAGTCTGCTGGAGATTCTCTCTCTCCCTCTGTTCCTCCCCTGCTTAAATCGTAAATAAAATCTTGGGGCAGTCACTGTTGCCAGTGTCCGGGTGAATTCCCAGACTGTCCACAGCACGTTGTGTCCTTTGGTCAACACGGTGGTACCTGCTGCTCTCACTTAACTATCAGGGAGATCTTTCTGGAACTGCAGGTAAGTGACCTTCTGCATAGTGTAGGGAAGGAAAAATTCTTCCTCTACCCTCAGGGTCTTCAGCTGGACTAAGAATTCAATTTACACAAGACAGATTAACCAGGAGAAAAACCCCAAAGTTTTATGACCTGTGCACGGACGTCCAGTAAAGACATTGGGGCCTGGGACGCCTGGGGGGCTCAGTCAGTGAAGCATCTGCCTTCGGCTCAGGTCATGATCCCGGGGTCCTGGGATCGAGCCCCATGTCGGGCTCCTTGCTCTGAGGGGAGTCTGCTTCTCCCTCTCCTGATCTCCCTGCTTGTATTCTCTCGCTCGCTCTCTCTCAAATAAATATGAAATCTTAAAAAAAAAAAAAAAAAAAAGACATTGGGGCCCAAAGAAATGACTGAGGCAGACAGTTTTTATACTTTTGAGACAAAGAGACAATCAATGTGTGAGGAATGGAGGATCAAGAAAACAGGCGTTTGCGAGCCTTAATCAGGGGAATTCTTTCTTTTTTTTTTTTTAAGATTTTATTTATTTGCGAGAGAGAGAATGAGAAACAGAGAGCATGAGAGGGAGGAGGGTCAGAGGAAGAAGCAGACTCCCTGCCGAGCAGGGAGCCTGATGTGGGACTCGATCCCGGGACTCCAGGATCATGACCTGAGCCGAAGGCAGTCACTTAACCAACTGAGCCACCCAGGCGCCCAATTGGGGGAATTCTAATCAGGATTTAGACCGCAGCTAGTAGATTAGAAACACAGAACACGGCCTGTTTCTACCGCTTCCTCAGCTCTCAAGTCCTCATCTCTGGTGGTAAGGGTGTCTTTCTACTTCTTACAACAGGAAGGGCATTTTCCATTTGGGAGGCTTGTTTTCCTGCTTTCAGGGGGACACAGGAGGGTCTGAGGGCTCTCGCACCAGCTGCTTCCTAAGTGACTTTTATTTAAAATCATCACAATGCCAAAGGGGCACATTTGGGGTGGCTGGCCCTAAATTCGTTCAATGAATCCGTCACAGCTTATTTCCGTCCCCAGCTGATGGACATTCAGGTTGTTTCCAGTCTTACCCTTTTACCGAGAGGGCAGGGGGAGAAAACCTGCAGCAAATACTCTTGTGCATAAGACATTTTATGACAACGCAGGTTCCATGTTCTGGGGAGAGAAATCCCAGCGTGGAGTTGCCGGTCACACGTGGTTCACATTTTGACAGATGTCACAGAATTGTCTTTCATGTAAAGAAGCAGCCGAGTGGGAAGACACCCTCTCTTGTCCTCGAGAAGGATGAGGGCGCAGGTTCCATGGACTCCCCGCCCACCACTGCATTGTGTCTGCCCTTGGAGAACATCCCTTCTCTGTGGCCCGGCCACAGGACGATGTTTATTCATCAGGTACATGTCTCAGCCAGGGAGCACGGATACAGCAGTGAACCTTTTGAAGACTGAGTGTTTCTTGTTGAGAGAGTGTCCACAGGGAGGACTGGGTATATTTTCTTTTCCCCCCGACTTTCACAATTCGTGAGGATTGATATAATACAACAGAGTGACAGTGGCCCAAACAATAAAGAAGTTTGTTCCCCTGTCAGCCAGAGGAAGTTTGGAGTAAGTAATCCAGGACTGGGCCACTGGCGCCACAGTCAGCGGGAACCCATCATCCCCATCACTGCCCCAGCGCTGACCTCTCTCCTCAAGATCCCCTCCTGGCCCAAAATGGCTACCGGGGTCCAGGCATCGCATCTGTATCCCCAGAAACATGAAGGAGGAAGGGGAAGGGCAAGAGGTGCACGCTTCCCAGCTGAGTCAGCGCCCTTTACGTGGTCTGCCACACACGTGCAGGACCCATGCACCCTCGTGCAGGTGGCGCACTGTGCGACCCGAGAGATGCAATGCAGGTCACCCACATCGTGGATTTGCATGTTTACTTACAAATACTTTCCAGCAGATGACGATGAGGCATCTTATGACCGAAGCAGTACAGTAGGTTAATTTTCTGATCGTGTTTTGAAGAACGGGCGTCTTTTCCCAATTCATACCCAGTGCTGTCGGGGCCGCGGGTGGCTCTGCCCCAAATACACTTACGGCTCTTCGTCGGCACCTAATCCCTCCATCAGACGGAGCTGCAGGGAGGGCCAAGAAGCATAGCGTTTAGCTGGGCTTTGCCGCTAAAAGCAAACTCCCGAGCCAGGAAGGAAGGGCGGAAGGTCGCTGGTGCCTAGCGGCGCTGCCTCAATCCGGGCGCATGTTTGCTGAGCGGCCAGCTCGCTGCAGGCTGCAGGGGCACAGTGCTGGGTCCCCAGTAACCCAGCCAGCCCACCTTCTCACGCAGCCACGCCGTGCCCATTTCCTTACCTCGCTCCCGAGTCCCGGCTCCCAGTCTACAGAAGGGGCGCCTGAATGACAATCCTGACTCTGAGTTACAACCCCCCGGCGGCGGCGTGATGAAGTAACACATCACAGAAGGGTGGGGAAGGGACAGACACGAGAGCCGCACCCCGGAGCTCTCGCCTGTCAGCGCCAGCACTGCCCACGTGGGGGCCCTCGGGGCTCCTCGCTGCAGGTGCGCTGCCGGCGGACCCCGGGGTATCCCTCCAATCCGCTGCCTCCTCGTGAAGCCTCTGTGGCCGACTTAACCATGCCCACCTTTGCACGCTTCTCCACCTGCGTACGTGTATCATTGTGCCCATCCCTGGGAGGGTGTCAGGTGTCCATCAGCACGTCTGTCCTGCTGGAGCGTGGGCACCTGCTCACTCCCTGTGCCTGCAAAGAACCCGGCTCCTCGTCACACGCACGCGCGGTGTCTGCTGAGCTCGTCTCTGGTCCAAAAAGCAAAGCGATCCTTACTTTTCCAAGGCACCAATCCAAATCTCCCATTTACTTTACAAGAATACATGACTTCCTGATACTTTATACAGACCAAATTCAAGTTACAAGAAAAGAGTGGAGCTTTTAGTCTCAGTCCTTAAATGAATTGTCTGTTTTTAAACTTGTGTTTTTGCCCCAAGCACAACAGAGAGATGGCATTCGGTAAAATTATCAGACTAATGTTCTTTTCAGCCATGTGGCAGACGGAAGCGCCTCCTTTATTTGCCCTCCTGCATTTAGAGTTGTGCTTCCTAAGTCAGACCCAGCAAGGCAGGAGGAAACAGTTCACTGCCCCGGGGGCTTCCCTTGTCACTTTCAAGTACTTTACGTTCAGTTCTAAGGTCACCATATTGCCCAAGTAACTTCGCTGCAAACTGATCCCTGATTTTTTTTAAGATTTTATTTATTTATTTATTCGAGAGAGAGTGAGGGAGAGAGAGAGAGCATAAGCCAGTGAGGGGCAGAGGGAGAAGCAGGCTTCCCGCTGAGCAGGGATCCCGATGTGGGGCTCGATCCCAGGACCCTGGGATCATGACATGAGCCGAAGGCAGACGCTCAACCGATGGAGCCACCAGGCGCCCCGATCATGATTTTTTCCCCCCGGTTGCATAAGTATGTGTCCAGAACTTGACCTCAGGGAAGAATTTGGGGATTTAAACTCCATAGGATCTCGTTTCTTATCCGAGTCCTCAACGTCCCTCTGAGCACAGTCTCCTGTAACCACATGACCGCTGTCAGGTATTATGCTAAACAAGAAAGAAAGAAATCAGGCTGGTTTACAACAAAAAGTACATTTTCCTTATGAGGCAAGCTGATCTCTTTTTTAGGAAGGGTAGCCTAACTCCAAGGAAAAAATGCTTTCGTTGGGAAAGACTTCCTCCCCTCTGCTCCCCCAGCTCTCCCAGCAGAGTGTTTGGTCTGGGTTCTGGGAAAGTGCATTACGAACCAAACAACACAGGGCAATGCAGTCAGGTCGAATACGTCTCGGGAGCTTTCAGAGCGTGCCTCCCAGGCTCGGGTAGCAGGAGCCCGCCCCACGAAGCAGGCCTGCTGCTTCTGCATCGCATGACTCTTCTGAAGTTTTCACAGTGGCTCCTGAACCTTGATGTTTTGAAGGGGGTGGAGTGTTTTCTACCCCAGCAGGAGCTGACCCTGTGCAAGAGCTCTCCCTGAAAACGTGAAGGCCAGACAGAAATCTGCCCCCAGGGCTGAGAATTGCAGCTTCTCAGGACAGACGGAAACAAAGACGGGCACCTGCCCAGGGACAGGGGTTTCAGGATGCAGATGGCCAGAGGTCCCATCGCACTGCCTCCATCCTCCCAAGCCACGTCCTTGGGGAGAAGATACTCCCAGATGGCAGGTGCCCGTGTCATGCACGGCTCTGGGGTGCGGGCTCATTTGTCTAATAGAGACGGTGTCCCCTGGGGTCTCTGCCAGCCTGAAGATTGTGCACAGTAAAAAGGGATTCAGGGGAAGGAAGGCACATTGGCGGAGCACCTGCTTTGAGCCGGGCATGGTTACCCCCAGTTTACGAGGCCACAAATGTGCAGGGTGGTTTGGTAGCTCGCGGGAAAGCGGTAGCACTGGGATTTCAACTGCCGGAAACAGTAGAAGCTCCCTTTTTGTAAACCCCAAGATGTTCCAGTTCTTAAAGTCAGGGTGGTCAGAGTTTCTCTTGGGGGGGGTACCACGGAATGGGGGTTCTCCGGGAAAGCCACACCGGATCCTCAAACGGTGATACCCAGATGGATCACGGTGCTTCCCCAAACCCACAAGGGGTCTGCGTGTCACTTGGCGTGTGGTGGGGCTGGAAGATAGTGTGTCGCCCCCGCCAGGGGACCCAGCGATCGGGTCAGCCCTCCCATGCACCCCCAGCTTCCGGGAACCAGGCTGCCTGTCTTGCTGAGTAAAGAACCAGAGCCCAGTTGGGTTGCCGCAGTTGAGGGGCAGCATGCAGGCTCGGGGGGCCCGTGACCGTGGCCACCCTGGCTCCTAACAGAGTGTCCCTGCGGCGACGGCTCTGCGCACCCCTGACTTGTGCCCTGCTCCTGCCCGAGCCTTGCTCTTCGCGTCTCTCTTCCCTGGGCCGCTTGCAGACCTGTCCCTTCCACACTTTGTAATCACACGGGACTTTAACAGCCGTGAGTGCCGGCCCCGCCCCGCCGCCTGAGGAAAACACCTTCCCGGAGTCTCGCCGTAGATTACGGTCGTGCTTGTCCTTTCCTTTCTATAAAGGGAATCAGGCCACGTGTGCTCTCTTGCGTCTGGCTCTCCGGCTTGGCACCGTCTCATAGTGTGGGGTGCTATCGTGAAGACCCCGTGATCCGGAATGGGTGGCGTTGGGTCATTTCTAGTTTGGGGGGCTGCACAGATAGAGCTGCTGTTTATGGCTTTTAGCAAATGTGCACACGTTCAGGGCAGGTCTATACCTGGGGTAATTGCTGAGTCACAGACTTCGTCAAGGTCCAGTTCTAGTAGATTCTGCCCGTTTTCCAGAGATTGTAGGAAATTCTCCTGCAAGGTTTTGATTTATCCTAGTTTCTCTCTAGGAGCTAGCTCCCTTACAGTTGTGGTGGTGCCGTCCACGTCGCCGTGCCACCTTAGAGGGAAACAGAGAGAGTTTAGGGCGGCAAAGGACATCCTCCCTGCCTTCGAGAGGCACACAGTTCCATTGTGCAGAGAAATCTTCCCCGCGTAACCAAGCGTGGGGAGTAAGGTGGGAGGGTGTCCATCCAGTTTGGGAACCTGCCTCCCCCATCTGCGGGCTCTTCGGGCTTGGACACACTGCTTAGCCTTCATTTCCTCATCTGTAAAATGGGCCTATTACAATAATTAGGTGAGCTGAATGGCACAGAGTGCTCCGAGCAGAGCCCGGAGGAAGCCCTCCCCAACACTGCCTGTCACCTGCCCAGATCGCAAGCCCCCAGCAGCGAGAAGGCCTGGGGGGGAGGGGGGCACACACCTGTCCCCTGTATCAGTGGGGTGGGGACAGCAAGGGACTTTCGATCTCTGAGGTGCTGCGGGAAGGGCAGGGAGCCTGTGATTTCTGGACGCCCGTGGACCAGGATTTCAAGGACCAGCCCCCCGGTGGCCCGGTTTAGGGGGGCGGCTGCGGCAGGAGCCAACCTCAGGGCCTCGGCAAGGCCCCAGCAGGTCCTTCGGCAAAGAGGACTTGGACAGCTTCTACGAACGTGATAGGTGGGTCTACACAGACAGAAAGGGGGTTCGTGGTTGCCTAGGGCTGGGCCGCCATAGGGACATCAAGGGGCTGAGACCTACGGAGTTTCTCTTTGTGGTAATGGAAATGTTCTAAAATGGTAGTTCTGGCCGCACGTAGCTGCGAATGCATTAAAAATCACCAGATCCTACACTTGAGGCAGGTGGATTGTACATCATGTGAATTCCATCTCCTAAAACTGTTTTAAAATTACAGCTGAGACGTATGGCCGTGTTCGGGCCTTGTAACACTCCCCCTGTGACACCCCCTGAACCTCCCTGCTGGTTCCCGATGTGCATGGGGACAAGTCCCTCCAGAGACAGTAAGGGGCAGAGCCTCCGGAGCCCAGCTCTCCTGGGGGATGGAGGAGCTCAGGAGGGTGGAGAGAAGCTTCCAGCGTTGAAGGCCCCTCAGAGAAACGCAAGGCCGTGGAAGTGCAGCCCCCACACCCGGGGCTTATGGAGAAGCTGCCCTGAGTCCATATATTTCTAATTTGAAGAATGAATTTCATAGCTCAGTAGAATTACAGATGAATCTTGTCTTTTTTTTTCTTGGTTTCCGGTTCTTCTATGTGCTTATATTCTTTTTCTAGGTTAGAAGTACCTGAGGTCTGGGGTGCTCAGTCAGTTAAGGGTCCGACTATTGATCTCAGCTTGGGTCTTGGTCTCAGGGTCATGAGTTCGAGCCCCACACTGGGCTCCGTGCTGGGCGTGGTGCTTACTTTAAAAAAAAAGTATATGACGTCAGGGGCCAGGTGGGAGAGCAGGTGGGGATTCAGCGTCTCCTCGCTCTTGCAGGAATCATGTGGCTGGAAATTCTCCTCACCTCTGTGCTGGGTTTTGTCATCTACTGGTTTGTTTCCCGGGACAAGGAGGAAACGTTGCCTCTTGAAGATGGGTGGTGGGGGCCTGGGGCGAGGCCCGCAGCTGCAGAGGACGAGAGCATCCGCCCTTTCAAGGTCGAGACTTCCGAGGAGGAGATCGAGGTAAGGCACCTTTTGCAGGGGGGCTGAGCAGAGGGGAGGGCAGCAAGGCCCCTTCAATGGTTCCCATGAGGCTGCGGCTGGGACAGGCCTGGGGAGCGGGTTTCCCTCTGCTTTTCTCCCACTGGGCAGGTGCAGAGCCTGACCCCTGCCCACCGTCCCCTCTGCTCCTTCCTCCTCTGTCTCCTCCTTCCCCTGCCCAAGGCCCAGCAGGGCCCAGGTGAGAGGGGCGTGCCAGCTGGCCCCGGGCACCTGCATCGAAGGTCACAGAAAGCAGCTTCCTCCTCCTTTGCGCCCCCATGAAACCCTGGGAGTGAGCTTGCAAGAGAAAGCCAGCAGGTTCTCATCAGGGCCCCGGGCGGAGGTCCTAAGTGAGAAGCAAGCCATGGTGACATCAAATGCTCGGGTACAGAGAAGCTGCCGCAGGGTCAGCATTAATTATGCGCCTGCTGTGTGCCAGGTGCTTGTGGTCACGTTCAGTCCCTGCAGTGACCCTGTAGGGTGAGGACTGGCATTCCTTCTACAGGTGCAGAAATTGAAGCTCAGAGAGGTAAAGCAATTTACCCCAGGTGACTGAGATAATAAGCAGGATTCAAACTCGAGTCCATCCAACTCCAGAGCTTGTGCCCCTCCCCACGCTGGAGTTAGGGGGCCGTGCCCAGTGGGGTGGGATCCCGGGCCAGGAGGGTGAATGGGACCCGGGACATCCCCACCCATTCCTGCTCTCGGGCTATGCATATCGGAGCACCTGCTGTATGCAGGTGCGGTGCTGGGTGCCCGGTGGAGAGAGAGGCCCTTCCCGCCGTTCCCTCATAGTCCCGTAGTCGAGAGAAGGACTGGGCAGGGAGGAAAGGTAACTGAGGGATCAGTGAGGTAGGATGCTGTAAGACGTGCCAATAAAAAGTGAGCTTTCAAGAAGCAGAAAGCGGGCTGCACCCAAGAGAAAGCAGGCGGACGTCCTTGGGTAGGGCTGCCGCCGCCTCACTGTTCAGGGCGGAGGCTGGGCCCTGAGGATAACGCCTTCCATGGCTTCTCAGACTCAGTCTCAAACATCTGAACCCTGGGCTCCTGGAGTGCTCGGGAGGACGCTGACTGAGAAGGTAACACTTGGGAGGCCCCAGGAGCGGACGCGGACATCCTAGCCCAATGCTCGGCCGGTCGGCTTGCGCCTTCTCTCCTGGTCTGTGTCTTGATCCCAACGGAGGTACCGTGGTTCCCTCAGTGCTGAGGCTCGGAGTCTGCTGACCACAGCCCATGGGACATGTCTGTCCTGCCACCTGTTTATACAGCCCCCATGCTAGGAAGAGCTTTTCCATCTTTAAACGGCTGAAAACAATCCAAAAAGAGCAGTCTCGGGATGGGTGAACTGTGCATGGCACACGGATTTCAGTGTCTGTAAATAAAGTGTTACTGGCACACAGCCATGTCCGTTCGTCCGCGCCCTGCCTCCAGCTGCTTCCAGGCTCCGGGGACAGAGTGGCCCAGTGGCCGCGAGAAAAGCCTAAAATAGTTACTGTCTGGCCTCTGACAAAAGGTTTGCCGGCCACGCGTAAGCCCAGAGAACTTAAAGATGCGTGTCATTCATGGGGTTAAAAACAAAGAGAAGTAAACATGAAGTCAAAGGTGAAGAACATAGGGGCGCCTGGGGGGCTCCATCGGCTCAGGAGCTGACTCTTGGTTTCAGCTCGGGTCGTGATCTCCGGGCCCCGGGATCGAGTCCTGCATCGGGCTCTGCGCTCAGGGGGAGGCTGCTTAAGATTCTCTCTCCCTCTGCCCTCCCCGTTGCAAGTGCACATGCGCGCGCTCTCTCTCTCTAATTTTTTTAAAAGCGAAGAACATAGGCTTTGGGAACAGCCGCTGTTGTGGGAAACAAGGAGGCTCCTTCTGGGGTGAACCTGGCAGCCCAGCACGCACATCTGCAGACCAGCGGCCTCCTCACCCTCCAACAGGACGAGGCGGCTTTCCTCTGCTGTCTCGCTGTCTTGTCACTGCAGGCTTCCTCTGCGTTCTGGAAACAAACCTGCTCTGTGCTCTGCACCCCCCCAACCCCTCTCCCTCCCCGGGGTCCCGCATTTTGCTCCAGGACTTACACTGGAGGATCGACAGGGTCCGTTTGACCCCACCTTTGGAGGACGTGCGCTTCCATTTTGGCTTCAACTCCAAGTACCTGAGGAAAGTCCTTTCCTACTGGCGGAATGGCTTCGACTGGAGGAAGCAGGTGGAGATTCTCAACAGGTACCCTCACTTCAAGACGAAGATTGAAGGTAGGTTTGCTCAACAGCAGCTGGTGAGGGCGGTCTGTCGTGGGAGCGGCCTCCGCAGTTGCGGGGCGTGACTTAGACCCCACCTAGAATCCAAATACCGGTCCTCCAGATGTATTTGTAGGGTCACCTCGCTGGGGCAGAAAGAATGCCGAATCCCCACAAACCCAGCGGGCCCTCGAGCAAGGCAGGGAAACACAGAGGTCATTGAAAAGCCAAAGAAATGCAGAATCGGGCCCAGCGATGGAACAGCCTTGGAAAGGAGAGAGCGTGGCCTCGGGCAGCTCAACCCCGCCCGAGGTTTTGAGTCCAGGGTACCGTGTCTGCTCAGGCTGCTCGGCCCATCAGACAGAGTCCTACGAGAAATTGCCCTTTCTGTCTGCAGCCCTCCACCTCATGTGCCCCCTGGGGGGTACGTGGTCCCACAGCTTCGCCTGCAGGGAAGGCGCCTCTCAGATTGTCTGGGCAAGGTCACCCCAAGATCGTTTGGGCTGAGGGAACAGTTTCCTCCGTGGAAAAGCATTTTTCCCCAGTCTGAGAAATAATTGAGACCCGTCATGGTGTGAGGTTGAGGCATACGGTGTGAGGGTTTGGTTTATATTTGGTGTGAAATGATCACCACAGCAGGTTCTGCTAACGTCCAGTTGCTTGTACAGATCCAATACAAAGAGAGAAAACACTTTCCTCCTCATGGCGAGAACTCAGGATTTTAGCTTCCCTCCAAGCCCACAGCATGTCGGCTACACAACACCCCCCGTGCTTACTTACCATGCACCTGGGGTTTGGACCCTCTGACCCCTTCCTCCAGTCCCCCCACCCCCCCTCTGGTAACCACACATCTGATCTCTTTTTCTGAGTTTGTTGTTTGTTGTTTTAGATCCCACACATCAGTGAGATCCTTTCTCTGTCTGGCTTATTTCACTTAGCGTAATGAAGGCGTCATATTGTCACGAGTGGTAGGACTTCCTCGTTTTTTTTATGGCTGAATAATATTCCATTGTGCACATTTATACCACAATGTCTCGATCTGTTCATCCATCCATAGACATGTCTTGGCTACTGTAAATAATGCTTCAGTGAACATGGGGTGCAGATGTCTTTTTGAATTGTTTTCATTTTTATATATATATATTCCCCAAAATGGGAATTGCTGGACCATATGGTCGTTCTGTTTTTCATTTTTTGAGGAACCTCCATACTGTTTTCCAGAGTGGCTGCACCAGTTTGCACTCCCACCAACAGTGTAAGAGGGTTCCCTTTTCTCCACATCCTCGCTAACACTGGTATCTCTTGTGTTTTTATCTTTTTGATCATGGCCATTCTGACAGGTGTGAGGTGGGATCTCACTGTGGTTTCGATTTGCATTTGCCTGAGGATGAGTGATGTTGAGCATCCTTTCATGTGTCTGTTGGCCGTCTGGATGTCTTCTCCGGTGAAGCGTCTGTTCAGGTCCTTTGCCAATGTTTTAATTGGGTGGTGTTTCTGCTACTGAGTCGATGAGTTCTTTCTATATTTTGGAGATTAACCCCTTATCAAATGTATGGTTTGCAAATATTTTCTCCCGTTCCACAGGTTGTCTTTGCTGTGCAGAAGCTTTTTAGTTTGATGTTGTCCACTTGTTTATTTTTGCTTCAGTTGCTTGAGCTTTAGGTGTCACATGCAAGAAACCATCACCAGGACCCACATTGGGAGAGCTGTGTCTGTGTTTCCTTCCAGGGGTTTCGTGGTTTCAGGTCTTACATTTAAGTCTTTGATCCATTTCGAGTTAATTTTTGTGAGTGGTGTGAGGTAGGGGTCCAGCTCCATTGTTTTTCATGTGAATACCTAATTATCCCGGCGCCACTGATTCAAGAGACTGTCTTCTCTCCCATTCAGTGTCCTTGTCAAAGATTGGTTAACTGTATATGCCTGGGTTTATTTCCGGGCTCTCAGTTCTGTTCCACTGGTCTGTCTGTTGGAAAAGCGTATCTTAACCCCAGAAAGATTCAGAATCATACAGAAGTGTTGGGGCTCCTGGCTGGCTTGGTCGGTGGAGTGTGCAACTCTTGATCTCCGGGTTATGGTATACAGATGACTTAAAAACAAAATCTTTAAAAATAATAATAAAATAAAAGATAAAATCTTTAAAAAGCACCTAGAATATTTAGGAAATTCAAGCTCATAGTGTTACTTTTTAAAAATCTATTTATTTTTAATTATCATAAAACATACATTACAGAAAATTCATCATTTCGACCACTGTCAGGCAAGTATAATACCCTGGTACAGGGGCATTCGGCACATTTATATCCTTATGCAACCATCCCCACCATCCATCTTCAGAACTTTTTTATTTTAAAAAGCTGAAACTCTGTCCCATTAAACAGTAATCCCCATTTCTCCCCTTTCCCTCGCCTCTGGAAGCCATCATTCTACTTTCTGTCTCTGAATTTAAATACGAATTCTGTACCTGAATACCTCATATGAGTAGAGCGTTTGTCCTTCTGCCTGGCTTGCTGCGCTCGGCACCAGGTCCTCAGAGTTCATCCGTGTTGTAGCAGCTATCAGGTTTTCCTTCCTTTTTTAAGATTTCATTTATTTATTCGAGAAAGAGAGAGAGCACAAGCCGGGGGAGCAGCAGAGGGAGAAGCAAACTCCCCGCTGAGCAAGGAGCCCGACACGGGGCTTGATCCCAGGACCCTGAGATCATGACCTGAGCTGAAGGCAGACGCTCAACCGTCTGAGCCACCCAGGCGCCCCCATTTTTGGAATTGTAAATAATCGTCATGTTTGAGGGAATTTGGCCTTTCCCAGTAACAACAAGACTTTTGCATTCTAATTTAGAGTGTGTAACTGAGTAATGGGTTTAGCTCTGTGATTTTATGTGAAAATCTCCCTGAGCTTATATGCAGTGTTGGAAGATTTAGGATTTACCATAGTTATAAATCTACCAAAATTCTGAGAATTAACTTAAAGTATGTGGAAGACATATGGGTCAGACAGATCAACTAAAGTTCGTAAAAAGGAAATTGAAATTATGCTGTGTTTAAAGGAGCATCATTAAGCAAGTTTAGAAATGCAACCATCCATTAATCAGAGGCCTCTGGAGAATAACTGTCAACATTGCTTAGATTAAATAAATATATAAGGGATGCCCGGCTGGCTCAGTCGGGAGAGTCATGTGACTCTTGATCTCAGGGGTTCGTGAGTTCGAGCTCCCCTGCTGGGTGTAGAGATGACTTAAAAATAGAATCTTTAAAAAATAATAATAAAATTTGAACAATATAGAGAGAACAATATTTGTAAGTTGAACTCAGGCTTAATAGAGAGCTAGGTTTTTAAATTTGTAGCTTTAATAAGGTGAGGACTAATTTTACACATAAATCAATGGATGCTGTGTCCCTTAGGGGACTTTGATGTCTTCATCATGAGCCTCACAAGAGGGCCAGGCCACTTCATCCAAGTCAAAGTACATACAGGTCCTCATATGTCATTTCCAAAGGTTGCCTTTCGCATCGCTGGTGCCAGATGGCCTGGCCTCCTCATGGTGATTAGGTGACTCTGCTGTCCCAGCTCCTCACTGGTCCTCTAGCAGATGCTGACAGGCAGGTGTGTCATGGACCCAGGCGTTCTGCTGGGGTTGGGGACACACAGCCAGAGAACGGGGTCCCTGCCCTCACTCTGGGGTGATGCTAACCATCCCAGCACAGGGTAAGGGGTTCTGTGAGGGAGGAGGCTCTGGGAGCTTTGTGAGCCCATGCCACCCAGGAGTGTGACAGAAGGCTTCCTAGAGGAGGTGGCATCTGAGCTGAGACTTAAAGGATGAATAGGAGTTTGCCACTTATGTGGGGAGGGTGGTCCAGGAGGAGGGAACAGCACATTCAAAAACCCAGAGGCAAGCAGCACAAAGGGGCTCTTCCCTTCCTGGAGGCTGCAGGCTCGAGAAAGCCTTACCCCCTGGACATCACAGCACAAAACAGTGCAAGCGCTCCAAAGGGGGCGACTTCGGGCATCGAGTCCTCCCAGACCTCAGCCCGCTGCGACTGAACCCACGTGCGGGCCAGCGGCCTCCCCTGGCTCGTGGCCCGGCCCCGGCCCAGCACAACTTCGTGCATCTTTCCCTGGGTCCCCGGGCTGGGTGGTCCAAGAAGGCCTCCCTCCTCCCTCCGTCTGCTGCCGTCCTCGTTGGTCCATCAGGCTCAGACTTTTCTGGAGTCCTCTCTGCCCCTACCCCAGTATTCTGGGCTCTGCATGTGATTCCCTGTCCTGTGAGGAGGCCTGGGCCTTCCTCCGGAGATCAATCTCTAGCCACAGAGTCTGGGAGCAAGCAGGCAGGGCCTCGGAGGCCTCAGGCCCAGCCCATCCCCTCCAGAGAGGACAGCATTGCTGAGTCACCGGGAGGCCGAGGTTCAGGGCCAGGGCCAGCTCGGCCCTGTACCCTTCATCTCGAGCCCCTGTCCCGGCTCAGGCCCTGGGCCCTGACATCCCCCACCGTCCCCCCCGTCACCACCCACCAGGCCCAGTGCCCAGCTCAGCTCCTGGGTTCAGAGCGGACAGCCTGGAGCACCCCACAGCACCATAGACAAACCGGGAAAACCTGGCCGGCGGGGAGGGCGGCTTGCTTCCTCCGCTGAGGGAAGCCCCCTGCAGAGTCAATGAGGAAGTATGGGTTTTAACATTTTTCTTCATTTTTAAAATTCAAGTATTTAAAATTCGAACAGTATGCAAGGACACGGTGAAAAAGCAGCCTCGGTCTCGCCCCTGCCCCCCGTGGCCACCGGTTCCCGCCCCGGGATGCTTCTGCCCTCACACACGTGCTCACACCCACGCCTCCGGGGATCGCCCATGCACTCCGGCCCACGTGTGTGCGCATGGGGCTCCCCAACTCTGGACGCAGATGCATTAGAAATCCCTCACATCGTGCAGCGTGTTCCGAAGGAGGGAAGGTTACTTCCGAAAAGAACTCTAGAACAGGAGTAAACACAGCAACATAGAGGGACATGCACAGAAGCCTCCACGATAGAATGGATGTAGGGTTCTATTTTTGTTTGAAGAAAGTTATGATGTTGTTTTTTTTTTAAGTCTGAACTGGGGGCGCCTGGGGGGCTCCCTCGGTTGAGCGTCTGTCTCTTGGTTTCAGCTCAGGTCGTGATCTTGGGGTCGTGAGATAGAGCCCCAGGTCGGGCTCCTCGCTCAGCTCAGAGTTCGCTTGAGAGTCTCTCTCCCTCTCCCTCTGCCCCTCCCTCCACTTGTGTGTGCTCTCTCTTGCTCTCTTGCTCTCTCTCAAATAAATTTTTAAAAAAAAGAAAGTCTGAACTGCCACAGTCCAGAGGAGTCTAAGGAGACAAGACAATTGAACATAATGTGGGGTCCTGGATGGGATCCTGGAACAGGGAAAGGACGTCAGGTAAAAACTCAGGACATTTGAGCTGTGTTCCGTTGTCTGTGGACACCAGTGTTATTCAGTCTTTAAGAAGAAGGAAACCCTGCCCTAGGTGACCACGTGGATGAACCTGGACATTCTGCTGAGTGAAACAAGCTGGTCATACAAGCACAAATACCGCACGATCCCACGTATGGGGGGCTCCCAGATTGTCCAGCTCGTAGAAGCAGAGAGGAGGAGGTGGGACCCGGGAAGTGGGGAAGCGGGGAGATGGGGAGACGCTCGGTAACAGGTATAGGGCCTCAGTTATGCCAGATGAGTAAGTTCTAGACACCTGACAGGCCGCATAGTGCCCACAGCCGGCGGTACTGGATGGCACACTCAGCGATTTGTAAGGAGGGACTAAATGCTCTTCCTACCATAAAATTTTAAAAATAAAAATGTTTCTAAAACTAAGGAGATCTGAATAAATGATGGACTTTAGTGGAGTTATTAACGTATCAGTACTGGTTCGTTCCTTGTAACAAATGTACCGGACTAATGTAAGCCGTTAATGACCGGGAAACTGGGTGTGGGTTCATAGGAACTTCCTGTACTATCCTCACTATTTTTCTATAAATCTGAAATTGTTCCAAGATCAGGGCGCCTGGCTGGCTCCATGGAGCGTGAGACTTTTTTTTTTTTTATGTAGGCTCCACTGTGAGATCAAGACCTGAGCCAAAACCAAGAGTCAGACGCTTAACCGACTGAGCCACCCAGGTGCCCCGAAACATGCTAGTCTTGACCTTGGGGTCATGCATTCGAGCCCCACCTTGGGCATTAGGGATCCCTTAAAATAAATTGTTCCAAAATAACAAATTTATTTTTAAAAATTTGGAAAGACAACACAGTGTTCTCTCCAGATAGTGGTACTACATGTGATTTTTCCCCCTTTGATTTATCTGTTTTCCGTTTCTTACAGTAAACATATATTATTTATGTAATGAATTAATAACCCACCAGAACGTGAGCTGGTTGTGGTGCAGGGCTGCAGGTGTGACGGCAGCGCAGGCTGTTTGCCCTGAACGCCCAGGTGCTCTCCGGGCCACTTGCCTGGGAAGGGACCATCCTCGAAGGGACTCTGGGGGGCCTGGAGCCCAGTCAGCCACCCTCGGCCTGGATGTGTTCCCAGTGCCTAGCACGCAACTCAACTTTAAAAAAATGTCTCCACTTAAAGTTATGCTTTGAATTTATATCCCTTGTTGAAAAATTAGGAAGTACAGAAAACACAAAAAAAGCAAATAATTCAGGGGCACCTGGGTGGTTCAGTCGGTTAAACATCTGCCTTCGGCTCAGGTCATGATCTCAGGGTCATGGGATCGAGCCCTGCGTCGGGCTCCCTGCTCAGCGGGAAGCCTGCTTCTCCCTCTGCCCCCACCACCCCCCACTTGTGCTCTCTCTGTTTCTCTCTCAAATAAATACATAAAATCATTAAAAAAAAAAAATTCACTTGAAATTTTATTGCTCAGAGAAAACTTTTTTTTTAAAGATTTTATTTATTTATTTGAGAGAAAGAGCACACATGAGAGGGGGGAGGGTCAGAGGGAGAAGCAGACTCCCTGCCAAGCAGGGAGCCTGACGTGGGGCTCGATCCCAGGACCCTGGGATCATGACCTAAGCCAAAGGCAGACGCTTAACGTCTGAGCCACCCAGATGTCCCTCAATCTTTTTTTTATTTTTTAAAGGTTTTATATTTAAGTGATCTCTACACCGAGCACGGGGCTCGAACTTACAACCCCAAGATCAGGAGTCATGTGCTCTACCGACCGAGCCGGCTGGGCGCCCCTGCCCCGGTCTTCACATTATTAGGCAGCCTTCCCCAAGGGCCACCAGGAGCCAGGACCTGCGCTGGGCTCTGGGAAGCGGGCAGTGCACGAGCAGCCCTGCCCCGGCCTGGCAGGGCTCGTGCCCTGATGTGTAGGGGCATGGTCACGGTCTGTCCGTGGCAAGGCGGCTGTGCGGCTGGAGCACTGAGTAGGCACGCAGGCAGCCCAGCACCGTGGGCCCCTGAGGGCGCCGCCCCCACTGCCCGGGCTCTGGGGGGGCGGGGGGGGGGGTGCAGAGCCTGCCTGGACACGTGGAGGGCTGTGGCTGCAGCCTCCCCCGTTGCGGGGCCTCCCCCCTCCCTGCTAGCTGACCGTGCTCTGCCCCCCAGGGCTGGACATCCACTTCATCCACGTGAAGCCCCACCAGCCGCCATCCGGCTGCACCCCGAAGCCCTTGCTGATGGTGCACGGCTGGCCCGGCTCCTTCTACGAGTTTTATAAGATCATCCCGCTCCTGACTGACCCCAGGAACCACGGCCTGAGCGAGGAGCACATTTTTGAAGTTATCTGCCCTTCCATTCCTGGCTACGGCTTCTCAGAGGCATCCTCCAAAAAGGGTACAGGGGCTGCTGGGGGCCAGGTCTTCCCACAGGCGGGGAGCCAGCCGGGACAGCTCCCTTCGGAGCCTGGGGGGCCAGATGGCCAGCGCCCCTTCTGGGGCTCTGCCGGGTTCCGTGGGCAGGGGATGGGCAGAGCAGCCCAGAGCCCAGGCCAGCCCACGGGCAGCAGGGCCTCCAGAACCTCGTGGTGCTGGCCCGAGCCCACCATGGCCTTGCTGTGTGGCCGTCCCCTCGCTGTCCCTCTCTGCAACGCAGATGCCCAGGCTGCCTGCTGGGTGCTGGCCATGCCGCCGTGGGGCCCCCGGACTCCTTCTCCCCTCCCGTGAGCCACTGTGACCCCAGCCTGGGGCAAACGGGGTGGGGGGAGGTGAGGAATTTCCTAGGAGCCCAAGAGGACCAAGGGAGTGACCTCCCTGTGACTCTGTTCTCTCTCCCCTTCAAACCAGGCTTGAATTCAGTGGCCACGGCCAGGATCTTTTATAAGCTGATGCTACGGCTGGGCTTCCAGGAATTCTATGTTCAGGGCGGGGATTGGGGGTCCCTGATCTGCACCAACATGGCCCAGATGGTGCCCAGGTGAGGGTCCCTGTCAGGTGGGTGGGGCAGCCATCCATGCAGGGGATTCCGCCTGGGCACGCTATCTGAGACTTAGAGCGTCCTCTTGCCAGGGGCCACCCAGGCGGGGTGTCTGTGGGCCTGGGGCAGGGGAGGGAGGCCCGCCCATCACCCTGCCATGCCTGGGGTACCTTGACGTGGATTCTCTCTCTATTGGGTGTCACACAGGGTTGGGAACTCTGGGCCAGGTGCCCAGGCAGAAAGGGCCAGATAGAGGAGGGGAAAGTCAGGCAGTAGACATTTCTGGTGCACCAAGCCCCAGAAGAGCCCAGAACTTCCTAGAAACTCTGTATTTTCCTCGCCAACCCCCTCCTCCCCATCATGGGGCCACCCCAGAGGCGCAGATTCCAAGAGGGCTGGCGCTGCGCACCTCAGCCCCGTGGCCTCCTGCTCGTCTCCCCTCCCCAGCCCTGCATCAGCTTCACCTGGACCCTCTCTCCGCCCTCAGCCACGTGAAAGGCCTGCATTTGAACATGGCTTTCGTTTTAAATCCCGGCACCCTGACCCTTCTCCTGGGATGGCGTTTCCCGAGGTTTTTCGGCTACACCCAGAGGGATATAGAGCTGCTGTACCCCTTCAAGGAGAAGGTTTTCTACAGCTTGATGAGGGAGAGCGGTTATATGCACATCCAGGGCACCAAACCCGACACTGTGGGTGAGTGCGTGCTCCGGATGCTGCGGCCTTCTCTGCTGGGGCGGGAGCCACACCCCTCCCATTCAGCCAGGCGCATGGCCAGGGGGCCTTACCCACCCAGCAACACTGCTCCAGGATGAAAACCTCCTGGGAGGGCCCCGAACTCTTTCTCACCCTGCACTTCTAGGCAGAGGTCAGTCGATGCATGGCCAGCGCATTCCAAACACCTGTTCGATCTGATTCGGTGTGCCCCGGGGCCTTGACCCCTGACCCCTGCACCCTGAGCCTGAGTTGAGGAGGGAGCCTGGGGACCTGGCAGCTCCAGGACTGGGGCGGGTGGAGGGGGTCGATATTCATTTGGAACTTTTCCCCTAATTTGGACTTTTAGGTTGTTTCTTAGTTTTCACAAACCAGAGCATATAAACTAAAAACCTCACCTTTTTTTTTTAAGTTTGTTTATTTAAGTAATCTCTATACCCAACGTGGGGCTCAAACTCAACGACCCCAGGATCAAGAGTTGCATGCTCTTCGGACCGAGCCAGCCAGGTGTCCCAAACCCCACCTTTTTAAAACCAGCATTCATACATATTTCCCATCTGGATCTCCCCAAACGCGGGAAGCTGCCCATGCAGTGGGGGCGGTGTTACCCCTTTTTCTCAGATGAGAGTTCCGAGGCCAATGGTTAAGTAGATGGGGGTGCCTGAGCACCCCAGGGTTAGGGCAGAGCTGTGCCCCGACGGGGTGCTGACCGCTCGCTGGTCCCAGGCCTGAGTCCCTCCCTCACTTCTCCCCACCCCAGGCTGCGCTCTGAACGACTCTCCCGTGGGCCTGGCTGCCTATATCCTGGAGAAGTTTTCCACCTGGACCAACCCGGAGTTCCGAGACCTGGAAGACGGAGGCCTGGATAGGTGAGACCCTACCTTCCAGCCTCCAGCCAGCATGTCCCAGCTACTGCTGGGTGCCCCTCAGGCCCTCACCCCGGTGAACCCGGCCCCAGTTCCTCCAGATGAGGAAGCGGAGGCAGAGAGAGGTCTAGTGACTCGCTCCAAGCCTCCCAGTGGAGTGGTTGGGAATAGGACACAGGGCTCGAGACTGTCTATGGTCCGTTTGCTCGATATCCCCCTCCTGGGATCAGCAGGCTCGGGGGGTGAGCGCCCCTTTATTGCCAAGAGGCGTGAGCAGCCAGGGCCCCCCCGCCCACGCCCAAGCCCAGGGGAGCCTGGCATCATCACGGCCTCCTGACCGTGTGCCCTGGGGGAAGCCTGGAGGCAGCTGCAGGGTGACTCCCGGGCCTCTGGCCTGACTCAGGCGCCACCAAGGTCAGCCCTGACCCAGCTTCTCCAGGACCCCTCCCCCTCTTTGTTG
Source organism: Mirounga leonina (assembly GCF_011800145.1). NCBI lineage: Eukaryota > Metazoa > Chordata > Mammalia > Carnivora > Phocidae > Mirounga > Mirounga leonina. The sequence continues at coordinate 20,888,472 of NW_023270380.1, forward strand.
CCCTGGGGGCACGCAGAGCACCAGACACCTCGCTGCAGTGGGAGAGGGGTGAGGTGGGGCTGGCTCCCACCTCCGCCACGGGGACCGTGTCTAGGTCGTGCTCTAGCCCCAGCGCCTGGAAGGAGGGAGCTCGACAAACATGCACCAGACGAATGAGCTCTGGAAGATTGTGCAAGTCCAGAGAAAAGAGGATCTGCTCCATCTACCAAGCAGGGAGGGGAAATGACCGGGAGAATCTATTTGGCCTGGGCCTTGAAGGATGAGTAGGAGTTTGCCGGTGAAAAGGGTAGAAGCAGAGAATTTAGGCAGAGAGAAGAGCAGAAGCGAAAGTGAGAGTGATAGAAACGCGAGGTGCTCTTGGAAAGGCTGACTTTGCTGAGGCTGGGGGCAGGTACGCGGGGGCCGGGCTGTGAGCCCTTGCACAAGCCCTCACCCTGGGATCTGTTCCCCGCCCCACACTGGGCAGGACCCAGGGGTGATGGGGCTCCACCAGCAGCCCCTTGGCAAAGGGGTGGCCCTGCTCCTTGCCCACCAGTACCTGGAGCCAGACACAGGGCACAGACTAGCTCAGCTCTGTATTCTAGCAAGATCCCTGCCTGCACTGGGGTGGGGAGGGTCGGTGGGGTCGTTTGCTAGCTATGATCAGAGCCCATGGGGAGATGGGAGCCCCCGGGCATCTCGCTAAAAGCTGGTTCTGACCATTCACGATTCTGATTGTGCTTCTCACTGGCTGGTTTCCATGGTCCTCCAAAGAGCAATTCAGAATCGCTTCTTCCCCCTCCTGCTGTTGCTAGACCCCAAGGAACGGCTACTTCTGAATGGGAGTATGCCTTACGAACGTATTCATCATTTTGGAGAAGCCTCTCCCCTTACAAATGCTTCGTGTTTTTGTGTGTCATGTCAGTACCCACTCCGAGTCCCCTTAGCGCCCCCCAGAGCCCCTCTGAGCCCCTCCTGCATCCCCCAGCGCCCCTCCTGCCCCCCCAGCACCCCTCCTGCGCCCCCCAGCGCCCCCCGCCCCTCGCCTGCTGGAGCTGCACTGGTTGGGACCGGGGCCAGGGTGAGGGCGTAATGTTCCTTAAACTGTGGTGCTGAGGATAAAATGGCCAACCACAACCACACGAGCAAATTCAGCACATTGGCCATTTTGGGCAAATCGGCTTCTGATGAATCAACTAAACTTACTGGCTGAGAGCTGGGGAGCCAAGTGGGAGCATCGGCAAGTTCCTCAATTCAGGCGCAGTGACATCAGCGGGGCCTGGGGGGGACGGGGGAGAGGGGACAGCCAGGGCAGAGGGGACAGTGGGGGGTGGGAGGGAGGAGGGACGACAGCCAGGCTCAGAGGGGACAGTGGGGGGTGGGAGGGAGGAGGGGGGACAGCC
>NW_023270380.1:20890253-20939817 GCF_011800145.1 Mirounga leonina
GGGGGGGAGGCAGCAGTAGAAGTAGAAATTTCTACCTCCCTACCAGGCTGCAGGGACGCCTTTCCTTTGTCAAACAAGAAATAGGGAATGAGGAGAGGAGCCTCTGAGTGTGTGTGCACATTTGGATGATGGAAGTGTGCACGTGTGTGCGCCCGTGGGTTTGGATACAGACACATGTGCACGTGTGAGCGTGCGTGTGTGGGTGCACTTGCATCTGAGAGTGTGTGTGTCCACGAGGGGCTCTGCAGAGATGCAGGGGCCACTTCCAGCGTGGACATGCTGAGTGGGAGGTGCTCGCTTGGTAACCAGATTGAGATCTGGAGCCTGGGGAGGGGTCGGACCAGAGGAAATGACTGTGCTCTGGGGAGAACTAGCAGGCCCAGCAGCAGCCCCGGGAGCAGGGAGAAGTGAGAAGCCCCTACCTGAATGGGGGGACGGGCAAGTGCGGGTCAGCAGTTGCAGTGGGGGGTGCCGAGGCATTGCGGGGGCAGGAGAGACGGGGCAGAGGGGAGGCGGGAAGGCAGGCCTGGGTAGCATGGATATCAGACTGTGGGCAGGGGAGGGCTGGAGGCTGGAGGGGCGGAAGATGGCATCAGCAGCTGGACGGGGGGGTGCCATGGAGGGCTCCAGGGGGCTCTGGACACAGGGTAGCATGAGGGAGCCCAGCCAGAGCAGGTCAGAGCCCAAGGAGCAGGTGGGGCCAGGAGAAGGTGGGGTTTCAGGGTCTACAGCCCTCGGGCCCCAACAGTGAGAACCAGATGGCTCCTTCCTCCCCATGTGTGAAGCCCCATAGCCTGGGTGGGGTCCCATGCCAAGTGGGGAGGTATCCGCAGGGCCCCGGGCCAAGCCTGCCCCGTCTCCTGCTGTCCTGATAGCTGGCGGCCCCAGGCCCGGGCGCCGTGGGACTAATGCACCAGCCTCGGCCGAGGTCTGAGCAGGAAGCCGGGCGGGCGGGGGTCCCCGGTGCTCGCAGCCTAAAAGCCGCGCCTGGCACTGAGGGGCCTTCTGGGGCTGCTTCTGCAGGAAGTTCTCCCTGGACGACCTGCTGACCAACGTCATGCTCTACTGGACGACGGGCACCATCACTTCCTCCCAGCGCTTCTACAAGGAGAACCTGGGCCAGGGCTTCATGGCCAACAAGCATGACCGGTGAGTCTGGCTGAGCCTGCACGGGCCGCCTGCCGATGGGCCCCCAGGAGCAGCCAGACCACCCACCCTTGACCCCCAGGGAGGTCCTTTGATGGCAGGACCATAGGTGCCCAGGGTGCCTGGGATGAGAGCACGGTGTCACTTTGCTCATCAAGGGAACACCGGGCCAGCCCCATGTGGCATCAGCGGTCCTGGACTTCCGGACCCTCAGGGGGCAGCGGTGGGGAAAGGGGAACACAGCTGGGGGGGCTAGCGGCTGTCCTGTCCGGCTCAGCCGATGGGGAGCCCGCGTGTTCTGCCTGGCCAGCCCTTCTGGAGAAGGCGGCTCTAGGGGGTGGTGAGAGCCCTGGTCTCTCCTTCCTTTCTGGCTCCCTGTGGGAGGGTGATCGGAGCCCCCTGCTACGGGGGGACAGAGGGGACCAGGATGCCATCTCACCCCTCAGTGGGATCGCTGTGTCTTCCAGGATCAAGGTCCACGTGCCCACAGGCTTTGCTGCCTTCCCTTGTGAGTTAATGCACGTGCCAGAAAAGTGGGTGAAGTTCAAGTACCCAAAACTCCTCTCCTACTCCTACATGGCCCGCGGGGGCCACTTTGCCGCCTTTGAGGAGCCCGAGCTGCTGGCCCAGGACATCGGCAAGTTCGTGGGGCTGCTGGAGCAGGGCTGATGGCCGCAGGGCGGGCTGTCACTCCGCAGCTCCCTCGCCGAAGGCTGCCCCCGCCCCCCGGGCAGCTCCCGAGGAGCAGCGAGCCTCCCCCCTCCCCAATCTTCTCCTGGTGACAGTGTACACCCCCACGCCTGCTCCCGCCCCTGCCGGGCCCCTGCTCACTGCCTGCACGAGAGCAGGGGTAATAAACGATTTTATTCTAAGAGTGGCTGGAACCAGGTGACATGGGACCCCCAGTACACCTGGCCGGTCGGCGGTCTGGACTAAGGAGGGGACCCTGCTGGCTCCAGGACACTCCACCCCCTCCCCGTGTCCTGGGCAGCGGGGTGGCGGGGGCTGGGCCACACACGGCCCCTGCGGGGTGGGCCCCCACGCATACCGCCCCCTTGCCCCTGGAGGCCGTGGGAGGCTGCAGTTCCCGCTCCCGCAGGGAGGAAAAGGAAGGGGCCACCTGCCCTTCCAGCCGAGGTCGCAGCCCACCCAACCCGGACTGGCCCATGGCCTTCCTGCTCCCGCAGCGGACTCCCGGGACCGGAGGGGGAGGGCTGGATTCGGAGAGGGGAGCCGGCATGAACCCCCAGCCTCATCTGGACCCCATCCAGCCTGGATGGCCGCAGGCTCTTTGGTTATGCACTGGTTGAGTGTGTGCCTCGAGCTGGGGGCTCCAGGGGGCTCCTGCATTCTCCCCTCTCCCCCGTACCTGGCACCATCACCACAGCAAACAGGGCTGTGGGTGCACAACTCCAACACATGATGCTGCTAAAACCCCAGGGACGGCTGGACATTTGTGCAGGAGGGGGACCTGGAAATGCCGGGCCCCCGGCAAGCGAGCGGGAGCACAGAGCTGCTCGGCCGGAAAGGCCGGCGCTCACCACCCGATGGTCGTCCTGGCCCGTCCTCCTCGGCCAAGGGCAGGCGCACCTTTCCAGTTCCATCTCTTGAGAGCAGCTGTGCTTAAAACAGGTGGGGCCTGAGTCAGGCCACTTTTCCGCCTGGCTCTCCTCTCCTGGCTCCGGGCCTGGCCCGGCCGCCCTCAGGCCTCCTGGTAGGCGGGCGGCCCACTGTCACTGGCCCCGGGGCCCCGGGCCAGGCACGGCCCTGGGACAGTCCCGCTGATGCTGTGGATGGCGCCGTAGGTCTGCCGCCGCTGTGGGGACAGGGCAGTTCTCTCCGAGGACAAGCCCTGCAGAATCCGGGGCATGTAGGGCTGCCAGAAAACGGGGGGCCTGAGTGCTCGGAGCGGGAGTGGGGGCCCAGGCAGGAGACTCCAGACCCAGTGCTCCCACACTCCGCCTCTGCTCCTCCCCAGAGCCGGGCTGAGAAGGGGATTCGGGCCATCCGCCTGCCCTGCCTCCTCCCTGGTCTGCAGGGGCAGGTGCCCTGGGGGAATGAGTCCAAGAACCTTCTCTCCGCCGGGGCTGGTCCCAGGACAGACAGCCCTACGCTACGGACAGCCTGACCCAGGGGAGGCGGGGGCTGGGGAGAAGGCTGCCAGGCCCTGGCTCTGTGGGGGACGCTGGGGCCTCACGCGGCAGGCAGGCGCTGGGGCAACCCTGTTTCCTGCTCACTTCCTCGGCCACAGGCGCCCGCCAGGCCGCTCCCAGAGAGGCCCAGCGGCAGGCATTAAACCCGCAGAGAAGGAACCCGGGCCGGAAACGGAAACCAGGGGGCGGGGCGGCACCTTGGCCACACGTGGCCTCACTTGCACAGGGATTAGCCATTCCTTCTGGAACGTGGCTTTGCCTGTGCAGGTGAAGCGTCCCGCGGGACTAGGGATTCCTTCTGGAACCATGGCTGCCACGTGATCAAGGCGCTGCCGTCCCCCGGGGAGCCACTCCGGCTCGGGAAGAAGCAGAACTTACCGTGAAGGGTACCGGCCGGGGGGCGTCTGCCTCATTTCCTCTGTCACTCCCTGAGTCCTCCATCTGCAGGTGACAGCAGAGACTCGCCATGATCAACAAAACCGGGCTCCCTGAACTAGCACCCTCCAAACACACAGACTGTTAACAGCCGGGATCCCAGGACCGGTGGGTGCCAAGCTCCCAGCAGCCGAGGACGGGGAGCGGGGTGGGGGAGGGGGGCGCCGGGGAGTGGGGGGGGGGGGGGGGGGGAGAAGGCCACCAGCTCACGGGGCTGTGACAAGTGGGGCCCGTGCCCACCCCCTGCTCCTCCCACATCCCCTCACCTTGTAGTTCAGCGGGCTGAGGTGCCTGAAGCATCCAAAGCAAGTGTAGGCCACGCAGACCAGGATGGTGAGCAGCACGACCAGGAGGGTGAACAGGGTGAGGGGGGCCTTCAGACCTGGGGACAGAGGGACACCAGCCATGCTGGAGGGGGAGAGGGGCAGCTGGTGCAGGAACCATGTGTGACCTCTCCCACGGCCGGGAGCACCCAGGGGGGCACCCGCTGAATGGCTGGCATTATCCCCGGTCAGATTTCAGGAACTGGGACCCCAAGTCAGTGTTCAGCTGCCCGCTTCCTTGCTGGGCCGGCTCCCGGCAGGCTCCACTGCCCTGGCTACATGGGATGGAGGCCCCCCTCACCTGACCGGGGCTCGGTCACAGCCCTCCTGCCTTTGTCGTTTGCCGGAGAGTATCCCCCTCTCCTCCTGCGTGCTCCCACCTCCACCCTGTGCTGAGGACTCGGTCCCACCTGTGCCCCAAAGGGCAGCCTGGACCAGCCTGCCCCTCTCCGGTTCAGGCCCTCCGCGCGGATAAAGGGACCACCTTCTCTGTACAGCTTCTCTGCTGACTTGGGGTCCCCAGGGTCCCCCAGGCTCCGGCCAGCTCAGGAGCTGGGTGGTCAATGCTGCCCCCAACCAGCCCTCGCCCGGGCACCGTGTTCTGATTGGGCACCAAGGTGAGGGACCTGACAGGCTGCTATGAATGGGGACTGGGAGGCCCCGGGCTGCCTCCTGCGTCCACCCCACAGCCTGCCCTGGTCAGAAGGGCCCCTCACCCAGGCGCAGGAAGGAGAAGAAACAGAGCCAGAAGAGGCACAGGATGGGAGCAGCCAAGGCCTGGTTCACGGCCGACAAGTGGATCCTCTTCTCCAGCTTGGCCGGGAGGTAGGCGAAGTAGAGGTTGTGCCGGTCCACCATGTGCTTGAGCAGGATGTAGATGAGGCCTGCAGAGATGGGCTGTGAGCTGCAGACCTGGCTGGGCCACGGGGCTCCTCCACCTGCCGCCTCCTGGGGCTGGTGATCTGTCCGATCGCATGAAGCCCAAGTAGGGCTAGATGCAGAACCTGGCTGCTCGCATCCTCGTTCTTTCTCTCTCTGCTCCCCCCTCCCAACCTCTCCCTGACACCAAGGAGTAGAGGTGTCTAGGACCATTTTGCAGAAAGAAGCTATTTTATACCCAGGTGCTTGGCCTCAGCTTCGTCCTGGGCCCTCCCCCGCGAGCGCCCCCCCCATCCTGCAAGGCTCCCCCACTCTCCTTCCCTTCCCCAGCCATGCTGACCCATTGCACCCAGCAGTCAACAGCTGCCCGAGGGTCCTGCCTCAGGGGCGGCACAGAAGGTGGGTGCTGCCTCTTTGATCGTATCATGCTTTTTACAAAATTGTTTCGTTTTTGAAGAGTAATACTATACCTTTTTTTAAATAGTTCAAGAGCATACAGGGAAAACTAAAACCTCCTCCTGTCCTGAAACCTCAGCTAGCAAGGCCAACGGTCTCTTGAGTGTTCTGTTTCCTTCCAGAATCTTCCATCTGTCTGCAGTTGGTTTTTATTTTATTTATTTATATATGTATATTTTTTTGGTGGCAAAATCGAGGAACCTGATGTTTATTTTAGTGGCAAGATCTTGGTCTCTAAAGTCAAACGGTCCCCGGTTCCAATGCTGGGTCTACTCCTCACCCCGTCCCACTGGTGCTTCATCCACGAAACCAGACCTGCCTCGCAGGCGTGCACCATGCGGCACGGTGAGGTCCGGGACATGGGCTCGAGCTAGGGCTGCTGGTCAGCGGCACAGCCGCTCAGGCCCCCACCCCCGGGCCACTCACCAAAGGGTGCGATGATGGGGCAGGTGATGCTGTAGGCCATGATGACGGTGAAGACACACAGCATCCATGCGTACATGGCCCCAAACTCATACTGGAACGCCTGGTTCTGGGCGGGGAGGCCAGGAGCTCACTCGGGGCCGCCAGGGGACAGCGCGGAGGACGACTTCGGAAACGGGAGGTGCGCAGCTCCCCCTCCCCGGCCTCTCGGGGTCCCTGTGCCCTCCGCAAGACCCCAGCCTCGCTGGGCTCCCACCCAGGCCACCAGGATTCACGGGCCCTTCGTGTCTCCCTCGATCTGATCACGTCAACCCAGCAGGCTGGGAGGTGGGGGGGCAGAGGGCGGAGAGGGTGCTCAGGACAGACGGGAGAGTGACCCCCCCAGGCTCCGGGGTCAGACCCCCGGGGAGCCACCCGGCGGGGAGGCTGGGGTCCTGGGAGGCAGTCTATATGCCGTCCCTGCCCGCCGCGCCCCTATACCTGCTTGATGTTCCTGCGGTCAGCCGCTGTCTTGGCCATGAACATGCGGAAGGTGTAGAGCACCAGGCCCGGCAGCCGGACCAGCTCCATCCCGTTGCCGATGAAGGCCGAGGCAATGACGTAGTTCACAAAGAAGGCGCCCTGGTCGGGCAGGAAGACGCACCTGGGGGGCCGCGGGGGGTGAGCCGAGGTCCAGGAGCCTCTCTGCCACCAGGGAAGGCACCTCCACAGGGCTCACTACTCCTCTCCTCCCCGGGTGGCTCCGTTCTCAGGAATAAGTCTCAAAGAATGAACAAGACGGCCACCAATGGAGTTTCGGCCTCAGAGATGAACCATGTTTCTGCACATGAGGCGCAAAGTAGGTCAGCCCCCTCGGTGCCCGCCGAAGGATCTGCCCAGCCTCACACCGCCAGGCACCTGGGAGGGGTGCTGGGGTCGCAGGAGGAGAGGACTTCCCGGGGCAAAGACTACCCGCCCCCCCATGCAGCCCCAGCCAAGCCCCCAAGGGATGTGTCCCTGGGACAGCGGCTCCCAAATGCAGTGTGGACAATCCTTACTCCAGCCTGATGTAGGCTTCTGAGGAAGTTTTGTCAAAGAGCCACCGGAAGAAAAAATCCAGACTGGGGAAAAAACAAAAAGAATGCTGTGAGCACTTCTGTCCCTTGCTCCCTGTGCTCACTATGCATTTTCACGTTTTTCTGCTCTAAGCAGCAGGTGGAACCTCCAGGTCCACGTCTCTTGTCTAAGGTGCCCCTTTCCTCCAGCATCACCGATCAGGGCCGGCTTCCATAGCAACTCCCCCCTTAAAGCACACATATTCCCCTTTCCCGAGGGCGACGGTCCATGCTCCGTTTCGTGTTCAAGCTTCATTTAAGGAAGAAAGACCATATTTCCAAAAGAATCAGTAAGCCAGCCCAAGGGCACCCCAAGTGGGTGGGCCCAGCATGGATGTCGCCAGGGATTGGCATGCACCCCCAGACCACTTCCCCTCTCCCAGGGACAGACAGAGCTCTCCAGAGGTGACCAGACGTGAATTCAGGGCAGGAGGTCATGGTAGGTACCTGGTGAGGCCGAGGGAGGGCAGGATCAGCACCATGAAGATCAAGAATATGTAGACTTTTGACATCATGATCCGGTTTTCTCCTGACCTGCAGGAAGCCAGAGGTGGGTCCCCCCAGTCCCCTAAGTGCTCCTGGCGACCCGGGAGGCCCCTGCTGGGTGCCCGCTGCCCTGGGGGCGGGGGCGGAGGGCGCACGCCCTGCTCACTCACTTGGTCCAGTGAGACTCCAGCAGCGTGGAGTAGTACACAATGGTGGGCAGCAGGGCCGAGAAGGACCACAGCAGGAGGGTCGGGAAGAACTGGCTGATGATGGGGTCCTGGAAAACAAGGGCCACGGAGGAGACAGGTGGAGGGGCGATGGCCTCCTGGTCATGCTGCCCCCCACCCCCACCCCGGAGCCAATGCTGGGCCTGGTATGGGGTAGGTATTCCATCACGTTGGCTGAGTGGGCCGTAACCGCCCTGGACTTCAGTATAGCTCTTTGGAGCGAAGAAAGGAACTTCACACACAGCTGATGTCCACCTGACCAGACCCATCGCCCCCTGGCTTCCCTCTACACAGCGGGCATGCTGAAGCGGGGCCTTCCCAGACAACCGCCCGCTCAGCTCCCGCCGGCCCAGTGGGGGCCAGTCCTGTGTCTGCCCCCTGCACTCACAGCTGCTGTCACACGAGCCAACCAGCTTACTACTTTCCCTGATAAAATGAGCACAACCATAGAGAGAAAACTTCATGAAAACAAGGTGGCGTACTTCAGAAAGACTCGATAAAGGCCAATTCCTAAAAAATGCTACAGAACCAGGGGCACCTAATTGGCAAAGGCGTGAATATTTATAGGCTGTAAATGCTCCGACCACACATTAGCTCACGAGGTCACCATCACCACAGCCCCGTGAAGATGCTAAGGTAGGTGCTTTCACTCCAGCCGTCGGATGAAAATCCGAGGATCAGAATTCATCAGCCAGGGGACGGCGGAGCGAGGATCAGGGCCTCAGAACCTCCTGCCCTGTGTGCTTTCCCAGCATGATTAACTGAACGCCAGCGGAATTGGAAAAAAGAAAAAAGACTTAGGGTGATGTTTCAGCAGAGCTAGTCATGGGAAACCAATACCGTTTTAAGCAGAAACCAACTTAGGGAGTGTTAGCTATTCTCGATATATCTAAGATTTTAAAAAATAATCTATTATCTAGATTCTATGGTTTTGTAACAAGATTATCGGATGCCAGAACATGAAAGAAATAATTGCACCCTGCTGCCCCAATCTGTGAAGCACTTGTCACTCCTTCCTACCCCCCCAGCCCCCCAGCCCTCCCCAGGTCCGGTATCAGCCACCTGTCTGGCCTGGGGGACACATTGGGGAGCTAAGCTGTGTCCACGGCCACTGGCGAGTCTTGAGCAGGATGCGGGGGTGAGGGCAGCCCCAGCAGAGGCCCCAGCAGGAGCGTCCTCTGTGCACACGTACCGCTGGCCGCACCCCTGCTCAGAGACGCTGCTCCCGGCTCAGTGCCCTCCCCTGGCTCCCGTTCGCCCAGCACACCTTCTTGCAGGAGGGGCCTTGCAGCATGGTCACTCACATTTAGCTCGTGGATGGGTTTGGTGACATTGAACTTGTCTATGGTGGACAGGATGATGGAGGGCGTGGTCAGGAAAAACAGCCCCATGAAGAGAGTGAAGTTGATGCCCAGCCACTGGAACCACCAGCGGAAGCCCTGGATGGAGAGGTTCTTCCTGCAGAGGGGAGGACACAGGCCCTGGAGACTTATCTCCCAGGCTCTGGCTGCCCACCACACCAACAGCGGCCGGAGTAGGTGGGTCAGCAGGTCAAGCTTAGACACGGTAAGGCACCAGACAGAGGGCTCCGGCAGGGGGCTCGTTTCGATCTCAGGAGTACAGGCAAGTGCTCTGTACTGACCTTCAGCTTCAGCCATGTCAAATTTGGGGTCCCTTTGAGCTCAGAGGGAAAACAGGCTATCCACCACGAACATGGCTCCCCGGCAACAGCAGGGGGGCCAGAACCCACCAAAGAGATGCCATGAGCACCCAGGCAGCAAGGCTCTGACCCGGTACGTCTCAGCCATGTCGGCAGCCTTGGTGACTAGTGACACATCCTCCCCAGGCAGGGCCAGGGGCTGGGTGCAGGGAGGGGGAGGCAGGGGACAGAGGGGCCGGGGCCCCACTGCAGCCTGTCCCGGTCTCCCACCCCACCAAGAACAGACAAACCACCCTGAGTTTGGTAAGCCCTGTGACGTGAGAAGCAGGACCTTCGGAGGCCAAGATAGAGCCAGTGGACAAGAGCCCCCAAAGCTCACTCTCGGGGTGGGGGACTATGGCCAACCGTGTTGAGGCCTCTGCTGGGGCTGCCCTCACCCCTGCATCCTGCTCAAGGCTAGCTAATGGGCCCGTGGACACAGCGTAGCTCACCAGCGTGTCCCCCAGGCCAGACAGGTGGCTGCATGGGGGAGGGGGTACAAGAGCCGGGCCCACGGGGAGCCTGCCTGGCTGCTGAGCCTTGCAGCGGGGGTCCCAACCAAGGTAACATACACACTACATTTCAAAGATACTAAGTATGAGAAAGAGAAACATCTCAACTAAAAAATAACTGATCCCGTGTGGAAATGATACAATTTTCCATATTTTGGATTCACTGGAATGAAGCTCGGGTCATGGACACCCCCCCACACACACATATCACGCCCCCCAGCCCTGGCCCAGAGAGTAGCAGGGGCCGCGTGCGGACCTCCCTGACCGCCAGTCCCCGCCCGGGCTTCCAGGTGACGGGGCAGGTCCCGCAGGCCCCAGGGCCTCTGTCCCACCCCGGCCCGGCCCGGGGGCTCACCAGCAGATGTCCTCGGGGTAAGTGGCAAAGGCCACTGTCCATTTGGAGGTGCGGAGCTCCCTGCTGCTGGAGGATGGCTGGGGCTCACCTTTCCACCGCAGGCTCTGACACTTGCAGGCATTGAAGTCTTTCAGGATGCTGACGGGAAAAGCAGAAGTGGCCAGGGCCCAGCCGCCCGGGGGCCACGTACAGACATGGGAGATGGGACCCAGCGAGAGTGGGGCCCCTGGGGCAGGGGATCTTGGCTTTATTAGTTTATTACAGGTAATGCTTAGAAAAGCCTTGCCTGGCACCCTCCAGGGAGGATTCCGTCGAATCCCTAGAACAACCCGGCAAGCCAGGGAGGACTCCTGCTTTACAGATAGAGAAACTGAGGCCCTCCCACTTAGGCGTGCGCCCCATCTGTCTGACTCTGCCTCCCATGCTGTTGCACGGCCTCAACCCGCCACTCCTCCCTGGGCCCCCAACCCCCCGCTCACCCCGGCTGGCGCTGTGGGCACATCCTGTGGCCAGGCCAGGGTCTCACCGGCCCTTCCCCGACTCCTTTCCACTCTGACACCCACCCCAGGACGGCCACCTCACCCCTCTCCATCTCCGTGCCCACCCACCCCTGCTCCTGCCTTGGAACACCCCCTTCCACGGGCGCCCTCCCGGCTCTCCCCTTGTGGCAGGGTCCATTCCTGGACCTGTGCTGCCGCAGAGAAGGCAGGGGGAGGGGCATCTGTGTGGCCACCTGCTGTCCCCAGTGCTCTCCCAACGCCAGGCATGGGACTGCTCTGGGAGCCAGCGCCCCTGCCTGCACCCTGCAACCCTCCCCAGGCCTCGGCTCTGCAGAAGGGAGTGCCCCAAGTGCTCAGGGGGGTGTGCATTTGTACGGGTTGGGAAGCCGGGGCACAGAAGAAGATCTGAGGTCCAGAGTGGACATCTGAAGGAGGGCAAAATGCTGGACAGAGGCAACGGGATCCCTGGGGCAGCTGGTGAGAGCCCAGCAGGAGGGTGAGTCTGCAACAACCCGAGAGGGATCCGAAGAATCGCCCCCGCCCAGCTGTCACAAGCACAGGCTGGGATGAGAGGGAAGGAGATGGAAATGCTACCGGCAAATCCCTGGGATGGATTCCGCAGGACCACCTGCATCTGACACGGACAGCAAGTCACCTGGAGGGGGACGGGGAGTCGGCCGGGGAAGGGTCCCACTCACTAGGTGGCCATGGACTTCTCCTGGAAGGTGACGAAGGCCATCCCCAGCGGCCGCTCCTGGACCCGGCACTGCTCCTCGGCGATCCTCTCGGTCAGCCGGTCCTTCAAGCGCGTGTAGTAAGCGATGGCGTCCTCCTGCCGGCGGACACAGCCCCCGTGACCATGCGGCCCTGTGGGGGTCGGGAACCCTGTGGCGCGCTCCTGCCGGGGCCGGGCCCTCACCCACTCACACCCCGGCACTTCACAGAAGCAGAACTGGCCGCAGGGCTTGGGGTTGATGAGGGTCCACTGGCCTGTCTTCGCCCGCAGGTTCGTGTAATAGCTCAGACTCTTCTCCGCCTTCTTCCTGTGGGGGCGGGGGGGAGGGGAGCGTCAGCCTCGCGCTAACCCTGTGGCGCACACCCCCCGCCACCGTCCAACCACCGGCCACCACCAGACCCAGGAGTTCAGAGCCGCCCTGCTGCCTTCCCCAGCGGGGGCTCCGGCCACGGCCAGCGGGAGGGAGGCAGGGGCCTCAGCGGGGGAGGGGCCCATGCCGCCCGTACCTCTCCTTGCACAGGTGTAGCAGCCTGGCCACGTTGTAGCACAGCTGTACGTCCAACAGCTCACACGTGGGGTATGCGTCCCTGTGCCCAAAAGATGCCTGTTGGAAAAGAGGACCCCCAGGCAGGGAGACCCCAAGTCTCCAAGGCTTTTTGTGTGCCAGTAGAGAGCTCTTTTCTCTTTATTTTTTATCAAAGGGGGAAATTTTGAAATGTAATACAAAAAGGCCTTTTTTAATAGCATGAAAGTCAGTGCCTGCAAGTGACAGGTTTAGACCCTCGCGGCTTTAAATCAGCAGGCGCTTCTGGCAAAGGCTGAACACCATTGCTGATGTCCTCCACCCACCCAAAGGAAGAGATTTATCATTGGCTCTAGGTCACTTTGACCTTGGACCATCACCGAAACCCTATCCAGTGTGTGACCCTTTTGAAGGTCACAGACATTTCAGGCTTAATGAAAGCAAAGACCCTCAGCCCAGAAAATGTCTGCATACGCGTTAACCGTCATAGTAAGATTGCATCTACTTGTTCGTATGCTGTGCGTACCCTTGCTATTGGCAAGTACCGTTAGACGATTAACTGAATCCTCATCAGAATGTGGGAGGCTTCATCCCCATTTTCCAGATGAGGAAAATAAGGGTCAGAGAGGTTAAAGGACTTGTGCCCCAGGCCACACAGCTGGTGGCTGTCAGAGCCGCGATCTGAATCCAGGCAGCCTGGCACCGCCGCACGATGCTCCCTCCCCAGACACACAAAGTCCTCACCCACACATACCATGCACCCTCTGGGTCCATCTTCGTGAGACAGACAAAGCCCACAGGCATGTCAGCCATTGATTTAAACAGCAGGACAAGCCAGGATCCCAGGAAGAGCACCAGGGAAGGGAACCCCAGCGTGAGCATCCCGGCCACAGGGCAGACGCCCACGTCGGTCCCCAGGGATTGCCGCAGCCGCATGCACCAAAAGGGCCTCCTAAGCTAGGATATCTCTGATCCAGTGTCTGTATAGTAGGAGGGGTCTTTTCTTTTCTCTTTAAGATTATACATCAAACGAAACAATGGTTTTCAGTGTTGCCCAGCAGGCCCCTCGGGAGGTATTTCAAGGAACAGAGAAAAAGCACGCCAGTATCTGTTTACATAAAAGAGTATTTCTAAAATACTTGGAGCTTCTGAAAAGGTTAGTCAATATATTTAAACACTCATTTTACAACTCTTTAGCGTTCTTCACAAATGGTGCTCAGTTACACCATCCTCCACCCCTAGTCCGCTCTACAGACTAGTGACTGCTGAGCTGGTGGGGAGTGAAGACGGATAGAAGCCTGGCTCCCTCGCCTGCAGCCCAGGGGGTCCAGGGGCCTCTGCACCTGCTCTGTCCCCCCACCCCTGTCCTGATGCTCCATTCCCAGCCCTGCACATGCTTCCTCTCCCCCGCCCGCCCCCCTGCAGGAGCCCTGGGAACAGGTGCTCAGCGGGGGCTGCCGGGAAGGAGGTCCTGCCCTGGAGAGCTTGGACTCACTGAATGGTGAGCTCTGTGAGGACAGGGCTCTGGACACACGTGCCCCCTCCCCAGATGCCCTCGAGGGGCGGAGGGGCCAGCCACAGGCCCTCCCCTTTGGAGACCAGCTCAGTCTCAGGCTTCGGTCTCTGCACAGCTGATGCTGAGAAGCCCATGGCAGATCATCTTCCCTGTGCTCTCAAGGGCCTGGCCTCCTCTCCAGCACCTGCGGTCACCCGGGGCGGCCGTGGTGGCCGGCAGAGGGTAGGCCGCCCCAGCCGGAACCCTTTCATGGCACCAGCAGCCACGCGATGACCGTGTGGCAGGGCCAGGCCCTCCTCCAGGTCTCCGGGTGCCCGAGCAGAACACGGAGTGCTCCCCTAAGACACCTGTCCCACCCACAGGGGCCGCAGCCCCGCTCACCGGAAGTGGCTCTCCACACTCTCCTTCTTGGTGTCTCTGGGGAGGCCCGTGATGAACAGGGTCCGCCTCACCTGTGGAGAAACGCGCCAGGGAGAGGAGTCACCGGGCAAGCCCGTCCGCAGGCGGGCCCCGCTCTTCCGCCCTGTTCGAGCCTCCCCGAAGGAAACAGCAGGAGCTCGGAAGGCTCGGCTGCTCTGGGCCACCTGGCGGAGCCCTGATGGATGCCGTGCCCACAGCATCGCCTTCCAGACTGTACACACAATACACGTCCCAAGCAATTCTGCGAGCCTCCCTTGCATGATGAGAATGGGAGAAGGAACCCAGAGAGGGTGAGGGACTCAAATGGGGTTACACAGCAGATGAGAGGAGGACCCAGGCCCAGAACCAACTCACAGAAACTCCTCCTCCCCATCAAGCTGTGGGTTACAAAGAGAGGGCTGCTCCCAATCCGAACTTCGAGAAGGTACTTAGGATAGGCAACTATAAGCCTGGACCCCACAAATTTAAGGGCTAGTTGGCAACACAGAAGGGGATAAATCCATGTTCTAAAATAATCCTAATTTTTTTTAAAAAAGAATGTCATTTTTGAGTGCAGACATGCCAGCCACATTCCACGGAGGCCCTCTGTTGAAGCTCACTGCTCCCAAGCCCCGGGCCATCTGCCCGCCCGCTGGGGATGCCACTGGGTTCTGACCCCCCTGAGCCCCCAGCCGCACTCACCAGGCTCTCCTCCTTGTACCGGATGGACTGCGTGTGATGCCGCATGAAGCCCACGGTGAGGATGAGGTAGAGGACAGCGAAGACGGTATGCAGCCAGAGAAGGTCATTGCTGGGGGGGGCCGGGACACCACCTGCCATCAGGGCTGGGCTCCCAAGCCAGGGTGGGGGTGCAGGGGCTGGGCCCGGGGTTCCCTCACGGTGCTGAGCTGAGGGCCAATGGCTCCATCCCAGCAGATGCCTCCAACAGCGGCCTCATGGCCAGTGCCCCTCTAGAGCGGGGGGCCACGGGGCCATGTCCATGCCCACCACCCAGCCACACGCTCTGGCTGCAGAGGGGCTCTCGCACATCGGCCCACTGGCTAAGGACTCTCTGGCGGAGCCGGGCTCTGGAATCTGCCCTCCCCTTGGTCCCCGCCCTGTCAGCACCCTCAAAGCCCCCACCCCATACTCACTCGTTCTGCAGGTTTGCTATCGTAGTCCTCCCAAAGCTGTAAGGGTCTTTGTCTGCAGAGAAGCAAGACACATAGTTCCAGGGTCAGGCTAGGGGAGGGGGAGGGAGCACGGCAGCCTCCGTGTGTGGCTCCGGACCCATCAGAGGACCTGACCATCTGTCCAGTATTTTCAGAGCTCCACCAGCCAAGACCTCTGCTGTACCTGACAACTTCTCCCCAACCCACCATGTGGGGAAGTCAACTTTGAATTCCTCTTGCTCTGAGATTCTTGTGACATTCCGTGAGAAATCTAAAATCATCCTAAGCTGGGCCCAACACCAAGTTGGGAATCACTGGAATCCACTTCTTATAAGTGGATTTTTGGGATGCCCGGCTGGCTCTGTCGACAGGGCATGCGACTCTTTTTTTTTTTTTTTTAAGATTTTATTTATTTATTTGACAGAGAGAGAAAGAAAGAGCACAAGTAGGCAGAGCTGCAGGCAGAGAGAAGGAGCAGGCTCCCCGCGGAGCAGGGAGCCCGATGCGGGGCTCAATCCCAGGACCCTGGGATCATGACCTGAGCCGAAGGCAGACGCTCAACGACTGAGCCACCCAGGCGCCCCAGGACGTGTGACTCTTGATCTTGGGGTCGTGAGTTTGAGCCCCACGGTGGGTGGAGAGACTACTTAAAAAAAAAATTTTTTTTAAGAAAAAAGTGGATTCGTGATGGCATTTTGGAAGCTGGCTTCCTGCAGTTGCTTGGAAACATTGTTCCACACTCCGATTTTGACTTTGAGCATCACGAACATCTTCCAGATCACTAACTATGTCCTCCTGATTGGGTGGGGGCAGGAAGGTGGAAAGCACTCTCCAAAAGCCTGATTTGACAAATCTTGGGGTTTTATTCCTCATACTCGGACAGAATCAGAAATTGACGGGGGGGGCAGCTCTTGGCTGGGGGCGGGGGCCTTCTCTAGACCTTTGGGCAGAAGGGAAAGTTCCGAGAGTCACCTCGAGGACTCCTCATGTCTGAATCCAAGCATGAGTCCTGGGGTTCTGCCCTATCACAAAGAGCCCCGCGGCTCTGCTCAGGCCCGAGTCATGCAGGACAAGGGGTCATTACCCAGGAGGTCACCCGAGAGGTTGACGGGCAGGATGATGCACAGGGACAAGCAGCTGACCACCACCAGCAGGAAGATGATGTGTCTCTGGAAGGACAGGTAGTGGATGGCGTCCTCCCCACACCACTCCAGGATCTGGTCATCACTGGCCAAGACACGCACATGGAATCTCAGTGAGCGGCAGTGGCCTCACTCAGTCCTCAGGACTATCTGGGAGGCGGGTTCCCATCCCACCCCCACCGCTCTACATATGAGGACGCAGCCCGCGTCCCCGGTCACACAGCTTGTGCGGGCACAGCAAGGATGGGCCTCCTGAGCCTGCCCCGTTAGCCCGCCGCACCGCACCCCCAGGAAGCTGCCGTCTCAGCAGCCATCTGTGCAGGGGCGAGGCGTGGAAGCTCAGCCGCACCGCAGCCCTCCCCGCTGCTGTGAATAAGCAAAGTCACGGCAGGGTGGCTGCCAGGCTCGCAGCCCCCACTCTTTCCCAGGGCCCCCCTCAGGCAGGGGGGAGCCGGTTTCCGAAGCATGGAGCATTCGGGGCTCAGGCCCTCTGCTG
Organism: Mirounga leonina; assembly: GCF_011800145.1. Lineage (NCBI taxonomy): Eukaryota > Metazoa > Chordata > Mammalia > Carnivora > Phocidae > Mirounga > Mirounga leonina. Next base: position 20,906,926 of record NW_023270380.1, read on the forward strand.
CCCTGCCTCCTCCCTGCGTCCTGCGGTGGTGGGGGGGGCCCACAGGCGCTCCACCCTTTCCTGGGTGCCATATTTGGAAGCTCCAGCTGGCTTGGGGACCTGGAAAATTCCAGAGGCTGAGAGCCAGACCTCTGTGCCGTGGACACAGGATGGGGACCCCTCTGTCCCAGTCCCCTGACAGGGAGCTGCCCCAGGATCCAGCTTCCGGAAGGAGTAGTGATGAAGACTCAAACCCATGAATGAGCAATTCTCATTCACGGTGTTTCTGGGGACATGCCTCTGCCTTCCGATCTGGCTAGGAAAGGCACTTCTAAGGACCCGGCAGGGCCTCTCTGAATGTCGGTGGGAATGCTGGCTGTCAGCAGCTGCTAGGTTTAACTGTAGCCTCAGAAACATCAAGCTGCTGTCCTTTCTGCGATAGGGACAGACGGGGAGAAAACCCACGGAGCGGAGATGGGCCAGCATCATGGTGACAGACAGGATACACGGTAGCACCGTGACAGCCCCTCCATGAGAAGTGCGTGTCCATGCGGGGGGCGCAGGGGGGGGCTGGAGGGGACACAGAACCATGAAAACGGGGCCAAGGGAGAGGAGCCCGCTGCAGAGCAGATCTGCCCACACCGCCTTTACGGGTTACCGTGGAAATGATGAGTCAGTGTCCCCCGCTGCCCCGCCCGGCCCAGGGGTAGGGGCATGGCCTGAGCCCCACCCAGCCGCCCCCCCCCCCCCGCCCCAGTAGCCAACTGAAGAACATGCCCTGGGTGTCCCTCAGGGGGAGGGTTCTAGGTGTCCTCAAATTTGTTCTCACTGATTCTTTTCCTTCTGTGATGGACTTATTGCACGGAGTATGTTATGACCTCCAGTGTCAGGAGAAATGCCTCCTGGTGACGTGATTTTGCGGTGGTGGAGAAGGGTGGGGTTGGCAAATGCACCTCTCCCCCTTGTACAGTTGGGGAACCTGAGGCCCAGAGAGAGGGACATCCCCAGCGTCCCGTAACTGCTGGATATCATCAATTCTGAGAGGTGCTTCGCATATCTCGGCACCGTGAAAGGGTGCTGCCTACAACCGCAGCAGATCCTGCTTGATAGGGTTTCTCTCTGCAGGCCCCACATCTTAAAAACAAGGCCACTTTTAACCCAATGAGGTGAATGTACTGAAGCATCATTCTTTCTCCTCTCTGCACTAAACCAGACACAGAAGCCTGCCGGGAAGAGCCTCCATCGGGCGTGTTGGTGTTAAATACCAAGGGGCCATCGTTTCTGCCTAGAGCACAAAAACTCAGTTCTGTGAGCTTGTGCAGGAGCTTCTGGGCCCCCTGTTCTTAGCCCCCACATTCTGCTCTGGGCCTGAGCTAAGAAGCAGCTAAGAGACCCCCATCTCGGGGTTGGGCATTTTGACCTTTCCTTCTCACAGGCCAAACACGCTAACCCCCCCCCCCCCAGACAAAGACCAACAGCCAGACACCCCCCCGCTCCCGCTCCGACCCACACGCAGACACGGGTGCACACGCACACCAGCCACCTGGGCCGTACTCACTGTAGGCGGAAGATGGCGGTCAGCCAGGGGCAGCATCCCTGGAAAGGCAGAGACCAGGGGTCAGCCGTGGACGTGTGTGTCTTTAGGAGGCAGATGTGATCACTGTCCGTGCCCTAAATAACCACCTACCCTCCCGTGATGCAAAAGCAACGCTTTTGTCCCAAATTCAGGAAGCTACCACGTGTCCCCAAAGTGACAGGGTCTCCACGCTCCCAGTCCTTTGTGACAAGCACCCTATGCCTAGAACTCTTGCAAAAACCTCTCAAGCTTTGACAATTTGCAGAATCATACAGGCTCCAGGGGCAAATGCTGAACTTGAAGAGAGAGCGGGAGGGTGCTCAGGAGAGCCTCAGAGAAGCTTCCACGGGCTTCTGTTAGGTTGTCCTGAACGATGGGCTGAGACGTGGGATGGATGCAGGGAGACAAGCCTCGTGGATGGGACAGTCCCCCCCTGGAGTGGGGTTATGGAGGGAAGAGGGGGTCTGTAGGTTTTACTGTCCATCGCGTCTCTTACGCACAATCCCCCCAGAACTGGGCTGCCGCCCGGCTGGGAAACACACACATCTAGTCATCATCCGTTCGGGGTAATAGGATTGGATAAGGCATGGTTCCTGCCCACAGGTGGCTCAAGCCAGCAGCAAGTCAACAACGAGCTGTCACACTTGTCCCTGAGTGTGATCACAGAGACGAGCACTGGGACGGCAGGGGATTCGGGGAGCCCTCTGCCTGAGAGGTGACCCTGTCCTGGGCCCCCCAAATCAGGTGGTTTGGTCGGTGCCGAGAAGAGCTGTCACCAGCACTGGCCACTCAGGACGCAGGGTCCCAAGTCAGCCGCTGAACAGGTGCGCGGCGGCCTGCCCCTGCCCACAGCCATGGCCGCACCGCTCCCTTTGGTACCAACCAGCTCGCTTTCAAAATCTTGTTGCCCGAAAGAGGAAGATGACGACAATCTCTGGAATCTGGACTCACTAGAAACACAAAAGGGAAGAATGACAGAAAAGTCTACACCTGACATCCCAGACCAAAGCTACAAGCCTGCCTCAAGGTCTGGCACAAGATACAACTTGGCCCACGAAATGTGCAGATGCCCACACCTGGGCATGTGAGACGTGAAACTCTGCCTCACAGGGGTGAGTGACGAGGGCTCGGGCATGAGCACCGCCCCTGTGCCCTGCACCCTGGGGCCTCAGGGCCGCGACGCCCACGGGTCCACCTAATGGGACTTCAGAACGTCGACGTATGCGATCTGCTTCCCAATGTGTTAAATAAAACTTGGAACAAATGCTGCATTTTGTCCAATCTACGACACCACCACTTGTAAGGGACGTAACTATTTTATGGCTTTGCTTTCACAAATGCCGGCACTGAGGCTGCAAGGAAGGAAGGTGCTCGAACACACCGCGCCCCTGCCGCACAGACCACGTTTCAACACGGCCCATGGAGCAAGAGCGGCGGGGGTCGCCCGAGGAGGCCCTGGGGGCAGGGTGGCCCGGCACACTTGCGTTTGCCCTGTGGCTTCCTATTCTGCACCTGATGCAAGATCCTGGAGTGTGGCAACAGCTGGGGTTGGAGATGCCAGGGCGCAGGACTAGACTCCGACCCCCCCTTCAGGTGTCATGAGCCGTCAGGGCCTGAGGGGGGGGGTCTGGCCAAGGGGGGCCCTGCTCGGCAGACTCCCCGATGCTGGCTGAGCGAGGGCCACCAGCCCACGCCGACCCCGAGCGAGGACAGGGGCAGCTCCCCTCACCCTCCTTGCCTCGCCCCCAGCCCCAAACTAGCTCATTTCCAAGAAGAGACACTTGAAGACGTTCAAGGTGAGAAAGCCATCGGCATCCTTCTCAGCTGCTGACGAAAGCCCTACGTGTACAAGCAGCTAGATTTCCTCCACGGCCTGAAGCCAACAGCACTTCTGGCACCGGCCTGGCAACAGACACGGTCTCATGTCAGCGTCTCGTGTGGGCCACCCGCCCATCCCGGCGACACCCACGCACACACACTCGAGGTGACGTGTCCTTGTTACCTGTCTGCTTCTGACACCAGGGCAATACGGCCATAATCCCAGAATCTCCTTCTTATGATGGAAAACACCAAAATTAAACACTAAAAGGAGAAAAGAAACCAAATCAGGTGACCTGTACTGAGCGCGGGACAGCTCACCCCGTTCCCCAGCGCCTGTCCCCGGTGCCCGAGGCACGATGGCATCCAGTGTGCTGGGCTTCCCCCGCGCCCCCTCGTCCTGCGCACCGGCCCTGTTCTCCACTCTTCTTCCCCAGCCCCGACAGGCCTTCCGCTGCTCCTGAGCAGGGAGACAAGCTCTGGGCCCACAGCTGCCCTGGGGACCAGCCTCCCTCCTCACTTCACACCGACATGCAGGTTTAATTACAAGGAGGCAGAGCTGCCCCAGGCTGAGCCACAGCGGTGACACCTTTGCCTGGTGTCTGGTTCTCCCGAAGGGGCCATGCCCACCGAGGACCTGGTGCTCCGGCGGGCTCGGCCTCCACTAGCTGGGGCCCTCGGCCCATCTCCCTAACCCCCTTTAGCTCTAAAATCTGTACATTCTAGCTCTCTCCTCCCTCCCCACACCTCGGCCCTGGCCGGTCCTCAGACCCGCTGGGCCTCTCCCCGCTCCCTGAACAGGCTCCCTCCCTCAAGATTCAGGGAGGGCACCTGGGTGGCTCAGATGGTTAAGCATCTGCCTTCGGCTCAGGTCATGATCCCAGAGTCCTGGGATCAAGTCCCACATCGGGCTCCCGGCTCAGCGGGGAGCCTGCTTCTCCCTCTGACCCTCTCCCCTCTCATGCTGTTTCTCTCTCGCTCGCTCTCTAAAAAATAAATAAATAAAATCTTTAAAAAAAAAGATTCAGGGAGGTAGAGGGAGGGAGCCATTTTCCTTGAGCACAACCCTGCCGGCCCCAGTCAGGAGCTGAGCTTTTAAAAGTGGGTTTTGTCCCCCTGAAGGGAATCCAGAAGGCCAGAACCCCAGGGGGGCCCTGCTCCTGCTCTCCGAGAGGTTAGCTCAGGCCAGTGGGGAAGCTGCTGATACACCTCCACAGGCAGGTGAGTCCTGTCTTAGGGTAAACGTGAAGGCTGCTGGGCAGGTGCCTGCCCTCCTGCCCTGCCGTGCTGCCGTGTGGACCTTTCCCGCGCGCTCACGTTTTCCAGGCCCCTCTGGCTCCCAGGGGCACCCCGAGTGTCCCATGATAAAAATCTACCACTGCCAGCGACTCTCTCCTCAGCCGGGCCCCCCTCAGCGGCGTCCGCCTCCGTCTCCAGACGTCTCTCCTTGGCTCACCGCCCCCACCCCCGTCCCACCCCATTTACTCTGATGGGCTCTGTCACACGTTGGGAGAAGGCATCAGGAGGCACCGGCCGGCCCACAGGCAGGCAAAGGAAGGTGCATCTGACCCCAGCACCTGCCACCCGGCCAGAGGTGGGTCGGCACAGGGGAGAAAAATGGTGCACTTTAGGCTGGGACTTGTTTGGGAAGCAGGAGGTCTACACTAACAAGAGGCCGCTGTGTGCCCCAGCTCTGAGGAAGGGGGGCCTTTTCCAAGGTCTGTCCTTTTCTCCGCAGCTGATCCCCTAAAAGGCCCAGGACCCAGTGGGGACGGAAGGTGAGGTTTCTAGGCCGGGAGGTGCGGCCACTCTAATTGGAACCCACACCTTCCATTCACAGCTCTTGTCCCTGCGGACAGCCCCCCCCCCTCCCGCGGCCTCCCCACGCGACAGGCTACTAACTCCGGGGGTGCTCAGCTTCAGAGGTACAGCCACGTGGGCTCCGTCCCTGCAGAGCCCGACGGGATCTTCTCCGGAAATCCCGCAGCTAAGATTCCTGACCTCCGCCGTCCGGAGTGGCACACGCAGGCTGTGGCCACAGCAGGTGGGCAGCAGAGCTGGTGTCCACACTCAGGTGGGCCTGGCTCCTCACCTGACCTTCCCAAAAGGCCTGGGGACGGGGTAAGGGCGGGTAGGGGGACATGGTTCAGGAGGGGTCTCACCAGGAAGCAGCTGACATCTATGAGCAGGACGGTGGGGATACCACCGAAGGTGACCCCCTGCAGCACGGTGCTGTTTTTGGCCGAGTTGTAGCAGTAGGAGTCGTTGGGCTGGTCCCCGATGCCCAGCCGCTCACGCATGGACACCGCCTTGGACTGCCACAGCTCCAGGGGGCGGGCGCCGGTCATCGCGCCTGTCCTCCCTGGAGAGCAAACCCGGGCCGACGGTCAGGGCGTGGACGCCCCTGCGGTCTCCCAGCCTGCACTGGCAGAGGCCAAGGTGGGGGCCAGCAGCAAGGAGCCTGGCAGGGCCCATGAGAATAGCTCCACTGTGGGGAAAGCCCCAGGGGTCAGCCGGGCGGGGGGAGGGCTCATCCGGGACAGAGTTGGCAGCCTCCCGGGAGTGGGCGAATGGCCAGGGGCCGCCATGGCCTCAGGGGCTGCTGCTGAGGGAGCATCCTGTGGGGGCCCCGGAGCTCCAGTGGGCAGGCAGGGGACAGACCTGATGGGAGGGAGATAAAGGCGGGGAGTAAACGCAGGAATCAACACATTAGAAGGGACATCCAAGAAGGCGGCAACGGGGGCGCCTGGGTGGCTCAGTTGGTTAAGCGACTGCCTTCAGCTCAGGTCATGGTCCAGGAGTCCTGGGATCGAGTCCCACATCAGGCTCCAGGCTCAGTGGGGAGCCTGCTTCTCCCTCTGACCCTCTCTCCCTCTCCATGCTGTTTCTCTCTCTCTCTCAAATAAATAAATAAATAAAATCTTGGAAAAAAAAAGAAGGCGGCAACGGTCGGTGCCCTGGCCCCACTGCTCCTGGGCTGTCCAGCTGGGCCTCTGACGCAGGCCCTTCCGCTTGGAACTGAGGCTCGGGGGCTCAGCGCCAAATCGGCCTCAGACCCAGCCTCTTCCGGCCCTGCCACGCTCCGCGTCTGGCTCCCCACATTAGCTCTATGAAGGCCCAGAAGGGGCAGCCAGAGAAGATGGGGTGGGGTGGGGGCCAGGGGAGATAGAGGAGGATGGGAGGAGGGAGGGGGCTCCTCAGGGACCCCTGGAGCACACCCCAGCTCTGTCCTGCCACCCCCACCCTCCTGGGTACCCTTGGTCTAACTGGAAGGCCCAGCATTTCCAAAGCAAATATTCCTCCCGGCTGGTTGTTGACCTTTCCTTTCTGAGGCTCCTGGCACCCCTGTGAAGCTAATGGAAATCTCCGGTGTTTGTCTCCTTGACACCAAGCCTCAGAGTTAGCGCCCGAGTTCTGGCCCCTGCCTCACGCTGTCTGTGGCTGAAGAGCCAGCAGAAATACTCAGCAACCCTCCCTCAAGCTCCCACCTCTCCACATCTGGGGATTCTGCTAGGTCTGATATTTTTTTCCCTTTCTTTTTTTTTTTTTTAAGATTTTATTTATTTGAGAGAAGGAGCACGTGAGTGGGGGGGGCAGAGGCAGAGAGAGGGAGAGAAACCCTCAAGCAGACTCCCCACTGAGCGAGGAGCCTGACACAGGGCTCCATCTCATGACCCTGAGGTCACGACCTGAGCCAAAATCATGAGTCAGACTACTTAGCCGACAGAGCCACCCAGGCGCCCCTGGCTCTGTATTTCTAAGCTGCTATAGGAACAAAACTCTTGGGACAAGAAGAAAAGGTACAGACAACCCAACCAGGTGTTTGGATTACCTGGGAATGCTGCTGGGGTGTGTATGGGGTGCTGAGGGCCACTTCTGACCCCTGGGGCTGGCAGGGGACAGTTTCACACTCATGACAGCCAGTGCAGGAAGGGGGTGGGGGTGGCAGGTCCGGGGGCCTGGGAGGGGCCCCAGAAGGCCGAGTCACTTTCTCACCCCCGCAAGAGACTTGGCAATGGCTGGAAGATATGAGGCCTTGCAGTTGGTGGCTCTGAACAGAGTCACAAAGACTACCTCTGGGACACAGATCCTGTTGCTTTCCCTGCTCTAAATGTCACCCAGCAGCCCCACCCCGACCGCGGGGCCTGGCCTGACGCTGCACGGCCAGTGCCTGCCCCTCCCTCCCGCCCAACACTCATCAGCAGGAAGGACTTGGGCGCGTCCCTCAGAGAGGTCCTCACTTGGAGCCGGCTCCCCCTCCTGCTCTGGCACAGACAGAGGCGGTCTGTGCCCCAGCCACCTCCCAAGATGCCTCGGGCCTGCTACTCATTTCCTGCAGGGCCTTCCTGACCCCAGGACCAGGGAGCACCAGCCTTCACAGGCTTCCCTAAAGAACACAGACAGCCCGAGTCACCGAGGGCTGCCTTTTCCAGTTTGGCACAGGGCCCTGCGCTCACACCTGCCCCGTCTCTGAGCTCAGGCACCCACATGGAGCCTTTGGCTCTTCCCCGGGGGCTCCCCCAGCCTGCTCTACCCCCCAGCTCCCAGAACTGGTGCTGGGCTCTCCTCTGTGCTGCTTGCTCCTCTCTCCTCCCCGCAACGTCAGCAGCCTCTCCCCTCTTCTCTGGCTCCAGGCACTGCGGGGACTGGGGAGTGTCCACCCCACGGGAGCAGGGGTGGCTGTGGGCTCCGGGTCAGCCTCTGAGTCCAGGACCTCATCGGGGCCCCAAGGGCAGCTGCTGTCCAAGGACTAGAGTCAGGAGAAGGAACACAGCACAACAAACAAGGAAGGCCTGAAAGGTGACGTGGGAAGAAAAAACAAATCCTCCTCATAAAATGCTCACAGAGGGAGCAGTGTCCCTGAGAAGGGGCGGCCAGCCAGGACTTCTAGAAGGGCAGCAGCCCCGTGGGAGGAAGGTGAGTCCTCTTCCTCCGTCGGCTCCGGGCACACCTCTAAGTTACCTTGCTCCTGCCAAACAGGCTCCCCAGGGTGGTTTTACAAAGTTGGGTAAGAGCTGGTGAGGTCAGTCAGCAAATACTACCAGCCCGGGAGGGAGCCTCGGGGTGCCCTGGACTGTGGCCGGTCGGGCCAGCCCCTCCAGGGGAGGCGCCCAGCTGAAGGCAGAGCCAGCCACCCCCGCAGACCTTTCAGCTCAGTCGTGAACTGTCCCTGGGCTATACACACGTCACATCCCAATTCTGCTGAAACATCACGGTGCCTCCAGGACCAGCCCCCCTGCAGCTTCCCGAACAGACAAGCTGTGAGCCGGGCAGCTGGGGGCCCAAGCACCACAGGGCAGCCCTGCCGGGCTGGGGAGGAGGCAGGGAGCTGGCTCAGTGGGGGGAAGCAGCAAGTAGGCCCCGTGGCCACAGGAGCCTAACTGGCCCCGACTTGGCCCACGGGCAATCTTCCCCTATATGTAGACCCGCTTAGTCCAAGCCTTACCCGTGCCTTGCAGAGAGCTCTCTAATAACCTGGGGGGAGGAGAGGCCGAGCCACCGCTGAGGCCCTGCAGCCGGAACAGCAGGTGACTTGGGCCCCCAACTCCAAGCTCAGCCCTTGGGCACCCCAGAGTCTGGTAGTGGCCATCAGGAGGGAGGGCTGAATGCAACAGCCGGTCTCAAGCTTGCCCACTGCCCGCCTGACTTGGCAGCAAGGCTGGGCCCCTGACCGGCAGCACACCTAACCATCGACACCTTCCTTCCAGAAAAACCAACAGAATGTTGCAGGAGGTGCGTGAGCCCTGTCGGGTCTTGCAAGAAGGCCCCATGCAAATTCAGGGTATTTTTTATCAGCACAGACCTTCCGATTCTGTTCCAACAGCGAGACCACAAGCAGCTCCAGCCCTTCTGCCATGGGAGCTAACTCGGATCTGCCGGATGCAGGAGAAGCTTGCGAGTGAATACAAAGTTCTTAAAGCACCACCAGACAGGACCCGGGACCCTGGACAACGGTTTCCCTCCATAGACATGGGCCCTGGAGCCTCGGGGAGGCAGGGCACCCAGCAGTTACCTGAGCAGGCTCTGCACTTAGGGTACCATGTTGCTTAGACAAGTGGCTTAAATGCTCAGTGCCTTGACTTCCTTCTCCGTAAAATGAGGGTGATGATGTTATTCCGCTTACTTACACGGCTGTCCATGCCATGAAGCACTTAGCCCAGGGCCTAGTCCCAGCGAGCACTCGAAAGCTCTTGGTTTTTAAGTCACTCCTCCAGCTACTGGGAAACAATGTCAGGACTCCCTCTGATGTTTTTTCTCTGTTACAGCCCAGTTCAAGAGAGATCTTTGCCCGGACACTAAACAAGGAAGAGGTCGTGTGAAGAGGAGGGGTCCTCTGCTTCTGTTCCCATTCTCCGGAGGCAGAAGCACACTTGGGACTCTGACATGTGTCAGAGGAGGGGAGGAAGGAAAAGGGAGAAATACTGGTTGTTCCTGCAGTGAGGGATGACGGGGAGATCTTCCCCCGTCCCCCACGAGTGTCTTCAACCCTGTAGGCGCCAGGGCCTCCGAAAGGCCCCAGCGCGCCTCCACAGTCCCCCTTGTGCCTGGGGCGGGCCTGGGGAGCACAGCCCACCGGCCGAACCAGGAAGCCGGGACACTGTAGGCGCAGTCGCGCAGGTTCGGCGGGGAAGGAAGCTGGCGGTCACTCGGTCTCCCGCACTGTGGAGTCCTGCCCTTGAGGACACCACCGGCGGCTGAAAGGTGGAGGCCACCCCAGCGTCTCAGGTGGCCAGTCTTATCAGGTCCCCGGACCTGGGCGGTTTGGGTTTCCTGGCAGAACTCTCCTCACCCTCCCCGAACGCCCGGCCTCCCTCCGCGGGGCGCCGGCAGGGCCGCGGGCAGGGGTCCCTGAGGGACAGATAGCCCCGGGGGCTTCTACTCCTTCCCAGCGGCAGAGGACTCGGGCGCCCGGCCCCTTCCCAGGCCTGCGAGGCACAGAGTCCGAGAAGGAAGAGCCCCCACCCCGGCTGCGCTCCTCTCTCCCCGTCCCGGCTGGGAGGTCGAGCTCCCGGGGACAAGTCCCCGGGGGGAGGCGAGGGGAGAGGGAGCCTCGCAGGGGGAGTCCGGAAAGGCTGTGGGCCCGGGACCCGACCCTCCGCCCCCTCCGCCTCGCCCCTTCCCCTCTACCTGCGGCGCGGGCGCGGCGGGCTCCACCTGGCCGGGCGGCGCGGCGTCCCCAGGCCCTTAAAAGTTGCAAAGGGAAACTCCGGCGCCTCCCGCACATGCGCAGAGCCCCGCGCGCGCCGCCGGCCCAATTTGCTGCGGCGACCGGCGCCCCGCGGCCCCCGCCCCCCTCGCGCGCAGCCCTGGCCCCCGCGAGGACGCGCAGCTCGGCTCCGGCCGGAGGTCGCAGGCTGGCCGACGACCCCCTGGCCTGAGCTGCGCGGCCGCGCCGGGAGCGCGTTTTCCCCGGAGCCGGGGGCCTTGCTCAGAGGGGCTGCCAGCTCGCAAGGGCGGTGCGAGGCGCACAGGACGGGGCGCACGGGACGGGGCGCACGGGACGGGGCGCCGCGCTCCCGGGCAGCGGCCTCCGGCGCCCCGCTTGAGCGGGCCTCGTCTTCCGCATCTGCAGCCCCAGGCCTGGGAGCAGGGGAACCTCGGGGCCTTTCCAGCACTACTGATCGGGAAGGCCGGGGCTGCACTGGACCCTCACGTGGGCGGGCGCCCTTGCAGCTTCTCGACCCTTTCGCGTGCCTGACCTCTCCTCTTTCATTGCCCGTTCCTCCCTGCCCCTGATTGGGGCCGGCCTGTTGGCTCTCTGCGCTGGGGTGGGCCGGGGTGAGTGCCCGGCGGCTCTTCCTGCCTCTCCAACAGTTCTTTTCGGTCCCATCTGGCCTCCTCCTTGCCCGCCAACCCGTCCCCCCGCCCAAATCCCAGCCACTAGTTATTTCTTGGAGTTTGCCGAGGGCCCCTGCGCTCAGCCCTTGTCTGCCTGACAAGTGCCTGCGTATCTGTCCTCTCCTGGGGTTGCCTCCTGCTGCCAAGGGCCTCACACTTGGCCTCCCCCAAGGTTCCTGGGTGTGGTTGGCTGGACGTCTGTCCTCGTCGTCGTTGTCATCCCCAACCCCCCACCAGACTTCTCAGACTGTCTACTCTCTTCCTGTCCCTCACACCCCTGTCCTGCATGTCCTCATTCCTTCCTGCCTCAATTAATGGCACCACCACCGGCCTGCTCTGCACTGAGGGGTCCGGGGAAGTGCCAGGCTCTATTCCCAGGAGTTAGAATGGTGAAGCCACTGACCAAAAAAAAAAGGAGAAACGTTAGAATCTTTGATTTCAAAATTTCAGAGAGGAAAGGGATTTCTAAATTTGATTTTCAGTAAATGAAGTTTATTTCAAAATCAAGAGAAGGCCAATAGGGTCCGAATGTGAGTTGAGGCAGCCATAACCCCTGTAAAAGTTGAGATGGCCGTAACCCGTCATGTATCATCCGTGTGGGGGGTGCTGGTAAAAACACCATTTCCTTAAATCTCCAGTAAGTGTATGGGAGTCAGGGATTATTCTGTTGGATAGGGAAGGAGATAGGGGTTTGGAGGGTATGGAATTCAGAGCTAATAAGAGTCCTGCACACTGGCTAGGAATTCAAGATGGCCAGGCTGGGATCGAAGTCACAGCTTATCAGCCCCTATAATCCAGGCACTCAAAAATGTCATATCCAACATTTTCAGCATTTGCTCCCTTCATCTGCCCCAAAAGCTAAAGGTGTGACCTACAGTCTTACAGTACTGATGATTTTTATCATCACAGACTTTTTATTTTGTAACAAGTAGAATTGAAACAAAGCCCACTCCCTGTGCCCAGGAGGGTAAAAACGTCAACAGTGACAAAAAATGTCTGCTTGGATTTTAGCAGGACAAGTGCACTTGACTCTGAATGGCTTCAGTCCTAGCTTCCTATATTACTGAGACCTTGACTGAGTCCTCTCTAGCTCCTTCCTTAGCTTTCTAAGCAGGTGGACCTAATCCCTTTAGAACTCTCTGTTCCCTGGGGGTTCTGGGTAAAATAGAGAAATACAGATTAAAACATGTTTCATTTGTTCATTAGAAAATGCCCTATCTGGGTTGGGAATACACAACCCATACTTGACCCTACCACAGGCCCATTCCACAGAGCTCAGCCCAGATCCAGTGACGGTTCAAGGAAACAATGACAATTTGGCTTCCTGCTCTTACGTTATAGACTTGACAGAGGTAAGTGCTTGGGATATTGTCACATGAACAGAGAAGACGGGCGGGGGCTACCCAGTTGCCAGGGAGTCTTGACTCTGGGAAGCAAAAATTAGGAGGCAAGCTGAATGGACAGAGAGCTCAGTAGATGGCACAGAGCCTTTGCCCATCAGCAGCAACCCCCGGCTCTCCCCATGCCCTACAACACCCCTGATGCCCACAAAAGCCAAGTCCCCCCGTGGCCACGCCCCACACCTAAGGCTCCAGCTTCCGGGGCACCGGCGCCCTGTCCCAGGAGCAGCTACAGCTCTGCACCCTCATGTTGGGCAGGCTGACCACCTGGGGCCTGGGCCTGCCTTCCTCCTCCACGCAGACGATCATGGGCAGCGAGGCCTTTCCGAGGCGATGCACTGCCGAGGCCCCAGAAGCGGCCACTTGAAGGGCAGGGGCTGCCGGCAGGCGCCCACGCACTCGTAGGCCAGGAAGCCGGGGGGCTCCAGGACCCAGTTCTCAGCCCACTTCATCCCCTGCAGGTCGATGTACATCTCCTGGCGGCAGCAGCGGGGGGGCCTCCGACCCAGGCACCTCGGGGTCACAATCACCCTGAGCTCTGCGCGGGCAAGGAGAAGCAGAGGTCAGCGGGGAGGGCCCGGGGCGGGGGAGCCGGGAGGGGCATCTGGGAGGAGCTTTGCCACCCAGCGCTCATTATGTTCAAAAGGATAAGGACGGGTCACTACCAACAACCAAACGGTACATCACGAGAGCCCTTAGTCCTGAGACTGAAAGGGACTCTCCTGCGGGCATTCACTCCCATGGCACCCTGAAAAGTCCCACTCGGACTGAGCTGGCCTTGGGAGTGGGGTCCCCCCGTGCGGCCCGGGCGCCTACCCGTAGGCCCCCAGGTCCAGCGTGTGCAGCTCCAGCTGGGGCTCGCCCTGCCTGGCGCCCGCCGGCCCCTGGAAGGCGAAGCGCACCAGCTTGTGGGCGCCCGCGGCCCGCGGGCCCAGGTGCTCCGTCTGCACCGTCACCTGCAGGAGCAGGGGCTGCCGAGGCCGGCTCAGCTGCTGCCAGAAGGTCACGGCCTCGGTCACGTCGAAGGCCTTCCAGCCGCTGTCGTGGAGGGACACCAGCCTGCGACGGGGCGGCGCGGGGACGGGGGCCTGAGCTGGGGGCTGCGGGTTCACCCTGGGGAGCCCTCCTGCCCCCACGCCCGCGCTGGGACCCCCGCCCGTGCCCCTCTCCTCCCCGCCCCCGCGCTGGGACCCCCGGCCCGCGCCCCTCCCCTCTCCTCCTCCCATCTCCTCCCCCCGCGCTGGGACCCCGCCCCCTCCCCCCACTCTAGGACACCTACTTCCCTGCCCCCCACCCCCCCGTGCTGGGACCCCCGCCCCTCCCCTCTCCTCCTCCCGTCTCCTCCCCCCGTGCTGGGACTCCCGCCTCCCCTCCCCCCAGCTAGGAACCCCCCCTCCCCCCCTCCCCTCGGCATCCCTCCTCCCCCGCCCCCTCCCCGCTTGCAGCCCCCACCTGGAGTCCACCAGGGAGGTGCGGTTGGAGCTGTCCTCGCGGACGTGCAGCCACTCGACGGTGACGCGGGCGCGGGCGCTGTGCGGGGACAGCCGCTCGAGCCTACGGAGCGCGGCCCTGGGCACCGGCTCCTGGAAGAGGCGCAGCACGGCCCGCACCAGCTCGCTGTTGGGGGGCAGCCGCCGCTCCATGCTGAACACCAGCAGGTGCGTGGAGGCCTCCGACGCCAGCCACCTGCCCACCACCTCTGGGGACAGGAGCAGGGTCAGGAGGCCTGTGCAGCACCAGGGCGGCTGCGAGGGGGCTGGGCCCCCGGCCAGTGAACAGCATTTCCCCAGCAGTCCCCAGGGAGATGCCAGGGAGAATGTGGGGGCTGGGGCTGCCCCTCAAGTGCACAGACATGCAGCCTTCTTTTCTGTTTGTTTGAACATTTTACTTCTAAGTAATCTCTACGTAGGCCCAGCGGGGGCTCCAACTCACAAACCCAAGATCAAGAGTCACACCCTCCACCTGCTGAGCCAGCCAGGCCCCCAGACCTGTAGCCTTCTTTGGGCAAAGGGCACTGCAAAACGGGGTGGGGGGGGAGGTGGGCAATGGAGGGGGGGCAGAGAGCCCTGCCATGGAGACTTCTGGTGGCCAGCTGAGTGTCCTAAGAAGCAGAGCAAGAGCCTTGAATTCCTCCCATCTCCCTCCCATGCCCGGGGAGATGTCCCCAAGAGGAGTCCGGGGCCCGTGAGCAGCTTTAGCGGGGCTACCGAGTCCGAAGGCCAACGGTGGGACGTGTTCCACACCCTCCCCACACGCCCCGTGTCCCTAACCCCTGAGCTCCCGGTTGGCACCCCGACAAGGAGCGGGGCGTAGCCGCAGGGAGGCCTCACCTCGGAATTTCTGGCTGAACCTCTTCCCTCGAGAGCGGGCGCCGTGGCTGCGCTGCAACAGGGCCACGTACTGGGCTGTCACGTGGGCAGGGGTGACCAGCCCGTCACCATCGCCCCCGTCTAGGACGGGCACCTGGCTGAGGTGCAGCTGCCACAGCAGGCTGCCCCGGATCTGCTCCCCGCTCAAGGCGGCCCCGGGGCCGGGGAAGGGCAGCGCCCAAAGAGCCCAGCACAGCCACAGTGGCCGCATGGGGCTGCGCATGAGCCCGAGCCGCGGAGGCGACAGACGTGTGTCCCCGGGGGCGGCTCCGGGAGGGTCCTGGCTGGCTGTGCTGAGATCAGGCTGGGCTGACTTTATAGCCAGCCCTGGGCCGGGCCTGGGGGTGGGGGGGGGAGCCAGGCCACACCCTCGGATCTCCTGGGAGCTCAGCGGCCAGGCGGGTCCAGGAGCCTGGAGGAGGGGGCTGTCTAGAACGGGCACAGAGGCCTGTCTGGCTTGTGGACAGCTGGCTCTCTGTCCAGTGCCCATGACCTTCTGCCTTTCTTTGGGGGGCCTGACCAACGGACTTTAAAGGTCTGAGTTGTGGAGGAGAGGCCGGGATCTCATTCCCATCTCATCTGTGCCGGATTCCTGGTCTGCCCGGGCACAGAGCCAACTGGACTCCCTGGTGTGTGGAGCTGGGGTCTGGTTGCTGGCTGCAAGAAACTGTCCCCCCACCACCAGGGCTCCTGGATTCAGGACCCATCCTGTGGGCAGCGATGAGCATCTGGCCTGGTGCCCTGAGGGCTCCGGGGGCTGCTGAGATCCTGGGCTGATCACAGTTGGAAACCACTGTTCTCAGGGTACCTGCCTAGGCCAGGGAACCTGTGATAATTTAGCACCAGTGGGGGTGTGTCCAATAAGGACCCATCTCTCCCTCTCTCTGGCTATTCATGGATTCAGAGATTAGAAGTGGAAGAACCAGCCGGTGTATCGCTCCCTCCAACTTCTGAGCCAAGACAACCGAGGCTCAGAGAGGTGACCCCTTCCTGACGCTCCCACAGTCGCTAATGGCGACTGCCTGCTAGGTAGTTGGGCGAGGCCAGGAGAGCCCAGCTTCTGAAAAGAGCAGGAAGATCAGGCCTTCCGGGGGCCAGCCCAAATCCTTCCGCACCCTCCAGATCTTCCCAGCCAGAGTCCTGCCTGACCCCAGAAGCTGCCAGGGGGGGACTCAGTCCAGTGATGGGGCTGGGCGGGGGTGGGATCGATCCCCCACTTCCCAAGGATTCCTGCAAGGGGTGGCGGGCTTGCAGGTGCTTGAAGAGTTTTACTGGGAAAATGAAACACCTGGGCAGTGGCCAGAGGTAATGCTGCCAGATAAAATACAGGAGACAGTTGGGGACATACTTAGACTAATCATTTGCTATTTATCTGAAGTCCAGATTTCACTGGGAGTCCTATATTTTGAGTTGCTAACTCCAGCAGCCCTGGCCAGAGGCCCAAGAAAGCCAGTGTGGATTGGGAGGTTTGTGACAGTGGGCTGATGGACTGTCTGGGGCTGGACGGCAGTCCCCACCCTTTGTCATGCAGAGGAAGGAGCCCCTCGTCCTCATCCTCAACTTGAACCTGCTCTGGGTCTGGCCCAGATCTCCACAGGGTCCCTTGGCAGGAGATGGAGCCAGATCTTGTGTCGTGAGGGAGTGGGGGATCAGTACCACTGCTCGAGCGCCAGTTTGGACCTGGCCCTGGGCCCAGAGCTGAGAGCACCATGGAGGTCAGTGGGCCGGCGTGGGGTGTGGGCCGCAAACCCGGGGCCCAGGTAGTCCTGGGGGCTGAGGCAGGAGGGCAGGTGAGTAGGGCCATGTGCCCACCATCACCCCTTGCCCTTCAGGCCAGGATGTGACTCCAGGCGGAGTCCAGGCTGCCAGGTGAGGGCCACGAGAAAACGTGGGGTCAGAGGTCATCCTCAGCTTCCACGGGTGGGCCACTTGCTGGACCCGGCCTGGGCTCAGAGCCAGAGGGGACCCTGAGGTCGGTGAGGTTGGAACCCAGGAGCGGCTCCACGTCTGCATCAGATCCCAGCATCTGGGGGGCTCCAGGGGGGGCTCCCGTCCCCTTCCCGTTCAGGGCAGGCACTGCGGTGGGTGTTCCAGGGACGCCCTGAGGCCCAGCCCCAGGTGCCCTGGGCCATCCCAACCCTGCACCCATCAGCCTCCCGGACCCCAGGCCTGGGGGCCCATGTGGCCCTTGGGGTCTCCAAACAAGCTCCTGGCTGGGCCCTGCCCGTCCTCCCTGGGGCTCCCTGAGCAGGAATAGGGACCCATGTTTCAGTTCACCAGCCCCTTCCTGGCAGCTGTGAACCCTGGGCTGTACCACTCAGGAGCTGTGTGTAATCGGGTGAGTTTTCTACCCTCTTCAACATGAGTCTCCTCCTATAAAATGGGAACAATGCACTTTTTTTTTTGCAAGGAACTCCTCGGTATTAATCAAGAGGTCAGCAGAGTGCCTGGCACAGCCCCCTGGTATACAGTAGGTGCTTAATAAATAGCAGGAGTCTTTCACAGTGCTACTAATTTTTACCCTGTTTTACTTTAAGAAAATTAAGTTAACAATGTTTCTTAAATCTTTTTACAATTAACACCCATAGTACAAGAGTCCAGGGTGCCCAGCCTGGCTCCTTCTCTCACTCCTCATCTGTCCCTTTCCCCTCCCCCGAGACGGTCTGTGCTCTGCAGAGACATCTCTCCCCAGCGTGCAAATCTTATAATCTGATCTGATCGATACCTCTTTCTGAAATTGTAATTGTAATTGTAATTTGTTGTTACAATGTTGTCTCGGCCAGTCTTGGCCCCCAGTCTCCTTGGCCCCTCCAGCCCCGCCCCTGAGCCAGTGCTATCGGTTTAATTGATACAAAAGAGTTTTCTTATTTTCTCTGACACCATAGCCTCCTTGAAATCAGAATTTATCGTCAGCCAGGAGACAGCTGAAACAAATTTGTACAACCTTCGGATGACGCTTGGTGTCTTAGTCTGCTCGGGTGACCATAACGAAGATCACAGACTGGGAGGCTTAAGCCACAGAACTGGATTTTCTCCCAGTTCTGGAGGTGGGAAGGTTCCAGCAAATGTGGTTTCTTCCGAGGCCTCTCTCCCCTTGGCTTGCAGGTGGCTATGCTCTCGCTGTCCTCACACGGTCGATCCTCTGTGCATGGGCACCCCTGGGGTCCGTGTGTCCAAATTGTCTCTTCTTAGAAGGGCACTGGTCCAATCGGATGAGAACTCAGGCCCATGACCCCATTTTCCCTTCTTCACCTCTCTAAAGTCCCCATCTCTGAGTCCAGTCACATTCTGAGGTGCTGGCTGTTAGGATGTCAGCATATGAATTTGTGGGGGATACACTTCCGTCCTGGTCAGGTGAAGAAAGCTTCAGCAGCAGAGGATCTTAGGTTTGGGGAAACACTGTCGTCCTAAAGTATCTTTCAGAGGTAATGTTGGCAAACACAAACACGTGCATTTTGTTCTTTCTTTTATATTATATTTTTTTAGATTTTATTTATTTATTTGTGCACAAGCAGGGGGAGGAGCAGAGGCAGAGGGAGAAGCAGGCTCTCTGCTGAGCAGGGAGCCCCATGCGGGACTCGATCCCAGGACCCTGAGATCATGACCTGAGCTGAAGGCAGACCTGTAACCAAATGAGCCACCCCAGCGCCCCATCCTTTCTTTGTTAAACTGAATGATTAGTATACTATACGTACTGTGTCTTTTTTTTTTTTTTTCATTTAACAATATGTCTTGGAGGGGAGCCTGGCTGGCTCAGTCGGAAGAACACGCGACTCTTGATCTTGAGGTTGTGAGTTCGAGCCCCATGTTGGGTGTTGAGATTACTTAAAAAAAAATCTTTTTTTAAAAAAAACCCAAACCAATCAACCAAACAAAACCACAATATGTCTTGGAGAATCTTCTATGCAGTGCTGCCTCATGCTTTTGTTTTACTTTACTGCTACATAAAATTCCTCTGTATGATGCAGCATAATTTATGTAACCAGATCCTTCTGAATGAAGTTCACATTGGTCCCAAGTGTTTACTGTTACAAATAATGCTGCAATAAACAGCCTAGTATAATAGGGGCCACTTTATACCTGTATGAATGTGTCTTTTGGATAAACGTCTACAAGTGGATACACTAGGCTAAAGAGTATATATAGTTCCCTCTCTCCTTTTTATAATTTCTTTCTTTCTTTTTTTTTTTTAAAGATTTATTTATTTGACAGAGACACAGCGAGAGAGGGAACAGAAGCAGGGGGAGTGGGAGAGGGAGAAGCAGGCTTCCTGATGAGCAGGGAGCCCGATGCGGGGCTCGATCCCAGGACTCTGACATCATGACCTGAGCCAAAGGCAGACTTGCTTAACCAACTGAGCACCCAGGCACCCTCTCTCTCTTTTTTTAAAGTAGGCTCCATGCCCAGTGCCAGACTTCTGGTTTCTGCTCAGGTCATGATCTCGGGGTCCTGGGATCAAGCCCCACGTTGGGCTCTATGCTCAGGCAGGAGTCTGCTGGAGATCCTCTCTCTCTCTCAAATAAATGAAATCTTTTTTTAAAAAAAGCAGAGAGCTTTCTCTGGCTGGTAGCAGAAGAGAAAGTCAGATGGATTCAAAGCGTAAGGAGCGTTTGACACATAGTAGCGGGCATGAAAATGGAGGGGCCGCCTGGAGGGAGGTAGGCACCCTGCTAGGGGCAGAATGTTCCCCCCCATTCACACGTCGAAACCTTAATCCCCAGTGCAGTGGTGTTTGGAGGTGCGCACCTCTGGGAGGTGGTTAGGTCATGAAGGTGGAGGCCTCATGACGGGATCCGCGCCCTTATGTGCAGAGAGGGCACAGCAAGAGGCATCTGTCTGCAGAACTGGAGGGGGGCTCTCACCGGAACCCCACCACACTGGCACTCTGAACGTGGACGTCCAGCCTCTGGAAGTGCGAGAAATACATGCTGGGTGTTGAAGCTGCCCCGTCTGTGGTCTCTGGGTCCAGCGACCTGAGCTAAGCCATGCCCTTAAGGAGCCAAGAGGGGCTCTCAGCCCACAGCCAGCGAGGGAAAGAGCGCAGCCCTCCAGGCCGAGGAGCTGGACCCTGCCAGCAGCGGAGTGAGCTTAGAGCAGTGTCCTGCCCGCCAGACACCTTGACCTCAGCCGGGTGACCCCTGAGCGTAGACTCCAGCTGAGCGGACTCAGACCTCTGACCGGCAGAGCCATGAGACTGGTTGGAGCAGCCCAGTGTGTGAGCATTTGTGAGGTGGGGAGGGAGACGTCCGCTTCTTTCTCTATAGACTTCTGCCCCACTGGGATTTTCTTCTAAATTTTTTATTATTTTTAAGTCATCTCCACGCCCAACAAGGGGCTCGAACTTACGACCCCAAGAGCAAGCATCGAATGCTCCATTTACCCACAGCCAGGCACCCCTGCCCTGGCGGGATTCTTGACATTGAGAACATTTTCAGGCATCACTCGTTTAATTTTTTAAAGAGCAATAAAAAAAAAAAAGTACTCACCTGGAAACAGGTCCCTGATAAAATAAATGCAAACGGAAAAGCAAATTTCAAAACAGTACTATACTGTGATGACATTTTAATTTTATAATCTGTGTTTATACAGAGATCTCTGTATAATCCCATTAGAGATTTCTGTCGGCCTGCTTCCTTCCCTGGGGATGTTTACATTTTCAGCCTTATCCCCATCCTGAGTAGCAAGCCGGCTTTGCCCCCTTCTTGAGGAATTCCAAGCCTTTTCAAACCCGGTGTAGAGGGCCACAGGGCCAGGCTGCGGCGGAGCCACCAGCCAGGATCCCAGAATGACACATAGCCCCTAGAAGCTCCATAGTCTGTGGGGTGGGAATGCAGGGGCGACTGACCATTCACTCGGACAAATAAAGAAAATATTGTATGTAGTGCTTTAATAGTGCCAAGCGAGGAAGAAAACCATTACAGCAAAAAAGGCCACTCCATAGAGGCGGCTGGGGGGCCAGTGAGGAACCCGCCGAGGAGGAGAGGGGAAGAGGGCCATGGGACACAGGTCCTCGCCCAGCGAGGCACACACCCCAGCAGCTACAGGGTCTGGAGTCTGGAGGCTCCCTCAGGCCAGACGGCTGTCTCGGAGGGGGCACTTCGAACTTGGGGGGAATGTATGGGGGGGGAGGGGTGGCCTGGACATGCTCGAGAGCGGTGGCAGGAGGAAGGGAGCCTCCCACCACAGCTGCAGAGCCCCCTTTGGCCCTTTGTCTCCCACGCGACAGTCTTGCTTCAGTCTCTGAGCCCCTAAGTACCTGATGGGGGTCAGGAGGGACTGGAGGTGGGGGTGATCAGGCCCCATGTTCAGAACCCACCAGAGTCCCAGGGAGGCTGCCATCCGGTCCTGAGCCATCCCACGGACGCTGTCCCTCCCCACTCCGGGGATGGGCTGCTCCTGCCTGGGTGACAGAGGCTGGCTCGGGGCTCCCACACGCTGGTTGATCTCTGGCAGACGAGATGGGGCCTTCCCAGGCTCCTCGACCCCCAGATTCAGGCTGCCAGTGTGTGGGGAGCCACCGGGAGCTGCCAAGGCTACCAGCCCCCAGTGCTTTGTCAACGCCACTGCGGGGGGGCGAGGGGACCCCCCTCAGCCTTAGCACAATCGGGAGCAGGGGTGGACATGCGTGGTTGCACGGTGACCCAGCCACTCCTTTTCCAGGACCTCCCATCCCGCCCTGTGTGTCCTCCATGAGGGCTGGGGGCAAGGAGAGCACCTGGGGGGTGGCGGGGAGACTGGACCACAGCAGGACGTCCAGGCAGGGTCAGAGCCCTTCGCAGCCTAGCTCTGATGAACTCGCGGTGCGCTTGCGCCTCCCCCCACCCAACTGTACAGATGTATCTGAAGACCTTGTCTTCGTGCTTCTTCCGCCCAGAACCAAAGCACACACACCCGGCAGGAACTGAAATCAGCGATGACAGGCGGGACAGTAAGGTTTACCAGAGCTGAGTAACCTCGCGACCACACCTAGGAGGTATGCACGGAGGCTGAGCATTTGCCTCGGGCCATTCCCAGCGCGTGGGCAACATGGGGCTGACACAGGCTCTGTCCCCGGAATAACAGTGCCTACCCGAAGGTGGGGCTGTGTGTCGCCAGGGCTGCTGGTCTCTGTCCCCAGCCGCACCGACCTCCTCCTCCGCCTCACACCTCCAGGGGGCGGCTACTTCCCAGCAGCTTTCCTTCCCGCTTGAAACAGCAGACTTCCCTGGGTCATCCTCAGCCTCCATGGGTGGGCCACTTGCTGGACCCGGCCTGGGCTCAGAGCCAGAAGGGACCCTGAGGTCGGTGAGGTTGGAGCCCAGGAGCCCAGGAGCAGCTCCACGTCTGCATCAGAGCCCAGCATCTGGGGGGCTCCAGGGGGGCTCCTGTCCCCTTCCCCCACTCGCCTATTGGAACAGCCGAATTCCGGAACACTGACACTACCAAATGCTGGCGAGGATGTGGAGCCACAGGAACTCTCCTTCACCGCTGGTGGGGAAGCAAGCGGGTGCGGCCACTTTGGGAGACGGTATGGAGCTTCTTACAAAACTGAACCTGCTCTTACCGTACGATCCAGCCATCATGCGCCCTGGTATTTACCCAGAGGGGTTGAGGACTTCTGTCCACACAAACACCTGCACATGGATGTTTATAGCAGCTGTCTTCATAATTGCCAAAACCAATAAGCCGCCAAGACATCCTTCACTAGGTAAATGGATTAAAAAACAAAATAAAACAAAACAAACCTGTGGTCTATCCACACAATGGAAGATTATCCAGCACTAAAAAGACATGAGCTATCATGTCATGAAAAGACATGGAAGACTCTGAAATGCGTATTACTAAGTGAAAGAAGTCATCTGAAAAGTCTATGTGTCGACCATGTGACATTCTGGAAAAGGCAGAACTATGGGGATTATAAAAAGATCAGAGGTTGCCAGGGGCTAGGTGGGGTGGGGGAATGAATGGGGGGGCACAGAGGATTTTTAGTGACAAATGCACACCATGGTGGGGTTGTTGATAGCCGGGGAGGTTGAGCATGTATGGGGGCAGGGGTATCTGGGAACTCCCTATACTTTCTTTTTTTGTTTTTTGTTTTTTGTTTTTTAAAGATTTTATTTATTTATTTGAGAGAGAGAATGAGAGACAGAGAGCACAAGAGGGAAGAGGGTCAGAGGGAGAAACAGACCCCCCGCTGAGCGGGGAGCCCGATTTGGGACTTCATCCCGGGACTCCAGGATCACGACCTGAGCTGAAGGCAGTCGCTTAACCAACTGAACCACCCAGGCGCCCCTGGGAACTCCCTATACTTTCTGCTCAGTTTTGCTGTGAACCAAAACTGCTCTAAATAAAGTCTATTCAAATAACCAAAAAACCAAAAACCAAAACACAACCAAAAAAAAACACAAAAACCTCCAATGACTTCCTACTACACTTTGGATAAAACTCAAATGTCTTGCCTGAAAGCTCAGGCTGACCTGGACCAGGCTCACCCTCCTGCCTCTGTTCCTGCTGCCACTCTTGCTCCCTGACAGCCTGTCACACAGCCCTTCTCATTGTCCCCAAACCTGCCACGCTGGTTCCACCCCAGGGCCTTTGCACTAGCTGCACCCACTGCCTATAAGGCTCTGCATCCTGACCTTCACAGGGTTCGCTAATTCTTGTCATTTCAGACCTCAGATCAAACGTCAGGTCCTCAGAAAGCCCTCTCTTGCCCTTTCATAAAATCTGTGCATCCCCTTCCTGCCCCTGCCAATCGAGATCTCTCTTATCATCCAGCTTTATTTTCCTCTTGCTACTTAGTCCTATCTAAAATTATCATCTTTATCTATTTGTTTGACTGTGGACTACCTCTCCATTAGGATGTAGATTCTCCATGGGCTCAGTGATTGTCCAGCCCGTTCGCGGCTGTGTCCCTGCGCAGAGAACAAGGACAATCACTCACGGTGGATACTTCATTGATATTTGTTGAATGAATAAACAGATCAATGAATTGAAAGATGGGAGTTTTAGTTCAGTGCAAACTTTATGAGCATCTCGGGATCTCAATGTCTTTGTAAAACGAGGGAGATAAACTGGATTTTCCTTCCAGCTCCAAAGCACTGAGAGGGAGAAGAGGTGGTTGGGCTTCCCCCCGGACAAAGCCTTGTCCGCATGAGATGCTGCAAGTTCCCTCCAAGGACGGCCTCCCCCGGACCAGGAAGGTGGCAGCTCCCCAACAGTGGGCCCCCTGCCCCGGAGCCCTCGAAGCACCAGGCCCCTGCAGACAGTGAGCTCCAGTGTGGATGGGAAGTGTCTGCACCCGCCCAGGAGCCCCTTCCAGCAAGGAGCGGGGCTCCCGGTCCACACAGTGGCCCCCGTTGGTTCTGGGGTCCGGGGCTGACCCTGCACCTGCAGGAGGGCCTTACTGGGGAGCTGAGCCCCACTCCATTTCCTTCTCAGGAAAATAGCTCTTCATTTCAGTGTTTGGTCTCCCCAGGCCCAAGAGAGGCTCTGGCCCCCTGGGCACTCTGAGGGGCCCTCACACCCCCAGGGCATCTCCATGGGACAGGGGAGAACTGTCAAAGAAGCCAAAGGAGAGGCCCGGCCCCCGCCCCAGCTCACCCCACCGCAGAGAGCCACAGCCAGGCTCCAAGCAGGGGCAGGGCAGGGGAGACAGGGAATGCCTTCATCATTACAGTGAGAGAGGAGAGCCCAGAGATGGGAGAGGCCCAAGAGGCTGCAAGGGTGCCCACAGGGCGGGGGGGTCAAGTGCTGACCCGGCCTTCCTGATCAGTAGGGCGGGAAAGGCCCCGAGGGGAAGCTTGCTCCCAGGCCTCATTCCCACAGGGAAACTGAGGCCTGCTGAGGTCGCCTTACTTGCTGAGGGAGGGTTAAGTTTGGAGTCAAACCTCTCGGTCACAGGATCCCCCCACATTGCCAACTCCGGGCCCCAGTGAGCCCTGTGTCCCCTGCATGCTCCCCCTGCATGCTCTCCCCGCAGGCTCAGTGCCGTGGGCCCACCGGGCTTTCCTTTGGGAGAACAAAAATCCAATTAAAAAGCTGACTATTTCTGGCTCAGCCTGGGAGGCTCTGCTCCTCGGCTCTGTAATTAAGAATAGAGTAAGACATAAAGGGAGGGAGGGACCAGTCTCTCATTTCCCACAGGGGGCTTCAGCGTCCTGCCCGGGGACCCTGAAAGGGGATGGAGGCTGAGGGGGAGGTGGGAGGACCCACCTCAGATCAAAGCAGCAGGCTGCCCAGCCCGGGAGAGAGCGTCCTCAGCGCCTTCGGACAGCGGTCGGCCGGAGTCGGCCTGGGGTCGGCCTGAGCACCAGCTAAGGGGGCCAGCACAGGCACAGCCAGGACCAGCGCGCTGTGGGATCTTGGGCAGCCCAGGACCCTCTCTGGACAATGAGGGATTTGACCTGCACGGTCTTCACGTCCTTCCAGCGACTCTGGTGCTAGACCACGGCTGTCTTCTCTGGTTAGGAATCATCCACGACGTGTCTCTGTTTCCTTTGGAGGAGTCCGTTTTTACAGAGATTTCCGGGAGATGTGTTAGCTCGGTGTTAGCAGCAACGGAGTAACACAGAAGCGTGTTCTGGGGTGTGCGTGTGTGTGCGTGTGTGTATATGAGGGTGCAACCCCTTCTCTGCCTACAAGCCGACTGAGGTCAGCACTGAGGACTGAGGGACACAACCAGGCTCACGGGGGTCCCAGGAAATGTTTGTATCTGGGTGTTAGTGGGAAGGCCGGGTCCTCATGCCGGGTACCTCTGAGGCCCCCAGAATAACAGGGCCTGGCCCGTCCCCATCTCACAGGCCAGGGGCCCTTGGTGTCCAGAGAGGAGCAGCTCTTGGTAGATTCCAGACCTGGACAGCCTAGGGAGGACAAGGAACGGAGCTGGAGACATCACAGCCCCGGCTGGCAATGACCAGAGGCGCCCTCCACGGCCACGCTAACCTTCGTCTGGAGCGGGGCTGACAGGTGATTTTGCCGATGGAGTGGCCACGCCAGCCACGTCCTTCCCTCCCGAGCAGCTGTCCGTTCCTCCAAGTTCTGGGTTCAGGAGCTCGGCCCCATGCACCCAGATCACCCGGGGGCCTGTGTCACTTGCCAGCCTGGGGGCTTCTGGTCTACCCTCATCCTCCGAGCTCCCCGCACCACCGCCGGGGCGGCCCCTCCTGTCACTCTCTGGTCCTTCTCTGCCCCTGAGCCCTGAAATCTCCGTGTTCCCCAGACTCTGCTTGTGAAGGGCTGTGTTGTGTCCCCCTGAATTCCCATGCTGCGGCTGTAACCCTCAGCACCCAGGAATGTGACTGGCCTTGGAGATACGGCCTGTGAAGAGGTAAGTAAGGTAGAATGATCTTCCCACGCGGAAGCACATAAGCCCTAACTCCGCCCAGCTCTAAGTTATGGTGCGAGATTGCACCTCCACACCCGGCCCCGGCTCTGTCCCCGCCTGCTCCTCGGCGGGGGGGGTCCCACGGCAAAGGGGTGCGCACGGGCTCTAGCTCTGCAGTCGCTCACCACAGCCCCTGGCACACCATGAGTCTCGTTCTCCCCGTTTGTAAAAGCAGGGAACCGAGGCACCCACTTGACAGGGTCACCTGGGAGGAGGTGGGCTGGCTGCGTGTGGGCCGGGCCCCGGACGTGACCTGTATCGGTGCTCTGCGAAGGGCACCTGCTGTTCTAGTGTGTCGGGAGCCCGACCTCCTGCAGTACCTGGCAGCTCAGTCAAGGGAGTCACCAAGCTGGAAGCCTCGGCGGGGCCGCCACACCTGCTTTCCCCCTGCAGCCTGCCCCCATCCACGGATCTGCGGCCGCTTCACTAGCCCGACCTAGCACCCCACCAAGCCAGAGTGCTTTACTGAATACATGGGGTGAAGCCTGTGTGTGCGGGGGTGGGGGGGTGGGGGGGGTGGACAGCAGCTTATCTGCACATTAGACAAATTCAATTTTAAAGGATCAGTTACGACATAGGGGCGGTGGGGGCGGGGAGGGGACCTGAAGCCTTGAGACTCGCAGCCCTCCTCAGCGCCTCTCCCACCTCTTCCCTGGACGGCTGGAGTCTCAAGGCTTACAGAGTTTCCTTATTTTTTAATAAGATTATTTATGTATTTAAGATTTTATTTATTTATTTGAGAGAGAGAGGGAACACAAGCAGGGGGGAGGGGCAGAGGGAGAAGCAGGCTCCCCACTGAGCAAGGAGCCCGACGTGGGGCTCGATCCCAGGACCCTGGGATCACGACCCCAGCCTAAGGCAGACGCTTCACCGACTGAGCCCCCCAGGTGCCCCTCCCCTTATCTTTCCAGACCTATCTCCAGCATCACCTCCCTTGCCAGACCTTCCCGAGCACCTCCTGTCTGCTCCCAGGGCTCTTTACCGCCTCCTCAGAGCATTTATCACCTTGTAGGATGGGCGCTTCCCTGTCATTCTTCCCCACCAGATCGGGAACCCCCTTAGAGGAAGAAGGGATGAGTCTGGTTTTATCTGGGGCTCTGGTGCCTGGTACACAGTGGTGCTCCGTATGTGCAGACGGATTACATGCACGTGAGTCCCACTGAACCGGAGGCTTCTTCTTACAGCTGCCCCACTTCATCTCCTGCAGCTGTGGGGGCGCTCCCGTCTTTGCCCTGCCTGTCCCCTGCCCCCGTGTCCCTGGGGCTGCTTCTAGCTGGGTCTCCGTTCCCCAGGGCTGCCCTGGGCATCGCAGGATACTGACACCAGCACATCGAGGGGCTCGGTAAGTGAATACTCTGTATTTCGTGGGCCCCCAAATAAGCCGTAAATAAATACATATCGACTGGTAATCTTGGGTCTTCACCTCCTGTCTGCTGTGTCTCCCCAAGGCCCATGTTGGCTGCAGGCCACAGTCAGCCCGACTCGATCAAACAGGCGTCTGTGGGGCTCACGGGGCAGTGCTGGGCAGGGGCCCCCCTTCCGCCTGAGGGTCGGAACCTCTAGTTTGAGGTTTGGGTGGGAGAAGAAGACCTGCCACATTCAGAGAGGCACATTCCTCCAGGGGAGGAAATGAAGTAAGCAAAACCAGGGAGGGGGACATCCAGGTGGAGGTGGGTCTGGGGTCCGGACAGGGGAGCATCTTGGAGGGTAGAGGGTAGTAAGATTGGAAACAGAACTCAACAACACCAGTTTTGTCTCTATTTCCCTGAATTAAAAAAGGCAGGTGTTTGGGACGTCTGGTTGGCTCAGCCCGTGGAGCATGGGACTCTTAATCCCAGGGGTATGAGTTCGAGTACCACGTTGGGTGTTACGTTAAAAAAAAACAAAAACAAAAACAAACAAACAAAACCAGGCAGGTGATCACTTGGTTTGAGAAGCAGGTCCAGAGCCGGTGGTGCCTGGGGAATGGGAGGCCATGGACGGGCCAGCCCGCCCCCCGCCCTCCGCCCAGGCCACAGCCTGACCCTGGCTCCACCAGGCCCTGGCTCCGGGACCTGTCCCCCCCGCCGTCATCTTCCCTGAGCCTCAGATCCCTTAACGATGGATCCCCATGAAAACAAGAGCAACCCCAGGCTCTTTGAGCTGCCTCCTGCCAGACCCCAAGCCCAGCAGGGAAGTTCCTGCAGGGTAAGCAACCCGCCCGAGGCCACACGGCTAGTGAGGGATGTGACTCCAGGCATCCTCCTAAGCTCGATGACCATGGACAAGCCTGGACACAGGGCCACCCAGGGAGGCACCTGCCTTCCACCGGGGACTGTGACGCTGAGGGGCAGGGGCAGATGGGGTTTCAGCGGCTGGCGCCTGGCGCCCTCTAGTGGCACATTTGAGCAGTGGGACACCGAGGCCAGAACACACTTTCCCCGGGGCCTGCCCCTTTGTCAGGGGTATTCAGCGGGACCACCCGCTGTCCCTGCGCGCTCGCCTCTGAGACAGTGGGGGGAGGACTTGGAATCTGGAGGCTGGGATCCTAGCCCCAGCTGCCTTAGACCAGTGCCTCGGGGTCTTCTTGTGTGCGATGGGGGCGCCACGCCCTCCCCCACACCCGCCCCCAGGGACCCTGGTGAGACTCCAATGGGATGTGATGGACCACAGCACCTCGTCAGTTCAAAAGCGTTACTGAAGAGCAAAGCATTGCGCTCCAGAGAAAATAGTAATAGTGCAAGTCCAGGATGCCAAGGACCAGTGAAGGGCTGGCGTGGGGGAAGGAGCTGGGGGCAGAGAAGCCAAGAAGAGCAGCAGAGGGGAGGGCGGTGGGGAAGGAGGGCTGGGCTCAGCAGAGACCTAGATGTCCGCATAGGGCAAAGTGAGCCTTCTGGGACAATCAGGCCATGGGGTTGGAAAAGGAAGTCGACAAACGCTCATTTCTTGTTCCTTTCTCTTAATCCAAAAGGCGGGTAGGGCCATACTACCCAAACCAATCTACAGATTCAACGCTATCCCTATCAAAATTCCAGTGGCATTTTTCACAGAAGAACAAGCCATCCTAAAATTTTGTGTGGAAGCACAAAGACCCTGAAGAGCCAAAGCCATCTTGGGAAAGAAAAGCAAAGCTGGAGGCATCAAACTATATCACAAAGTTACGGTGATACACAAACAGTATGGTGTTAGTGTAAAGACAGACACACTGATAGAACAGAAGAGAGAGCACAAAGATAGAGCCACACACATACGGCCAATTAATTCATGACCAAGGAGGCAAGAATATACAATGGGGAAAAGAGTCTCTTCAATAAAGTGGTAGGAGGGCGCCTGGGTGGCTCAGTTGGTTAAGCGACTGCCTTCGGCTCAGGTCATGATCCTGGAGTCCCGGGATCGAGTCCCACATCGGGCTCCCTGCTCGGCAGGGAGTCTGCTTCTCCCTCTGACCCTCCTCCCTCTCATGCTCTCTGTCTCTCATTCTCTCTGTCTCAAATAAATAAATAAAATCTTAAAAAAAAAAAGATCCTTCCTTTAAAAATAAAAAAAAAATTAAAAAAAATAAAGTGGTAGGAAAACTGGACAGCCACATGGAAAAGAATGAAACTGGACTACCTTCTAACACCATACACAGAAACTAACTCAAAATGGATTAAAGACAACCTGAAACCATAAAACTCCCAGAAGAAAAAACACAGGTGGTAAGCTTCTAGAGGTTGGTCTTAGTGACGATTTTTTGAATTTGATACCAAAAGCAAAAGCAACAAAAGCGAAAATCAACAAGCACAACTACATGAGGCTACAAAGCTTCTGCACAGCACAGGGCACCGTCCACAGAGTGAAAGGCAACCTACTGAATGGGGGAAGATATTTGCAAATCATATATCTGATAAGGGGGGTCATATCCAAAATACATAAACTCACACAACTCAACCATGACAACAATAACAAAAAAACACATTTGATTAGAAGATGGGCAGAAGATCTGAACATTTTCGCAGAGAAGACATGCAGATGGCCAGCAGGTGCATGAAAACGGGCTCAGCATCACTCACCATCAGGGAAATGCAAATCCAAACCACAGTGAGATGTGGCCTCACACCTGTCAGCAGAGCTAAAGTCAAAAACCAAAGACACAACAGGTGTTGGCGAGGATGCAGAGAAAGGGGAACCCTCGTGCATGGTTGGTGGGAATGCAAACTGGGGCAGCCACTCTGGAAAACGGTATGGAGGTTCCTCAAAAAATGAAAAATAGAACTACCTTGTAATCCAGCAATTCCCCGTCTGGGTATTTATCTAAAGAAAACAAAAACCCTAACTTGGAAGGGTATCTGTACCCCCATGTTCACTGCAGCATTATTTACAGTAGCCGAGACACGGAAACAATAATCCACTCATCGACAGAAGACTGGATAAAGAAGATGCAGTATCAATATAATGGAACATTACTCAGCCATAAAAATGAATGAAATCTTGCCATCTTGGATGGAGTTCAAGGGCATTATCCTAAGTGAAGTAAGTCAGAGAAAGACAAATACTGTATGATTTCTCTCATCTGTGGAATCTTTAAAAAACACAACAACCGAGATCATAGATACAGAGACTTAGATTGGTGGTTGCCAGAGGCAGGGACGTGGGGCGGATGAAATGGGTGAACTGTTTTTCTTTAGTTTAAATGAATTGAATAACTTGTATATTTTAAAGATTTATTTATTCATTTTAAAGAAAGAGAGGGAGAGAGAGCATGAGTTGGAAGGGCAGAGGGAGAGGGAGGGAGAATCTCAAGGAGACTGTGAGCTGAGCGCAGATTCCCATGCAGGGCTCGATCCCAAGACCCTGAGATCACGACCTGAGCCGAAATCAAGAGTCAGACGCCCAACAGACTGAGCCACCCAGGCACCCCAAATAACTTGTATTTTTTAAAAAGTATAATGTACAAATTAACAAGTCAGGAAACGACAGATGTTGGCGGGGATGCGGAGAAAGGGGAACCCTCCTACACTGTTGGTGGGAATGCAAGCTGGTGCAGCCACTCTGGAAAACAGTACGGAGGTTCCTCAAAAAGTTGAAAATAGAGCTACCATACGATCCAGCAATTGCACTACTGGCTATTTACCCCAAAGATATAAATGTAGGGATCCGAAGGGGTACGTGCACCCTGATGTTTATAGCGGTAATGTCCACAATAGCCACACTGTGGAAAGAGCCAAGATGTCCATTGACAGATGAATGGATAAAGAAGAGATGGTATATATATATACAATGGAATATTATGCAGCCATCAAAAGGAATGAAATCTTGCTATTTGCAACGATGTGGATGGAACTGGAGGGTGTTATGCTGAGCGAAATAAGTCAATCAGAGAAAGACATGTATCATATGACCTCACTGATATGAGGAATTCTTCGTCTCAGGAAACAAACTGAGGGTTGCTGGAGTGGTGGGGGGTGGGAGGGATGGGGTGGCTGGGTGATGGACATTGGGGAGGGTATGTGCTATGGTTAGCGCTGTTAATTGTACAAGACTGTTGAATCAAAGACCTGTACCCCTGAAACAAATAATACATTATATGTTAAGAAAAAAAAGAAGAAGAAGATAGCAGGAGGGGAAGAATGAAGGGGGGGGAATCGGAGGGGGAGACGAACCATGAGAGACGATGGACTCTGAGAAACAGACTGAGGGTTCTAGAGGGGAGGGGGTTGGGGGGATGGGCTTGCCTGGTGATGGGTATTAAGGAGGGCACATTCTGCATGTATCACTGGGTGTTATACACAAACAATGAATCATGGAACACTACATCAAAAACTAATGATGTAATGATGTGATTAATATAACATAATAAAATAAAATTTTTTAAAAAGTATAATATAAATAAAACAGTCTATTAAAAATGTCATGCAAACACATTTTTAATATGCCTTGGTTTATCTATTAATAAATAGTTAAACTATTAATAAATAGTTCTTTGCTTATAAATATACTTATGGACCAGATAGCTTATCAAGACTTTAATGACTCAAAATGTCATCAACTAAGAATTTGAAGTTTTCCCATTAAAAAAAAAAAAAGACAAGTAGGAATGATATATATTTGCTTCTACAAAACGGAAAAAATCAAAGCACCTACTTCTCGGAGCGCATTTCCCAATAGCTTGAAACCCTCAAAGCAAGGTTCCCAGCCCCCAGTGAAGGCTGTAAGGAAGCCAGTCCTGACCCCACCCAGTTTTCCGGGTCTCCTTCTCAGGCACCTGCCGGGGACCCCTGCAGCATTACCCCCGCCTCCATCCCCCAGCTCCTCGCCAGCCCGGTGCTCCTGCCGCTGCACCCACAGGAGGACCCCTCCGTCCTCGCGGTGAGGTGGGCAGCGCCCACCAGAGCTACACAGTTCAGGCCTTTGGAAAACGGGTTTTGGTTTTAGACATGCAGGCTTTCCTCCTCACTGGCTGTGCTCCTACCTTCTCCAATCTACTGTGTTCCCATCAGTAAAATGGGGAGATGCTAACCACATCAGAAGCCTTTTTATTTTATTTTATTTTATTTTATTTTATTTTATTTTATTTTATTTTATTTT
>NW_023270380.1:20939827-20948858 GCF_011800145.1 Mirounga leonina
TTATTTTATTTTATTTTATTTTATTTTATTTTATTTTATTTTATTTTGAGAGAGCGCGCACGCATGAGCAGGGGAGCGGCAGAGCGAGAGGGAGAAGCAGGCTTCCGGCTGAGCAGGGAGCCTGACATGGGGCTCAATCCCAGGACCCTGGGATCATGACCCGAGCCGAAGGCAGACACCTGACTGAGCCACCCAGGCGCCCCCAGCCCATCATGATTCTTAAAGAGGAAACGAGATCAGGGGTCTTGCGGACGTACTCCTGGGCTGGCACTTAGTAGCCTCAGGCCGTGTGCACGGTTTAGGTCATACAGGAGACAAGGAATCTCAGCATAGAGCTCCGGGGACTGCAGAAACAGCAGGGACCGCATCAGCGCAGAGTGTTACCTGCTGAAGGCGCTGCCAGGCTGCGCTTTACCCACAGCGGTCACCACCCCCAGAGAAGGACGGGCAATT
Organism: Mirounga leonina; assembly: GCF_011800145.1. Classification (NCBI taxonomy): domain Eukaryota; kingdom Metazoa; phylum Chordata; class Mammalia; order Carnivora; family Phocidae; genus Mirounga; species Mirounga leonina. The sequence continues at coordinate 20,940,281 of NW_023270380.1, forward strand.
ATTGTTATTTTTCCATTTTTAAGGGACATAATCATCAATTGAAATCGAAACAGACCAATGACTTGCCTGAGGTCTCCTGGCCAGCGAAGACTGGAACCTAGGCCTTTGCTCTCTATGTAGCAGAAACTCACTAAGACGGCAGAAGGAAAACAACGTTTGCCGTGATTTCACCGACAAGATCCTACGTGTAAAAATCCAATTTAAAATTCACTTATCTTAGAACTCGGGGAGACCAGTAACTGAGAGGCTCGCACACACCCACTGAAGATGACAAATTGTCTGTTTGTCACGCCAGAGGCAGATTTCTCAGGCTTTCCCGGTCACCCCCCACTGAAGTACCCCGATGCATGAGAAAGTCTCCGATGTCCAACCTGAGCTCTCTTGCTGCTACCCAGCCCACCGAGTGCATTTCAGTCAGCGATTTTCAAGGGGGAGAGAACATTTATCCATGTAATCCCTCCTAAAATGGAAAACTGCTTTGAAATTGCTTTCCATCCCAATCCCCCCCCCTTTTTTTTAAAGAGTGATTGATTGATTCAGCGAGCACGAGTTGGGGGAGGGGCAGAGGGAGAGAGAGAATCTCAAGCAGACCCCACATTGAGCCTGGAACCTGACCCGGGGCTCGATCTCACGACCCTGAGTTCACGACCTGAGCTGAAACCAAGAGTCGGACACTTAACCGACCAAGCCCCCCAGGCACCCCAACCGTATACAATCTACAACTGAAAACTGCTTTGGAGCTGATTTCCATCCCAATCCCTTTTTACCTAAATGTTCCTGACGTGCTTCCCTCCTACCTGAAAGAGCCCGACGCTATAGGAAAGGCTCCGAAGCCATGGGAGAGGCACCCCCTCTACTGCAGCAGCCACGAGACAGAGTGGCCCCCATAGAAATTCACTAAGCCTTCCTCACATCCCAGCCAGCTGAGCACAAGCACGGCATTCTAGAAGGGCTCAGGAAACACTTGCTGGTCCAACCAAAGAAAGTCGGAACCTAACCAACAGTGAAATACCAGGTCAAAGACAGGCTAGCAGGTGCACGGGGCTTTCACCCCAGCAAACCAGAGAACTCCCGAGACACAGCAAGAAACAGCCCAGCCCGCCATGTCAGAGTTGTCATGCATTCATTCATCCATGCCTGCCTATCTGCATTTATTCGGCGGTGTTTTCTGAGCATCAAGCACAAGAACAGGGGGCATGGCCTGCAGCCCAGCCTGTCCCCCACCCGGGGCAGCACCCCAGCTGCTGGGGGAGACAGACAAACAGATTAGCCCATCCTGGAGGCTAGCGGCACAGAAGGTGGGTGGAGGTGGAGGTAAGAGACAGAGGACCAGTCTGTCCACTTTGGCCGAGGGAGACGTTCCCATGGCCGGAGTGGGGCGCACAGGACTCGCTCCAGCCCTGGCCGGCCACCTGGGGCGATGCGTCCCGCTGGGGCACCGCACAGCCTGGGCAGCCTGGCGGCCCCCTAAAGATTTACAAGATATATTTCGTGATGAGATAACACCGTCATGTGATTCCTGAGTCAGTACAGTGGGAAAAGGCCTTCCCATCATCCCTGCCCCAAGTACTTCTTTCCCTGGTGTCTCGTGTATCCTTCTAGAGCTTCTTCATCCAACGTCGTCCTCCCCGTCTTTCATAAAAGTAGTGTGCTCGCCACTGGCTCAGACCTTGAAAAGAGGTGCGTTCTGTTTTCTCAACGTTCCTGATTCTGCAGACTCACAGTACCCATTGCTGCCTACGTTCCGGTTTGTTGGTAAAAGGGAAGAATGGGTCAAGGCTTTGAAGGGATGTGATTAGACAGCAGAGGCCTGTCTACACCCCTGGACTGGTGAGGGAAGCGCAGTCAAGCTCTCCAGTGTCCCTCTGAGCTGCTGCCTAGTGACGGCCACACACACGGGGACAAGGATGTGTCCCCACATGGCCTGCCAGCCAGAAGCACCAAACAACACAAACATTTTTTATTCTTTTTTTCTTTTAAGATTTATTTATTTTGGGGGAGCAGAGGAAGAGGGAGAGGGAATCTCAAGCAGGCTCCACGCCTAGCCCGGGGCTCAATCTCACGACCCCGAGATCACGACCTGAGCTGAAACCAAGAGTTGGATACTTAACCGACTGAGCCCCCCCCCAGGTGCCCCCATTTTTTAATCCTTTAACTATGGATTTAAAAAGGTGGGGCCTGCATGTTGCCAGCCATGATCTAAAGTAAAAGGAAGAAAATCAAGTGAGAACCAGCCTCAGCTCCACTCCCCCGAGGTAACGATTGGGAACAGTCGGGGCCGAGATTCATGCCCCATTTTACGGGAGAGCAACATGGAGGCAGCAGGTAAGGCAGTTCTGGGGGTCCTGAGAGAAGCCAGTTGTGACGTGGGGACTGAGGCCTGCTCTAGGCCCGGCGCCCCAAGAGTCCTGGTGGGCTGGGGGTGGGGGCCTGGTTACCCCCTTCCTTACTCTCTCTCTCTCTGCCCTGTTTTCCACATGTCCTGTGTCTACATCTGTCCTGAGCCTCTGTGTGGCTCCGAGCAAGGACAGTCTTGCTGACCAGGGGGCTCCCAGGCCTCACGGGCACTTGGCAGAGGGAGCGTTCGGCATGGACTTCTCGGAGAGGCCGCGCTAGCCTCGAACACCAGCTCTTACTCTTGGAAGGCTTGCAGGGGACACTCAAGTGCCTTCCAGGCAGCTCAGGCCACAAGCTCTCAACCTGGCCAGGGCCTGATACTCGGGGGGCCCCCTTGACCTCGTGGGGAGTCCCCAGCCCCGGGACCCCTCAGCCCGCGGTGAGAAGGTGGGCAGCCCGAGGTGCCAGGGAGAGCAGAGCAGAACTGTTCCCTAAGGCCTGAGACTCTCCCCCCTCTCCCTGGAGGACTGCGGCCACAGCCACCTTCATTCAAGTCCAGCCCAACCGTGCGGGGCGGAAGCTCAGAAGTGAAGGACAGGGGTCCTTAGCAGGTGAGGATTCACCCGAGCCAAGCAGACTGCAGGCACCAAGGCATAGGTCCTCAGTAAATGTACGTTGGTGGATTTAGGCCTGGGAGGGGGTGGCCTTGAGGGGGCGGGGGAGAGATGAGGGGACAGTCTCCAATCCCCAAGGACCGCTCGCCATCAGGCACGGCGCCAAGAGGACAGGATTCAGTATCAGGCATGGACCTGAGTCCTGGTATTAACCTGGGGAAACTTCCTTCCCTTTCTTAAAGCATTAGTGTGAATTACGGTCCTTAAAATTCACCCACTTAAATATACAGTTCGATGACCATGTATGTCCACAGTAGTGCAACCATCACCTCTTCAATCACCTCGTGGCTCCCAGCAGAAACCCCGTTTTCCTCCCATTCCCACCTGGCCCTGGGCAGCCACGATCTGGCACTGCAGACCGCACAGTTCCTGGCCATTTCCAATCCATGGAATCATACAGAATGTACGGCCAACAGCGACTGGGTTTTCGCTTCCGGTGATGTTTCTGGGCGCCTTCATGGTGTAGCGAGACCAGCGCTCCCTTTTTATCGCCGGACGCTATTCCCTTGAGTGGATGTGACGCTGGTGGGTGTCCGCTCACCAGCTGGCAGACATTTGGGTAGTTTCCTCTTCTTGGCTCTTGGGAATGCTGCTGTCTTGGATATTCACGCCCAAGCGTTTGTGCGGACAAGTGCTCTGTCCCTTGAGTTGGTACTTGAATAGCATCGCTTATATGGTGACTAACTTTCCAAGCTGCCAGACTGTTGGCCAGAGTGGCCACTCCATTTTACAGGAGAGCTGTCATTCCTGCACATCCTTGTCAACATCGCTTTCTGGTAAACCCCAGCTCCACCAAAACCAGTCGTGCGAGCAGCTGTGCCGTGGTACCGCCCTGGGCTTTGACATTTCCCCAGTCAGCGATGGCTTAAATGTCTCCTCACAGGCCCATTTGCTGTGTTATCTTCTTTGGTGAAATGTCTCTTTGAATCTTTGGGGGGCAGCTTATTTAACCTCCTCGAGCTTCGCCTTATTCTACCCAGTTCCTGAATCTTAAGATTTCCTATAAAGGGCGTGCAGAGCCTGCCACCTAACGTGGGCTTTACAATAGCTTTGCAGAACTTGTCGCTTGTCACTGTGGCCCCACAGGAACGAGCCTCGTCCACGGTTCTCAGGTTGGAGTTTGAGCTGGGCTGCTGTCCTCACCGAGGACCCCCTCCCGCAGCTGGGGGTGAAGGATGAGCACCACAGGCTTGAGTGGTCCACCGTGTTCCACATGTTCTGCTGAGCCGTTCCACAAGGTCTCACTGCAAACCCACCAGAAGCTTCTGATGGAGCGGGACCTCCTATTTAGAGGGGATGAAATCTGGAGACTGGATTCAGTAGCTTCTCTAAGGTCCCCTAGCTGAAAGTGGCAGAAACTGGTGCACTTGTCGTGATGAGCACAGGGCAACGCCTAGAAGTGTTGAATTACTGTATCGTACAGCTTAACTAACTGGAATTAAGTTTTAAAAAAAACACATCTACCCGCAAATTGTGGGGGGGGCAACTCAGATTTGAACCCAGAGAGGATGCCGGTGCCAATGCCACAGGCGGCGAGCTCCTGGGGACGAGCGGGAGGCTCCGTCCCGCTGTGTACACAGCAGGCCCACCCACGGCCCCACCCGTGAGCCCAGCTCAAGGAGCTAAGCTGCTCGTCCCCAGGCCTCAGCATCTGCAGTCAAGTGAGGGAAAAAGTAGCTCCTCCCTCAGAGTGCAGTCCGCCTGGGTCCAAAGCCCGGCAGGTGCACGGCCAACTACAAAGCAGGCAGCTTCCTCCTCTGTGCCTGGGCAGCCACCCTCCCCCCGGCTCAGGCCACTTGGCTCTCCTCGGCCATGAGCTCTGGCCCATCCTAGAACCATCTCCTGACCCTGACCCTGGGGGTCAGGCTGGAGCAGGGCGTCTGTACAGCTCTCAGGGCCTAGCCCATAATTTCTTCTCCTCCCTACTTCTTGCCTTCAGACGGCGCTCCCCATAGAAGCAGGGAACGCCTGGTCAGGTCCTGGAGTTCTCTAGAATGAGGACTTAAGATGAAGCATAAAAAAGCAGCCTGGCTCAGTCAGTAGAGCGCACGACTCTTGATCTCGGGGTCGTGAGCTCAAGCCCCACACTGGGCGCAGAGCTTACTTAAAAAAAATAAAAGCAGGGTAATAAAAATTAAAACTATATTGAAGCAGTTAAACTTAAGAGAGCTCAGTAACACTTTTCCAACGGGACACCTATGAAGCAAGAGTTAAAGAGAAGCATGACATACTTTCGTGCTTTTCTGATTAACTGTAACAATTCTAAGTTGCTCACTTCTTTTCCACTCACAATTCAGAGAGCAAAGTCCTCGTCACGTTTCGTACCTCTCTCTGCCTTGACTTGGCGTCAAGCGGACTCTGGTTCTGGCTCCAGACAGAGGACCCCAGCTGAAGGTCTCCAGACCTTTCACCCAGCAGGGCTCAGACTGGAGTTGTGGCCTCTCTCCCCCAACAGGTGCACAGGCCTGCCTCTGGCCGCCACCATCACCCCCTCCCCCTGGGAGCATCTTCCAACGTGGACAAGACGAGAAACTAGTGTGGCTGGGTCTGAACAGATTCAAGGGGGTTTTATCACAAGGACCTGAAACTGCCGGACCTGCCCTCGCCCTGCTCGGTCCCCCACAGGGCTCTGGTTCTAGAAAGGAGGGCAGAGACCACCTCAGTCCTTCTTGCCCCCGGGGCCCAGGCTTCTTGTAAGCAGCTTCCCTGTGGAATGGGTCAACGTGGACACTGTGGGGGATTCCAGCTTCACTCTGTCCAGGAGGGTCTTCTTGAGGGCAGCAGGGGAGACCTTCTCTTGGGCAGCCATGGACTGCAGCTCTCTGCAGACAAAGCCCCAAAGGGGTTGAAGGAGGAGCCAGAACTCCACACAGCTTCCCCGTGCACATAACCCCCAAGCCCAGAGGACTGGACACCACCCAAAATTAGAACCCTAAATCAAACACTCCCCCGAGCTTCTCAGAAGTGCTATTTAACCACGTGTGGGTGACCATGCACATGTGTAGCTCTGCGTGCTTTCTGCAATCACACGGAGACATGGTACGGATGGGACAGTGAGCAGGCTTGGAGTCACACACTTGTCCAGCCCGCCTCCACTATGTACTAGCTGCCTGAGCTCAGGAAAACCATCTCTGGGCCTCAACCTCCTCTTCTATAAACCCAGCCCCCCCCCCCCCCCCCCCACCGACCCAACAGAACTGCAGTGACCATTAAATGTAGAAAGGCCTGCAAACCCTCAGCAAAACGGATTCCAAGAAACCATGCTTATGGACAGAGCGCAGGACTGCTGAGGGGACCACAGGCGGCAGTTTCTGTGGGACGGGGCCCAGCCTGGGGGTCACTGGGAGCAGGGAGCCCAGGCACAGAGGGGGAGCGACCCACCGCGTGCGGATGCAGGAGGCCTCCACAGCGTTGATGAGCAAGGAGCGGAAACCCCCACTCTCCAGGAAGTGCAGGGCGTGGATGGTGGCCCCTCCGGGGGAGCAGACATTGTCTTTGAGCTGGCCTGGGTGCTGCTCTGAGTCCAGCAGCATCTTGGCAGCACCCTGCGAGAGGCAGGAGGCATGAGAGAAGACTGCTCATGTACCTCAGACAGGCTTTTCCACACCCACTGCCCTTCCCCAGTCGCTATCCCAGCTTCCCAACCAAGCCCCACCCCAGCTCAGGGACCCCCCCAGCTCAGGGACCCCCCCCCGGGGCCCCCATCCCACACCCCAGTCCAGAACACGCAGGGCAAGTATACTGACCAGCAAGGCCTGGGCCCCCAGGCGGACCGCCAGGCGCCGAGGCAGGCCCATCTTCACCCCACCATCAGCCAACGCGTCCAGGGCCATGAATGCCTGTGGAGACACTCGCTGAGTCCCAGGGCCGCAGACACGCAGGGCCACTCCCCGCGGTCTGCTTTTCCTCATGACCGCAACTAGCTCCAAAGGCTGCCCTCCTCCAACAGCTAGCTTCACCCCGACATAGGCAGCACCCACAGCCCAAGCGGCCTGCCAGTCCATCCCGCTGCCCTGGGCCCCCAGGGGGTCTCACGTAAGCAGGCCCACTGCCGCTGAGCCCCGTGACGGCGTCAATCAGGTCCTCCTCCACCTCCGTGCAGAACCCCACGCTACTCATGAGCTGCTCCAGGAGCCTGCCATCCTCCACCAGGGCGTGGGTGCCCGTGGCGTACACCGTGGCGCCCTCCCGCACCACCACGGGTGTGTTGGTCATGCAGCGAATCACCTTGGGGGCCGGCTGGAAGGCCATCAGCTTCTGGGTCAAGGAAGAGGCCCCAGTGAGTTGCCAGGGCACCACTGGCGCCCCCAGCCTCCCCCACAAACAATTCATCACGGGCACCTTTTCCACAGAGCTGATGGTAACACCAGCAGCACAGGACACCACGATATGCCTGGCCTGCACATCCGCCCCGATCTCGTCCAGGATGAAGGGGATGATGTGCGGCTTCACAGCCAGGAACAGGACGTCACTGTGCCTCACCGTCTCCTTGTTGCTTCGGGTCAAGTTCACGCCCATCTTCTGCAGGAGGAGACTACCCAGCTCACAGTGCAGGCAACCTCCCTCGCCCCCCCCCCCCCCCCCGCCCCCGGAGCACCCTGGAATCCCCTGCCCTGTCCCTTCGGGGTCTGCCCCTACCCCCGTCACCGCCGAAGTCTTCCCTTGTTGCTAGCGAACAAGTGAGCCAAGTGCTAGGCAGGCACACGCTTCCCCAAGGCCACCGGGCCGTGGCCGTCTCCCATCCCCACCAGGCCTCGGGCACCCGGGCACCCCTCTGCCAGGAAAGTTCCCCCGGCCGGAAAGAGACACGGGCAGAGGGGCAGGTGAAATGGGAGCGCGCAAGGGTTGGCACAGAGGGCCGGACGCTCCTGGGGGGAGGTGGGCGCGGGCCGGGCCCCCCCCCCGTGCCCCACGCCCCCGCGCCCCCCTACCCTGAGCGAGGACACCGTGGGCAGGTCCATTTCCGGGGAGCTGGCTATGATCTTGTGAGCCGACAGGATCCCTGCGGAAGATGGGGCTCATCAGCCGGGCACCGCGGCCCTCCGGCCCCGCGCTCTCCCCGGGAGGGCAGGTCGGACCCACAACCAGGCCCCGCGCGGGCTCGCGACCCTCGCTGCTCCACGAGCCTCGTCCCGCCCGTCAGACGCTCAGCCGTTCGGGCTCGCGCGGCGGAGGGCGTCCCCGGATCAGGCTGCGGCCCGCGCCCCCCCCGCGCGCCCACCTGCCGCCGTGAAGCCCCGCGCCAGGGCACAGGCCAGCTGGCCCGCGCCGATGAAGCCCACGCTCATGGCGGCGGGAACGCCTCCGGCACCACCAGGGAGCCGCCGCAGGATACACGAGGCCGGGCGGAGAGAGACCCCAACGAGCCGCACGCCCCGGAAGCCGGACCCAGACAGCTGCCGGCAGCTTCCGGCCCGGCTGCCGGGACCCCTCCCCACCGCCTGCCTCGCAGGAGGTGCCGTGGGGCCTCACGGGTCCCCGCCCCGCCTCGCCAGGGCGGCCAATCCGCGGCCGGGAACTCGAGCGGACCAATCCGTGGCCGAGAGCTCGGGAGCGGGGCACCAATC
>NW_023270380.1:20948868-21000390 GCF_011800145.1 Mirounga leonina
CGAGCGGACCAATCCGTGGCCGAGAGCTCGGGAGCGGGGCACCAATCCTCGGGCGGGCTAATCCGCGGCCAGGAGCTCGAGCGGACCAATCCGCTGCCGGGAGCTCGAGCCGTGTGCCCGCCCCCGAGCACGGGATTGGCGGTGGGAACCTCCGGCGCGGTGCGCGGCAGCCCGGGTCTCCGCCCCGCGGGCCCGCCCGGGACCAGAGTCGGCCCTCGAGGCCGGTGGGGCCGGGAACTGGGATTCCGGCCGAAGACGGCTAGTGTTGTGTGTGGCGCGGTCTGTCAGCCGCCCTAGCGGGCGGGAGGCTCCGCGGGTTGTGGACTGCAGGCCTGAGCGGGGGCGGCTGGAAGCCCCTGCTGCTCGCCCCTTCCCGGCCTGCGGGGTGGTGGCCGCGCGCGGTAGCAGCCGCGTTGTCCGCCGAGCCTGCACGGTTCCTAAGAATGGAGGATCGGCTCCTTTCGTGCGTTTGGGAGGATCCAGTCCTTAGCGTGAAACAGGGGTCCGCCACCTCCATTCTGATCTGTGCGTGCTTTCCAACCAAGTTCTCCTCGCCAGCTTACCTCTTTCCCCAGGCAAACAGCCCGGGGCAAAGGACCCGGGCCTGAGCTCTGAAACCGCCCCTCGAGCCACAAGGACCGCCCTGAGCCGGCCCTAGCAAGCCCACCCATGACCGACCCCACCCGCACTCCCACTAACCTCTGTCCCTTTGCATTTTCCTGATGCAAACCTGCATGTATTTGCCGCACTTGGGAGACCGTCTATGAGACTGGTCGGCTGTCTCCCTGGTGTCGGCCTCCCTGAAATAGACTCCTTTCCTGTTTAACCTCCTCCTCTCTCTGCCTTTGATTTGGTGAGTGGTGAGTGGCTGACCCTGGTCTGTCTGGGACCCCCGGAGCCAGGTGACTCTGCCCGCGGCGCCCCAGCTGCAGGTAGGGCCCAGCCGAGGCAGGGGAAGTCTAAGACTCCCCCCTCGCCCAGCCCCAACTTGCTGTAAACGCTCCCCAGACGGTAGGTTTGCATTTCCACCAGCAGTAAAAGGGGCCTCCGGAACGGGTGTCAGGAAAGTACGGGGGGGGGGGGGGCATCCCTGGAGGACTCTTAGGAGCTGGGGGGACTGTGGGCTCCCCACGGCCTGTCTGCGGAGGGTTCTGCACCCCTGCCCCGCCCCCTCCCTGCAGCACCCCCCACCCCTTTCCCTGCAAGTTTCTCCCTGCTGCAAGCTTCCTTTACCTGCTCACGTCCCTGAGCAAGTCCCCACCTCCTTGGTTCCTGCACCCTTAAAGGTGCGGACCAAATGTTCACTATTAAGCAAAATAATATTTCAGTAACTTTTTCTGATTAGAAAAGGAGTACATGCATATTGAGGAAAATATGGGAAATCCAAAAAAAAAAGTAAAGGTCAAAATAGTCCCATAATCAGACTTCCTAGGGACAGTCTCTTAGAAACATTTTCGGTGGATTTCCTTACATTATTATTGTCTATGCATATATACTTTTCCATTCTTGGGAATAAATGATATACATATAGTTTTGAAACTTCTACGTGAGATGTATAATAAGCATTTCCCAATGTCACTGAAAAGTTGTTTAAAACAAGATATCTGTGACTACTTAGTATTCCATTATATGGCTGCACCACACTGACCATTCTCCCAAAGATCAAAATTAGGTTTATTAATTCATTCCACACATGCTTACTGAGCCGGGTTCTGGGGGTCCAGCCATGAACAAAGCAAAGGTCCCTATCCTCACAAACTTATGTCCATTTTTAAAATTATTCAGGGGCACCTGGGTGGCTCAGTCAGTTAAGTGTCTGCGTTCAGCTCAGGTCATGGTCCCAGGGTCCTGGGATCGAGCCCCGTGTCGGGCTCTCTGCTCAGCGGGAAGCCTGCTTCTCCCTCTGCCTCTGCCTCTCTCTGTCTCTCATGAATAAATAAATAAGATCTTTAAAAAAAAAAATAAAAAAAAATTTTTTTTAATTCTACTACTGGGAGAAAATCTTTGTCAAACTCTGATTATGTTCTTTGTTCCGTGTGTAGTGGCTTTAGAGACTCCCCACGGCAGCTGAGGGGGGGCCGGCAACTGGACACTTCAAACTAGCGGAGGAAAGGGGGACCTGCGGTACAGCCTTTGAGAAGGTACTGGGAGCGTGCCATCTGGAAGGGGCACCTGCATCAGGAGGAGCTCGGGGACTGGAACTGGGGCCCAGCACTGCCACATCCTTCCTCTCTTCTCTGGTCTTTACTTGCTCCCACTTGGCCTCCTTTCTAGTAGAAGAATCTTTGGCAGGCAGCAGGAAAGGTGGGAGCTTCTGAATGCTGTCGGCTCCTCTGAGGGAGCAGGGCTCCCCATAGTCCATTTGGAAGCCTGCAGGTCCCCTTGCTTCCCCTGGTCTCTGGCTCTGGCCTGCAAACACAAGATTGGGGTGGGGCGGGGTGCGGTGTCTCACTCCTTCCGCACAACCATCCATCCGTGACCTGGTGGCCGTGGCATCTCCTGCTTTGGCGTCCAGGAGTAGAGGTGAGATGTGAGGAGGATTCCGGGGCCCAGGGAGGGAGGCCATGTTGGTGGCCCCTGTGCTGACTTGACCACCGGCTGGGCCAGGCCACGTGAGAGAGGGCGCAGCCAAGGCACGTGGCCCTCCTCACAGATCCTGGACAGGTGAGCCACTGGCCAGAAACTGGTTCTTTTTTTGTGGTACTTGGAGATCTATCATTTTTTTTTCATCTCCAAAGTTTAAAGTTTATATGTACAAAGTTTTATTCTGTTTTAATGATATGCACCCCCATTTCCTTCTCTTGTAATGACTTGCTGACTCTAAAGTCCTGCCAGGGTTCCCTTGGCGAGATGCAGGGAGGAAAGCGCCCTCCTCCCCCAGCTACTTAGGACGCCCCCCCAGGAGGGCCCCAGCCTGGTGCTGCCAACCGGCCGGGGACACAGGCTCTCCATGTCCGGCACCTGTGTCCTCTCCATTTTACTCCATCTGATCAGGCAGAGAGAAGCCCTGAAGGAAAATGGGGAAGCTCACCAAGCTTCTGGGACTGCCCACCTTCATCCCCCCCCGCCGCCCTCCTCTATCCTCCCCCTCCTCTCCTGGTCAGTTAGGTCAACTGTTGCTGCCCTTCCCCCTCCTCCCTCCCCACAGTCCCACTCCTCCCTCTCCTACCTTCCCAGACAAAGTGGATAATGCATCATTTCTGCCTCCACTTCTCCGGTCCTTCACCCCCCAGGGCCTCCGGGCCTCCTTTCTGATCTAATGAGCTGGCTCATCTGGTCTAACAATGGACAGATCCAGGGAATGAGGTGCTTTCAGCTAATCCTAAGGCAAGTCCCCTTGACCCCAGTCCGTCCTAACTTAGGGACCTCTCCAGGGAGGCACATTTTGCATGGGTTTTTCTTTTTCTTTCTTTCTTTCTTTTTTTTTAAATCACACAAATAACCCATGTTGATTGTAGAAAAAATTTAAATTTGAGCAAATGGAAAAATGAACATTGCTTTTAATCCCACCACCTAAAGAGATCCAGTGTGACTCTTTGGAATATAACTCGACACTTCTTTGTTCTGTAAGTCAGGCACACCTTAAACCTGATTTTTTTTAAAAGATTTTATTTATTTGAGCGAGAGAGAAAGAGCACGAGCAGGGGGAGAGGGGCAGAGGCAGAGGGAGAAGCAGACTCCCCGCTGAGCAAGGAACCCAATGTGGGACTCGATCCCAGGACCCTGAGATTATGACCTCAACCGAAGGCAGACACTTAACAGACTGAGCCACCCAGGTGCCCTTAAACCTGATTTTCTTTTTTTTTAAGATTTTATTTATTTATTTGACAGAGAGACACAGCCAGAGAGGGAATACAAGCAGGGGGAGTGGGAAAGGGAGAAGCAGGCTTCCCGCTGAGCAGGGAGCCCGATGCGGGGCTTGATCCCAGGACCTGGAATCATGACCTGAGCCGAAGGCAGACGCTTAAAGACTGAGCCACCCAGGTGCCCCTAAACCTGATTTTTAAAACAAGTATGTGTTCATGTTGTATGTGAACAGGTCAGGTTGTATATAAAGGAGACATGCAAAAACCATAGGGATTATGGGCAATTTTCAAGTCATTCAAAATTACCTTTAATGCTGTTACTTTGTCTTTTAAGTGAAAACATAATTACACATCACTTCTAATGGGCTTTGGCGGACTGTCTTCGTTTCTTCTGCTGCCATAAAAATGTCCTGCAAATTTTGCATCACAGAACAAATGTGTTACCTCACGTGTTGCAGGTCACAAGTGGTCAGTGGGTCCAGCTGGTTTCTCTGCTCTGGGTCCCACAGACCACATCAAGGTGGCAGCTGATCCGAGTCCTTCTCTAGAGGCTCTGGGGAAGATTTGGCACCAAGACTCATTCAGGGGGCTGGCAGAATTTGGCTCCGTGTGGCTGTAGGAATGCGGTCCCCTTTCCTTGCTGGCTGCCAGCCAGGGGTTGTTCTCAGCTTCTCAAAGGCTCTCACATTCCCGGGCTCACAGTCCCCTTCATCTGTAAACCAGTAACGGCAGGTCCGGTCCTTTTCCTGCTTCAAATCTTTCTGGCCTCCTCTTCTGCCTCTGTTGGTTCGCATCCTCCTGGGAGCTCCGGGTGTGATCTCAAGCCAGCGCCCAGACACAGTGGACAGGGAGGGATGGAGGAAAGAGGCAGGCCACTCCAGATGGGTTGAAGGAGCTCAGGGAACCGACCTACGAGCCTTGTCTTGGGGGCTGCGAGAAGGTGGATCCCTGCGTCCACTGGCCACATCCTAACTGTTCATAGAGAGGCCTCAGCGGGGGGGGGGGGGGGGGGGGGGGTCGGTCTGATGGTCCCAGCACCACATCACTGTCTCAAGGCTGTCCTGGGGGCAGCTTCTGGGCAAGGTGACTGGAACATTCCAAAGGCAGGAGAGGGGATGAGGAGCTTCCCTTGCCCGGGTCCAGCTCACGGGTCAACTGGCGGTCACATCTTCTCATTGACCTTCCCTAAAGCCTCATCTCTGTGCCTCCAGCCAGACAAAGTTCTCTACTTTGAAGGAATCCTGTGATTAGATTGTGTGTACTTTGTTAATCCAAGATCGTCTCCTTATTTTGAGGTCTGTAACCTTAATCACATCTGCAAAATCCCCTTTGAAATATAAAATGACAGAGTCACAGGCTCCAAGGATTGGGAGGCATGGATATATTGGGGAAAACATTCTATGTACCACACCGTCTCCCTGTGCTGAAGAACACATCCTTATATTTTGAAATAAGGCGGATCTCCTGGACTTTTTAGCTCACAGGGGATGATGGGAGCAGGCCCATCCTTGCCACTGATTGAATGGTCTGGCTGGGAGTCTGCAGATAGGTCACTGAGTAGCTGGTGGAACTCTTTAGAAGGTATGGATACTCTTCTTGTAAAGAAAACAACGGTCTGCCCTGGTCCTCACAGCATCCCACATGGAAGGGCTTCATTCAGACGTCTGATGGAGGTGATCTAGGCCTTTCTGTCCAAGCCAAGTCCTCTCCCCTGCCTCCAGCCATATGCTTGCCACGTTCTCAGATCCTGGCTGTCCAGAGACTGGCTCCATTTACCCCTCCACTAGTCCGTTGTTATTAATGAGCTTTGTGGGTGAAAACAGAGCCCAAGAACTTCAACAGCCAGGCATAAGGAAACCCAGCTGCCTAGAAAGGTTACATTAGGGCACTGCCAGGTGTGGCCGCTTCCAGATGACCTGGTGGCTAACGCCCATGTCATCAACAGAACACGCTTACGTGGGGGGATGGGGGGAGCACGGTGGGAAGGAGTGTTATAACCCATGCCTCAGTGTAGAGATTCAACAGCTTTGTATCGCCCTGCCTCGATTTCCTCATCTGGAAAATGGGAATCATAATACCTACCTTAAGGAATTTGTTGCAATAATTAAGTGATGTAAGGTATACAAAATTGCCTGGTCCAGCGCCCTGGCTTACAGTGAGTGCTCAATAAATGTTAGGTTGCTTGCCACACCACTGTCACCCCATAAACACTGCCAGGGGGAAAGTGTTTTCTAAAGAGGTGGCCCATGTGACTGATTGTTTATGATACCGGTTTTGGAGTGAGAGCTAGGGGACAATATAAGTATTAGAAATGAAAGCTTAATCCAAACCTAGTTATTGCAGTGTTTGGCACCCCCAGAGACCGGGGGTCTTGGTCTCCCCATCTCTTCACATCATTATGAGATCTCATCCCCATCATCACTCCCTTCTCTCTGGTATAAAGGGTACCAGAAACGAAATGCAGAGACACAGAGCAAACCGTCACTTTATTTTGGCATATTATCTACACTCAACTGTTTTGGCTACGTTTTTTAAAAAGTAAATACATTTGGGTTCTGGTGGTAAAGCTTCTAAAACAGTGGGGGAAATAACCTAACTACACACAGGAAAAGCTGGGTCTGCAGGGGAGCCGGTGAAGTTTGGGCTCTCTGACCCCCAGGGTAATGACTCAGCTGACTCCCACCTCCTCTCTTTTAAGAGGAAATGGTGGCCCAAAGGCTTCCCCATTGGCTTGAGGTCACAGTTGTGACCCTGTTTGATCCAGAAACCAAGTACCCCAGTTGGAAGCCCATCGTCCTCCCTCCTAGCAATCTCTCAAGGGAGTGGGGACCCAAGCATGTTTACAAGAGTCCAGAATGGGTCAACGTTTTGGGGAAGGGGTGTTCTTTTTTTTTACCTCCTCCCTACCTAGGGGAAAGTGGGGGATTTAAAAAATTTTTGTTTTAATTCCCATCATGCAGTAGAGTAAATCAGTCTGTTTCCCCAGCTCACATCATAGGGCATGTTGTCCATACTCAGCTGAGAGTTTGCCATAGAGAGACTCCCCGCGTGCAGTCTGCCCATGCCCGGCTGTGTTCCTTAACAAGGAGGCTGGGATTTCCTTCTAGAGCTCAGCAATCTGAGCCGCATTAGTTACTCACCTAAGTGCTTAGGGTGGGGGTGATGCACAGGAGGACAAGAAAAGGAAGAACGTGCAGGAAAAGTAAAACAGGGGCGCTGAGTGCGGCCAGGGGTCACTTGCTAAGGAGGAAATTAACACCTATGTCCAGACCTGCTTCTGTGCACCTGTCCAGGGCGGCGCCGCGGTGGCCACGCCCCACACCTAAGGCTCCAGCTTCCGGGGCACCGGCGCCCCGTCCCAGGAGCAGCTACAGCTCTGCACCCTCATGTTGGGCAGGCTGACCACCTGGGGCCTGGGCCTGCCTTCCTCCTCCACGCGGACGATCATGGGCAGCGAGGCCGTTTCCGAGGCGATGCACTGCCGAGGCCCCAGAAGCGGCCACTTGAAGGGCAGGGGCTGCCGGCAGGCGCCCACGCACTCGTAGGCCAGGAAGCCGGGGGGCTCCAGGACCCAGTTCTCAGCCCACTTCATCCCCTGCAGGTCGATGTACATCTCCTGGCGGCAGCAGCGGGGGGCCTCCGACCCAGGCACCTCGGGGTCACAATCACCCTGAGCTCTGCGCGGGCAAGGAGAAGCAGAGGTCAGCGGGGAGGGCCCGGGGCGGGGGAGCCGGGAGGGGCATCTGGGAGGAGCTTTGCCACCCAGCGCTCATTATGTTCAAAAGGATAAGGACGGGTCACTACCAACAACCAAACGGTACATCACGAGAGCCCTTAGTCCTGAGACTGAAAGGGACTCTCCTGCGGGCATTCACTCCCATGGCACCCTGAAAAGTCCCACTCGGACTGAGCTGGCCTTGGGAGTGGGGTCCCCCCGTGCGGCCCGGGCGCCTACCCGTAGGCCCCCAGGTCCAGCGTGTGCAGCTCCAGCTGGGGCTCGCCCTGCCTGGCGCCCGCCGGCCCCTGGAAGGCGAAGCGCACCAGCTTGTGGGCGCCCGCGGCCCGCGGGCCCAGGTGCTCCGTCTGCACCGTCACCTGCAGGAGCAGGGGCTGCCGAGGCCGGCTCAGCTGCTGCCAGAAGGTCACGGCCTCGGTCACGTCGAAGGCCTTCCAGCCGCTGTCGTGGAGGGACACCAGCCTGCGACGGGGCGGCGCGGGGACGGGGGCCTGAGCTGGGGGCTGCGGGTTCACCCTGGGGAGCCCTCCTGCCCCCACGCCCGCGCTGGGACCCCCGCCCGTGCCCCTCTCCTCCCCGCCCCCGCGCTGGGACCCCCGGCCCGCGCCCCTCCCCTCTCCTCCTCCCATCTCCTCCCCCCGCGCTGGGACCCCGCCCCCTCCCCCCACTCTAGGACACCTACTTCCCTGCCCCCCACCCCCCCGTGCTGGGACCCCCGCCCCTCCCCTCTCCTCCTCCCGTCTCCTCCCCCCGTGCTGGGACTCCCGCCTCCCCTCCCCCCAGCTAGGAACCCCCCCTCCCCCCCTCCCCTCGGCATCCCTCCTCCCCCGCCCCCTCCCCGCTTGCAGCCCCCACCTGGAGTCCACCAGGGAGGTGCGGTTGGAGCTGTCCTCGCGGACGTGCAGCCACTCGACGGTGACGCGGGCGCGGGCGCTGTGCGGGGACAGCCGCTCGAGCCTACGGAGCGCGGCCCTGGGCACCGGCTCCTGGAAGAGGCGCAGCACGGCCCGCACCAGCTCGCTGTTGGGGGGCAGCCGCCGCTCCATGCTGAACACCAGCAGGTGCGTGGAGGCCTCCGACGCCAGCCACCTGCCCACCACCTCTGGGGACAGGAGCAGGGTCAGGAGGCCTGTGCAGCACCAGGGCGGCTGCGAGGGGGCTGGGCCCCCGGCCAGTGAACAGCATTTCCCCAGCAGTCCCCAGGGAGATGCCAGGGAGAATGTGGGGGCTGGGGCTGCCCCTCAAGTGCACAGACATGCAGCCTTCTTTTCTGTTTGTTTGAACATTTTACTTCTAAGTAATCTCTACGTAGGCCCAGCGGGGGCTCCAACTCACAAACCCAAGATCAAGAGTCACACCCTCCACCTGCTGAGCCAGCCAGGCCCCCAGACCTGTAGCCTTCTTTGGGCAAAGGGCACTGCAAAACGGGGTGGGGGGGAGGTGGGCAATGGAGGGGGGGCAGAGAGCCCTGCCATGGAGACCTCTGGTGGCCAGCTGAGTGTCCTAAGAAGCAGAGCAAGAGCCTTGAATTCCTCCCATCTCCCTCCCATGCCCGGGGAGATGTCCCCAAGAGGAGTCCGGGGCCCGTGAGCAGCTTTAGCGGGGCTACCGAGTCCGGAGGCCAACGGTGGGACGTGTTCCACACCCTCCCCACACGCCCCGTGTCCCTAACCCCTGAGCTCCCGGTTGGCACCCCGACAAGGAGCGGGGCGTAGCCGCAGGGAGGCCTCACCTCGGAATTTCTGGCTGAACCTCTTCCCTCGAGAGCGGGCACCGTGGCTGCGCTGCAACAGGGCCACGTACTGGGCTGTCACGTGGGCAGGGGTGACCAGCCCGTCACCGTCGCCCCCGTCTAGGACGGGCACCTGGCTGAGGTGCAGCTGCCGCAGCAGGCTGCCCCGGATCTGCTCCCCGCTCAAGGCGGCCCCGGGGCCGGGGAAGGGCAGCGCCCAAAGAGCCCAGCACAGCCACAGTGGCCGCATGGGGCCGCGCACAAGCCCGAGCCGCGGAGGCGACAGACGTGTCCCCAGGGGCGGCTCCGGGAGGGTCCTGGCTGGCTGTGCTTAGGGTCAGGCTGGGTCGGCTTTATAGCCAGCCCTGGGCCGGGCCTGGGGGTGGGGGGAGCCAGGCCACACCCCTTGGACCTCCTGGGAGCTCAGCAGCCAGGCAGGTCCAGGAGCCTGGAGGAGGGGGCTGTCTAGAACGGGCACAGAGGCCTGTCTGGATGCCACACCAGCCCGGGGCCTCTGGCCATTGCTGTCTGGGCAGCTCAGGGATGATTTCAGTGCCTGTTGAATTTCCCGGGCCCTACCCCAGTCCCAGCCTATGAAAAAGTGGGCCTATTCTGTAAGAAAGAGAATCCTATCTGGCAACTGTTGAAATCTCTTTCCTGGAGGCCAGTCTGGGTCTCCGTGTGTTCATCAGGAAGGAAGGAGGGCGAGGACTCTGCATTCCTGCCTGCTCTGGGCCAGGCCCCATTCAGCGAGCTCCCACAGAAGCCCGCAACCCGTCTTCCCCCCTTCTCTGTTCCTGCGGGCCCCCTCCTGCTGCTCTCCACAGGCCCTCGGAAGACTGTGTGCTGTCCCTGACCGAGGAAGCTTCCGCGCTCAGGTCCGGCTCTCCGGCGGTGCCACAAAGGACAACTTTGCAAGCGTCTTTGCAGTCCCACAGCCGAGGCCCGTCAGGCTGTGCCAGCCACTCTGGGAGTGCTCCACGCCCCGAGTCCGGCCGTGGACTCATACCGGTGCTCAGGGGGACCCGGGTCAAGGGACAGGGACCTGGAAGGCGAGGCCATAGCTGCCCAGAGTCATGTCCTGTCCAAAGCCTCAGGTGGGGAGCACACGGGAGTGGGAGCCTCCCGGGGCCTCCCAAACACAGGTTTAGACTGGCTGGGTGCAAATATGGGGTCTGTGTGCCTTGCTGGCTGTTGGACCTTCTAGCAAGTTCCTCAAGGCCTTAGTGACTCAGTTTCTCCCTCTGAAGGAGAGGTGGTAATAATCGGGTCTCCTTCACAGGGCTAGTCTGGAGAGCAAATGCATTAGCACATGGAGGAGGCGCATCCCAGAGCCTGGTCTACAGTAAGTGCACAATAACGGTTTGCCCCCCTTATTACCTGTGGCCTTTCTAACAATGGCCCCAACAAGAACAATCATTTCTAGAGTGCTCACCGCATGCCAGGCACTGTTCTCCGCTCTGAGCAGGTATTTGCAACAACAGAGGAGGCAGGTGTCCGCATGCACCTTCCAGATGCAAAGTCAGAATACCGCTCAGGGAAGGAGCAATGCAGAGGGAGGGAGGAGCTCACGTCTCCTGTGGTCTGAACCCCCCCTGCACCGCAGGACCCCACGGGCTTCCTGCTCTCTCTGGGCCAAGCGCGGCCTCTGCCGGGGAGCAGAGCTGCGGCTTTTCTTTGCAAGTGATCAGCAGGAACTTACTTGATGCAAACATTTGGGCCTTAAGTCAAGCCAAAAGGTGCAGAGTGTCACATTCGCAGGCGACCCAGGACCCGTGGCCCTTAGTCCCTGGAAGCTATCCTGAGCGGCTGTTCCATAAATATGCAAGAGTCCACTTACAGAGAGGAAGCCCGGTGGCTTATCACGGGCCAGGGTGGTGCCAAGGAAGTAACACCTGGGCTGCCCCGCGCAGGCCAGGGACCTCCTCCCCAGGCCCCCATCGTCTAGGCCCCAGGAGCCCCCTGGGGGCTGGAAGTTCACAGTGAGGCCGTGTGGCCCCCTGTGTTGGTTTCCACAGGGACCTGCTGTCCCAGGGCTGGGGGAGGTCAGGACCCCGGTGCTGCTACTCCCCGGCCGACCGGGCACGAGGACATGAGGCTCTCCCCCTGACCCCAGGAGACCCCTCAGGGCTGAGGACCACTGGGAATCCTCAGTGTCCCGAGCCCCTTTTGCCCCTGGGGTCACCGACCAGTTACACTGAAACTTCACTTTCCCAAGAAGAAAGTCAATGGGCAAGACCATCCTCTGCTGGATTCCCGCCTCCCCCGGGCCTGTCACTGGGCTCCCGGGGTGGCCTCCCAGCACAGAGACGACTCTAGAGCTTTGTCCTCAGTGGGAACTGAAACAACCAGCCAACACCCAGCATCTCTGACTGAGGAATGGGCTTCGGGAACCCGGTGCTCGCGGGGCCCCTCGGGGCCTGTGGGCACGTGGGCAGGTGGTCCACAGTTGGGAAACAGAACGCTTCCAGATCCTGGGGACCTCCCTTAGGCGGGGAGAGCCTGGGAGCATTTGGCAAACCCCAGAGGGTTTGCCCAGCAAGGGGCCGCCTGCTCCACTCCCCCGCTATGTTGTAGACTCAGGGAGCTGAGAGCCAACATGGCCTGTCCAGGCCAATCTGCCCCCCACCCCCCGCTGCCCCCATTTCTAAAGCCAAGAAGAGCGAAGCTCAGAGAGGTGACCCTTGCCCAAGCTCCGACAGTTTCTGATGGCTGCCGGCAGAAAGCCCAGCCTTCGATTCCTAGGCCCGAATTCCTTCCACACCCAGAAGCTCTTTCCAGGGCACAGTTCTGCCTGACCTCTGAAGCGGGCAGGGCGCCCCCCCACTGGCCCCAGACAAGCTGGGGACTCAGTTGGGTCGGGCCTGGGCTGGGCAAGGGCCACGGAGAAGCAGACAGACAGAGGACAAATCCCCTGACTCCCTGGACACAGGCTTTTAGTCCTGAATGTGGATTCCAGGCCGACTGAAGTTTTGCTGGGGAAATAAAATAATTGGGCAATTAGCTAGTGGCCAAAAGAAAAACACAAATGTGGATTGGGACACTTTTTACCAGGGGCTCATTAGCCAGCAGGAGGGAGGGCCGCGGCCTTTGTGACACAGAGCTTGGGATGCAGGCCCAGAGAATGTGCGTCTCCGGGCGGTCGGTCTGGCCTGGACGGTGGGCCCAGGGTGAGCTCCAAGGGCGGGAAAACAACAAAATCGCCCCTACTGACCTGTGGGAGGGAAGACTACTACTAAAGCTGTCTAGATCCGCCCTCTCTGCCCCTGGCTTTGTAAGGCGGAAGAAAGCCATACCATTTACCAACCTGTATTGCTGGGGATTTTAAAGTTTTGCAAAGACTTTTTTTTTTTTTTTAACTAGGGAATGGTAGAATGAGGTGGGGGGTTTTTTTTGTTGTTGTTTAATTCCAGTATAGTTAACACACAGTGTTCTATTCGCTTCAGGTGTATGTAGAGACTTTTATCTTCCAGAGATATGTTGGGATGCTGGGAGTAGTAACGGTCTGAATGCCGTACAAAGAATGCAAACACCTTTGAACACCATGGGTCTGAACTGCATCGGTCCAATTATACACAGATTTTTTTTTTCAATAGATACAGTCCTGGGCTATAAGTGTATTTTCTCTTCCTTATGATTTTCCTTTTTTTTTTTTTTAAGATTTATTTATTTAGAGAGAGCGAGCACAAGCATGTGGGAAGGGGGCAGACAGAGAGAGAGAAGCTGACTCCCCACTGAGGGCAGAGCCCCACATGGGACTCGATCCCACTACCCTGAGATCATGACCTGAAATCAAGAGTCAGATGCTCAACCAACTGAGCCACCCAGGCGCCCCTTCCTTATGATGTTCTTAATGACATTTTCTTTTCTCTAGCTTATTGTAAGAATACAGCATATAATACATAGAACATACAAACTACGTGTTAATCAACTTCAGCTTATTAGTCAGGCTTCTGGTCAAGTATTGAGGTTTTAGGGGAGTCGAAAGTCATACACAGATTTTTGATGGCACGGGGGTTCAAGGGTCAGCTGTACCTTGAGCTCACACTGGGTCTGTTGCACACGTATACGTTAGGACCCAGGACACTTGAACCAAAGTCTCCTCCTACCGAAGTGGCCCTTAGAGAGCCCAACCTTCCAGCTCGCTCGGTCCTCCCGGTGCAGGACGCCTTGGATCCTGCAGTGGCCCGGTTCTGTCACTCCGCACAGCACAGCTGTGTTGGACATGCAAGCCAGCCTGAGCTTTGAGGGTGGGCTCCTGCTCTGCACCTGCAGGGAGCCCCACACAGCTCTCCCACGACCCCTGTTCCGGCATCCCACCTTCTCCCAGGCTGGGTTTGTTCTTTGGGACACCCCAGGTGTGGTGACTTCTGCCTGGAACCACCCAGGAACCTGTCTGTCCACAGACGGCCGGACCCCGGGCCACCGGGCACACCATCCAGAATCTGCCCGAAGCAGGGGGAGGCCAGCTGCGTCTGCAGCAGCAGGCCTGAGAGGGAAAAACGTCCGTCCTGTCATGAAGGTGATGGCGATCTGGCCTGTTCCAGATGATTCCTCAGCTTCCTGATTGCCTCAGAGAGGAAAGAAAGGGCCCAGGAAAAAAAAAGGAAAAGAATTTCTTCCTGAGGTCTTTTTTGGGTTCTCCCTGAACGTCTAAGAGTAAGAACAGATGAACAGAAAGGTTTTTTCTCTCCCTAAATGCTCCAAACAGAATCATGATATGCAAATGAAGTTTCATATTTAACATCTAAAGTTAACATCATGTCGGTCAACATTTCCCTCTAAACTTCTGTTACTTCGGGGCGCCTGGGTGGCACGGTCGGTTGAGCATCTGACTCTTGGTTTTAGCTCAGGTCAGGATCTCAGGGTCATGGGATCGAGCCCCGCATCGGGCTCCACGCTCCATGCCACACGCTGGCCTCTCGCAGAACAGCCCCGGCCGGCCAGCTGTGGGCTCGTTCTTCTCTCTCTTTATCTTTGAGAGATTCTCATCTTTCAAGTCGGGCATAAATTTCCCTTCCTCCGTGAAAACCCCCCCCCGGTGCTCTAGTCACCCTTGTCTCTCCCCGCCCGGTGCATCCCTCCGTTCTCCGGATGCCCTT
Source organism: Mirounga leonina (assembly GCF_011800145.1). Classification (NCBI taxonomy): domain Eukaryota; kingdom Metazoa; phylum Chordata; class Mammalia; order Carnivora; family Phocidae; genus Mirounga; species Mirounga leonina. Next base: position 20,963,245 of record NW_023270380.1, read on the forward strand.
GATCCTTCACGGCAACAGCGGATGGCCCTCCGTCTCGGCGCTGCGGACACAGATACCCCAGCAGAGCAGCAACTCAGCAAGGACACTCTCTCGTTGGGACCTGCAAGCAACCGGGGCTCAAACTGTATATGCTGGGTGCGGGGGAGGGGAGGAAGGGAAGTGAGAATGGTGGATGGACGAGTTCTTTTTTGCTAAAAAGCCTGAAGGGGGGAATTAGAGACTCAAGATCTTAGTCCAGATTAGGTTACTCGTAGCTAGTAACACATACAACTTCGAGGTTGAAAAACATACCCTTGGCGGATGGACAGACAGTGACAGGTGTCTCCTACGCTGTTCCCCGCCCCCCCCCCCCCCGCCCAGCTGTCTCGTGGGTGCACTTCCAGAATCATCAACCTGCACAAGCCCAGGTGTGCGATCACACTAGGATGAGGGGGGGGTGCGCATTCTCCTGTTCTCAGCCGCCCACGTCTGAGCTCCCTCTTTGCCCTCGGGAGTTATCAGGGCTGGAGGGGGCCCCCAGTTCTCCTGCCCTCAGCTCATCGCCTTGGCCTTTCTGTGGGGTCACCCTGTTCTAGATGGGAAGTCTTTACGGCGCAGACGGATCAGTGTTTCCAGGCTGTAGGTACTGAGTTCCTCAGCAGGGTGCCAGCGCCCCCAGCCCCCAGGCCAGGGACGAGCCCTCGGGAGGCAGTGATGTTGGGGCTCTAATCTCCAGAGCGGGGCTGATAAAGCTGGAGGAAGGATTTGCACCTTCCGAAGGGCGACTAGAAAGGTAGAAAGGTGGGCTGAGTAAACAAAATACATAATAATGACCAGGCAGTCATTTGGGAATCCGCGGATTAGCCCTGTCCCACTGCAGCAGACTCTTTCCCCAGAGTTTTATCAAGAGCTCAGCAGCTATCTGGGAAAGGAAACGAGCTTTTGCCGTCCCCTCTGGTGCGAAACTCCTGGCCTGCTCGCCCCGCTTCCTGTAGGTTCACTAGGGGGTGTGACACGCAGCCCCGACACCTCCTGCAAACACTTCTTGCTTCCTATGCAGTGCAGCGCTCAGCCGTCCTGGGAGCATTTGGCTGCCGCCGCTTGGTCTTGGGGCTCTCAGGGGCTCCTGGTGGGAGCTGATGAGTTTCCTAAAGAGATACGTGTGTGTGGTGTGTGCTGTATATGTTCGTGTGCACGTGCGTGGCATCTGCACGGTGTGCCTTCAAGGATGAGTCTGGGGTTGGCTGTGAGACTTCAGTTCCAGCCAGCTCCTGGCCTCGGGGCGGCCGAAGCCCTGTCAAAGGGCAGAGCCCCTTCCTGAGGAGGGGAGGTCAGTCGACCCAGGAACCCCAAAGAGTGTCTATCCCCGTCCTCAGAAGGAGCAAGATGGGGAGCAGACAGGGGCCCTGTGGCTTCCTGCCCCCAACCCAAGGCTCAGGCCCGTGGTGTCTGTCTGGGCCTCCTTGCTGACATATCTCTTTCCACCCTCAACACAGTGGAGGCTTTCAGAAGGGAAACTGAGGCCAAAGTGCACAAACTAATTCCGTTTCAAAGTCATGCAGCCTGACACTGAGGGACCCCACTGGGATTTGAACCCAGGGCCCCTGCCCAGCCAGGCTGCACCTTCATCTCGTGGGTAAACAATCTCCTAATCCCAGCGGCAGGCTCCTCCTGGGCGGCCCGCGAACCCCCTCCGCAACCCCTGAGCACCCGTCAATCAGCAGACACAAAGGGGACAGGGCTGGGGACACAAAAACAGGTCCTGCCCCGAGGGAGCTCACTCCCAGGACACAGGTGGTGAGTGTGGCTGGTCCAGCTGATGCCTCCGCTAACATGGATTCTCATGAGCTTCCTGAGGAGCGGCCCATGTCAGATTCTCCTTCCCTTGGGGTGGGGGGCCCTTCCACGCTGACTGCCATCCCCCGAGCCTCTGGGCTGGGCGAAGGCCCTGCCACACTGACTCACGGCTCTAAGCTCCTCAAGACCCGGATGGCTGTGCCACATCCTTGACTGCAAAGCCAGTGGCCTCCCTGCCATCCCAAAGGACACCGGCTGGGCTGCCTGTGGGCCCCAGGTCACGTGACCGGGCTTGGCAACAGCGTCAAAGCTCAGAGACCTGAAGAAATAAGAAAAACTAAAAAAAGAAAGCGATGAGTCAGGAGATGTGTGCCTGAGCCCCAGGCCGGAGGGTCTGGCTTCTTCCTGCAGCAGAGACCCCTCCTGCCCTGCTTCTGAGTGGCCCCAGCATCATGTGATCTTCCACACCTACAGAGCAGGGAGAAGGACCAAGGCTTCTTTGTAGGGTTGTTAAATCAGTTAGTACTTATGAAGCACTTAGAAGGGGCGCCTGGTGGCTCAGTCGTTAAGCGTCTGCCTTCGGCTCAGGTCATGATCCCAGGTCCTGGGATCGAGCCCCGCATCGGGCTCCCTGCTCAGCGGGAAGCCTGCTTCTCCCTCTGCTCCTTCTCCTGCTTGTGCTCGCTGTCTCTCTCTCAAATAAATAAATTAATTAAATCTTAAAAAAAAATAAAGCACTTAGAAAGTACAGGAAATCCCTATGTAAGTGCTTTTAAAAAAAGGAAAAGAAAGGATCTGAGAGGCTGTTTAACTGACCCCAGGGCCCTCAGCCAGGACCCATCCGTGGAGCAGAACCCTGGTCAACGGGAAGGGAGCATCCCACAGGCACCTCGTTAGTGGAGACCCCTTGTGAAAAGTCAGTAATATACATCAAGGACCTTAAAAATATTCGTAGCCTTGACAGCCAGTAGCTACACCTGTGGTGAACAGGGAGTAAGGTGGAGTCATCAAATCACCTGGAATGAATGTGACATCATGTGTCAACTAGATTTCAATAAAAATAAAAGAAACAGAATTAAAGACTTAAAAAAATATTCCCAGCCTTGCTCCAGGCAAGTCCCCTTTTGTGAATCTGTCCCAGGGAGATACTTTGAGACTCAGATTAAAGTTGTCTACAAAGATTCTATACAGCATTTCTATAATTATAAAAAAAAATTAAGGAAGTACAAATGCCCAACAAAAGAAATATCAAAGGACGGTGTACACACAGAATAACTTATCAGTCATTAAAAATCATGTTTAAAAGAATTTTAGGGGCGCCTGGGTGGCTCAGTCATTAAGCGTCTGCCTTCGGCTCAGGTCATGATCCTGGGTTCTGTGTTGTGGGATCCAGCCGGGAGGCCTGTTTCTCCCTCTCCTACTCCCCCTGCTTGTGTTCCCTCTCTCGCTGTGTCTCTCTCTGTCAAATAAATAAATAAAATCTTTAAAAAAAAAAAAGAATTTTAAATGGGGCGCCTGGCTGGCTCAGTCAGTGGAGCGTGTGACTATTGATCTCGGGGTTGTGAGTTCGAGCGCCACGTTGGGTGTAGAGATTATTTTAAAATAAAATCTTTTTTAAAAACAAGAATTTTAAATGGCATGAGGAGAGCTCATGCTACACAGTGTCAATTTAAAAAGGAATGCATAGCATCGTTTAGAATGTATGATTCTCAATATACACAGGAGAAGGAAAAAAGGAAATTTACAAATGTGTTAACGATGATTATTCCTGGGCTGAAGAAATCTGGGTGACTTTTAATGTCATCTTTACCCTCTTTCTGTATTTCCCAGAATTCCTGAGAGCCTTTTTTTTTTTTAATAATCAGAAAAATGAGATTTTTGTTTTGCTTTGTTTTTAGTGCACACCCTCGGGTGTTACGACAGATAACTTTCTGCAAATAACCTGCCTGCTTAGAACCTGGGGTGAGTTATTTAACCACAGACACTCAGTCTGATGAACCACAAGGGGGGAAAGAAGCGCTACTTCACGAAGTTTGGGGGTGAGAAAATGAAACAAAGCGCCAGCATCTGGGGGCCCCTCAGAAGCAACATTCCCTGACAGCTCCATCCACCACGCTTCGTGCCGAAGGGCTGCCGCTACGGAAGAGGCGTAGTCCCCTTGGGCGGTCAGACTACACCTCTGGGAGTTTGTGGATTGGCTTTGCTGCCGGTAATCGCACTATTTTTTTTTTTTTTTTAAGATTTTATTTATTTATTCAACAGGGAGAGAGAGAGATAGACACGGCGAGAGAGGGAACACAAGCAGGGGCAGAGGGAGAGGGAGAAGCAGGCTTCCCGCGGAGCAGGGAGCCCGATGAGGGGCTCGATCCCAGGACCCCAGGATCATGACCCGAGCCGAAGGCAGACGCCCAACGACTGAGCCACCAGGCATCCCCAGCAATTGCACTATGAGGTACGTATTCATTCCTCTGTTTATGCCCTTACAACTTCTTTCTGTATATACACCAAATCTTAATAGATAACCTATCTCCAAGTTTGACAGATTATGTTTTTAATGTAGTGGAATTTCATACTCGTCCCTGTTGTACACATTTACTCTACTTACCATTTTGACAGGTATTTGATTTAATTTTGTGGCCACACCAAAGGTGTTTCCAGTTTTTACTATTGGAAGCACTGCTGTTATTAACATCTCTGTGCGTGTGATTCTTTTCTCTTTTGACCTACTTCCTTGGGGGGTAGATTTGCAGATGGTACTAGCATTTTCCTTACTCTGTTTGCCTAGTTGCACTCCAAAAGGATGTTCACATTTTCTAAGTCTCCAGCAATGAAATGAGTGTATGTATTTCCCCATAGGGGAATCTTCAAAGCTAGCTTTCTTGTGAGACAAGAGCTATAAAATGACTCCTTGGTGTTGTTTTATGCTGCCCTGCCTTACGATTTTAATTATTTTCCATAGTTATTGTTTCATTTCCTCTAGACTGTCGTGTTGGAAAGGGATAATTGTAGACATCAATTGCAGAAAATATCAAGAGGTAATATCCCCACTTATAGCCAAAGTGGCAAATTGTCTTCAAAGTCTTTAGTGCAAGTAAGACAGTGAGATATTGGTAGGGATAGATAAATACAACAGTAGAACAAGAGAGTCAGAAACAGACCCCATGGATATGCGAACACTTGATTTATGACAAAGGTAGAACAGCACTGTAATGGAGAAAGAACATCCTTTTCAACAAATAGTGCTGAATCTATCAAGTATCCATATGCAAAAACATGAAATTGGACCCCTACCTCACATCATACAATTTCTGGTGGAGTATGGACCTAAATGTGTAAGGCAAACCTATTGAGTTTTCAGGAGAGAATAAGGGTTCATGTCTCAACGAACACAGGAGAGGGCAAGATTTCTTAGACACGTAAGACACTATCATAAAACTAGTTCTTTATTTTTACCCAATGTTTTTAGTTTCTCTGTCTCCTACATCTGCACAAAATCATAACGAAGTAGGGAGATGAGAACTATCATAGAACCATCATAAAAAAAAAACCAGATTGCTCAATTCACCTATATTAAACTCAGGGATGTTTAACTATCAAATATATTTTAATTAAACAGAAAACTAAAAGTTAACCGTGAAGGAAGAAATTTGATAAATTAGCCTATATAAATTTGAGACTTCTGCTCAAGAGCCACCATTAAGAGTAAAACCTCAAGGCAGGCAGCGGGAGAAGATACAATTCATTGTATTTGACAAAGGACTTGCATTCAGAGTATACAAAGGCTTAGTAAGAGTCACTCAGAACAGCAATACCACAGCGGAATGGGCGACACACCAGCCACAGAGAGGTTGTCCAAATGGCCAACAAACAGGAAACAATGCTGACCCTCACTAGGCAGCAGGGAAGGCAAGTACATAGAGCACAGTCCCGCCACCATCCCACTGTTGGGGGGACAGAAAGTACCCACTGTTGGCATTTCTCCCACTATCTCCTAAAGCTGGACGCACACGCATCCTATGACCAGCATAGCTGTGTGGCCAGCAGAAAAGTGTCGTGTGTTCGTCAAAAGCATGTGCTAGAATGTTCACAGCAGCGCTCCTGGTAAGGCTGCCAAGCTGGGAACCGTCCAGACACCCATCCATCATCTGCGGCGTGATGAACAGAATGCTGCAGAGCGACAAACGGGAGCGAATGCCAACGACCCAGAACGATACGCCGGATCCACATCCATACTCGCGCAAAAGAGAATGGACTCCGCCTTCCGTCTCTGGAAGCCGGGTTCGCGTTCCCCCGCGGGAGGTGCAGCCCAGAGGCGGGCAGAAAGGGGCTTTGGGGATGCTGGCGATGTTCTGAGTCTCGATCTGGGTGCTGGTCACGCAGTTCGCTTGTGGAAACTTCTCACTGTACATTACGACTTATTCACTGTTCTGTATGAATGTTACGTTCAGTAATACGTTTACTGTAAGTCACAGTGGGTGAAAAGACACGTGGAGAGTAGGGGAGGTGTTTCACTGCTCCCCTGCTCTGTAGGGTCCCTTCATCTTTCCCTAACTACGTATTTTTACAGATGGTACTGTAAGACACAGATATGGGTAATTTGAAAATAAATTCCTTTTTTGTGTGTGTTTATTGGATCGATTTTCTCCCAGTACAAACCTCTGAATGCAGGTGGTTGGAATTTTGGCCATTTCTCTGGGGAGATTCTTCAAATAATGTTATGATGTTGCCCTTGGTTTCTTGTCTCCTGTGGTGAAAGGATTTGATATGTTTCTTTCTAAGGCTCTTTATCTTTACCCAGTGTTTTTAGTTTCTCTGTTTTCTACAGCTGCACAAAATCGGGGTCACCTCCTTCAGGCTGAGGCGGGGGAGCCTGGCCCCGTCCCTCCAGTGATCAGGAAGGTGTGGGCGCAGGGACAGGGGAAAGCTGGGACTCCTACCAGCTAGGGCAGCCCCTCCCCAGGCCATCCACCGCCTGCCTGCCCATACAGCTTTGCTATAAATGAGCTTGTAGGGCAGGTGACAACAAGTCACGGAAGGCAGCACCCCCAGACCGGCTGCGGCACCCCCTTCAGCCAGGCGCCCATCAGCGCATCCCCCACGAGCCCTGCAGCCGTGACCCAGACGCAGCCTGGCCCCAGGCCTGGGCCATTCCAGGGGAGGAGACAGACGATAAACAAGACAGCAGAGAAGCCAGATAACGGGAAGGAAGTAAACAGGGTCATGAAAGAGAGAGTGACTGGGAAGGCCTCCCTGAGGGGCACGTCTGGGGTGAGAAGGGCCAGCACGGGGGGTGGGGATGGGGCGCGGTCCAGGCCAGGCAGGCACCCTGTGGGGCCCTGGAAGGGTGCCGTGTGTGTGGGGGGGGGGGTCAGGAAACGGCTCGTGGGGTTGCAGACAGGGGTGAGGGGCAGGGGCTGGAGGAGGGAGTCCCAGGCCATGGGAAGGCTCCGACTAAGAGCCCTGGGAAGCCACTAGGAGGGCTAAGCAAGAAAAGAGATATGATCTGTTTCGCATTTTAAAAGATAATTCTAATGCATTAACAAAATGTCCTATACACGTACAATGGAATATTCTTCAGCCTTAAAAAAGGAAGCCTGACCCCTGCGACCCTGTGGATGAACCTGGAGGACTTTATACTCCGTGAAATGAGCCAGCTGCAGAAGGACAGATACCGTGCGACTCCACCGATAGGAGGTCCCTCGAGGCTGGAGGCAGAACAGTGGGTGCCAGGGGCCAGCGCAGAGGGGGTCTCGTTTCTTGGGGACAGAGTTTCAGTTTGGGAGGGTGAAAGAGTTCTGGGGGGGGGGGGACGGCGGTGATGGTTGTACCACAGCCTGAATGTGCTTGATGCCCAAGAACTGGACACTTTAAAATGGTCAAAATAGTCAATGTTACGTTATGCATATTTTACTACAGTAAAAGAAAACTAATTTTTTTAATTTATTTTTTTAGAGAAGTGGGGAGGAGGGAGAGAATTTTAAGTAGGCTCACGCCCAGCATGGAGCCCAATGCGGGTCTCGAACTCACGACCCTGAGATCAAGACCTGAGCTGAGATCAAGAGTCGGACACTTAACCCACCGAGCCCCCCAGGCGCCCCAAGAAAACTAATTTTAAAAGATAATTCCGTTACTGGATTTATTACTGGACAGCAGTAACTGGGCCCAAGAGAGGAGGCAGAGGGACCTTCCAAGCCCTCGGTGCTCGGCGGCCTGTCCACAGGGCAGAGGCCTGACTAGGCAGCATCGGGAGGGTGGGTGGCCGACAGATTTGCCCACCAGGTCACTCAGGGCTCAGCCACGGGAAGCGGAGGGGAAGGTCAGTGTGTTTCTGACCCATTGACCAATGACAATGACAGAATATGAAAGACAGTAACCAGAAAGCGTTCCAAGACAGATGGTGCGAGCATGCCCTTTGATGTTTGAATTTTCAGAATTGTCTTTAATACTGTTATCTTCAAAACGATACATGCTTTTTTTTTCCAACAAGAAGACTTAAAAGCCCGCGTGTAAGACCACTGCACATCTCCAAGCCCAGCATGTGTCGGGGTGCAGGACGGCCAGCATCAAACCCGCAGTGGCTCTCGATCCAGTGGGGTCTGGTCAGCGAGCCCCAGCTGCTCCCCGCTCCCGGGCTTTGGTCTGACAGCACAGGGTCATAAATCTAGTCCCTGGGGGGTGCTTTGGGGAAGTGCCTTGTTGAACCCTGACACCACCTTAGGATGCAGGGACTGGGGTCCCTATTTTGTAAGTAAGGGACGTGGGGTTCACCGAGGTTGAATAAGCCGTGAACCCCTGCTCCCCACCGCTGGGCCCAGCCGGTCAGCCAGCCAAACGGCACTGTGGGTGGTGCAGGTGGATTCTCCTGAGAGGGAGACACTAAGCCATCTGACAGCAACGGAAAGAATTCTCCGTCCTCGGGGAAGAGGCCTTTCTGGCACCTTCTCCTCTGGCCCCGGGGCTGCACCCGGCCTCACCCCGGTGGTCCTCTGGGGCTATTCTGCGGAGGGGGAAGCCAGCTTCCCAGGCTGGGCTCGGGGAGGGTCGGCAGGTGAGGAGGGCCGAAGGTGCTGGAAGAGAACAGGCTCCCAGCCAGGTCCTCAGCTTCAGCCCCAGCTCTGCCCTCTCTGAGCTGCGTGCCTGGGGCTGGGTATGTAGTATCTGGAAGCCTCGGTGTTCTGTCTGTAACACGGGCGTGGACACAGTGTCTACGCTGAAGGGTCTGTGTGAGCAGCAAACTAGATAAGCAAAGCACAGCTTTGCTTATCTGGGGAGGCCAGGGGGGGTCTGCTGGGGGCTCTGGGGGCAAAGGGCAGCAGCTAAGCTTCCCCCTCAGCCCTGGGCTGTCCCAGAGGACACAAGGTCATGCTGTGGCATGAGAGGCTGCTTCTTAAGAATCCCTCACTTCAGAGCCATGTTCTGTCAGAGGCAGGAGAGTATCTTTAAAGACCCAGGGCCCAGGGGCACCTGGGTGGCTCAGTCGGTGAAGCGTCTGCCTTCGGCTCAGGTCAATGATCCCAGGGTCCTGGGATCGAGTCCTGCGTCGGGCTCCCTGCTCGGCGGGGAGCCTGCTTCACCCTCTCCTTCTGCCTGTCCCTCCCCCTGCTTGTGATCCCTCTCCCTCTCTCTCTCTGTCAAATAAATAAATAAAATCTTTAAAATAAAAAACCCAGGGCCCGAGTCACCTCCCCAGTATCATTCCTCCTGCACCCCACGCCCCCATGAATATGCCCGTCGTTGACCTTCTGTGTCTGAAACTGCTGTAGCCACAGGTGGACACCAGCTCTTGCCACCAGCTTGGAGCCCCCTCTGGGAGAAGGGCACCCCCACGGCCGCGCAGAGCGGAGCTCGGGGCAGGCGCTCACAGGCAGCTGTGGAGTAAAACGGAACCAAACCACAGGGACATACCCCCGTACAGGAGCCTTAACATGTGTCATTATGACACGAGGAGGCTGATCATGGATTATTTCGGGAGTATAGGAGACTGGGAAGAGAGGAAACAGTCCGTTTCACATCCCCCAGGGATAATCTGGGGGAACAGTAACCCGAATGGCCTCATGCTCGTTCCTCCCGCGGAATCATCCTTGTTGTCACCTAACGATATTGCTTCTCCGCATACGATTTTTACATCTGGCCTCTCTTAACAAGTCACATATTCCATTCTTCTATCTCAGCACCATCATCTAGCCCGCCTTCCCACTTTACTCGCTTCTGCCCCAAAGCTTTCAACATCACTTTTATCGGTAAACCCTGTTTGTATAAATAGTATCTCAGCTGGAACTCTGATACACAAAGCGATAGCAAAGGTATTTCATTCGAATACGTTTGTTTCCCAAATCAAGGTCCTGGCATTTGCTTGGGGTGACAGCAAGCACTAAGTGCACAAAGGGCACAGGGTGCTTGGGGGCCACATAGGCAGGAGTGAGCTGGAACATTGCATAGGCAGACCTTTCCCACTGATGTGACATGAGGGCACCAGGCAGAAATACCTATGTCAGAATGTACAAGGCACAGCTACACCCCCAAAAAATATGTTTTCGAGCACAAAAATCAAGGAGTTGTGGATGTGCAAGGATACTCAAATCCCCCAGCAGCACAGGAGAGCAAGTGGTTGGGAAAGAATTGTGTGCGGAGAGTAGGACCGTTCCGGAACCTGTTAGCACCCGGCTCCCCCTGCCGGCAACGGGGGCGCCTGCCTTCCTCACCGCGCCCAGTGGTGCTTCCCGGGGTGGGCGGGGGAGGAAAACAGAACCCTTTCTACAGGACCGCCATTCCTGCCTGCACTTCAGCTGCCCTCAGACTCTAGTCAACTATCCGCTTCCAGTCATTTTCCTCCACAACCTTCAAAGGCACCCAGGCCTACAAGCAAACGTGTCAAACACACTCCACGGGATACGCCTGACGATCCACTGATGAGTTGCGGAACTCGATTTATCGTCTTATAAAATACATCATAGTACTAGACTAGTACGTTCACTCACTCGTTCAGTACGTATTTCCTGAGCACCTTCTATGCACAAGGCATTAACAGAGCAGACAGAAATCTGCCATGATGGAAATTATTCTCTATGGGGGAAGAGGTATTTAATAACTAAAGTAACTAGTATGAAAATTGGCAGTACGAAAAAGAACAGGCAGGAAAGAAAGATGCGTATGGAGAAGGGGTAGTTGCCATTTTATTTTTTTAAGATTTTATTTGATACTTTTTTTAAAGATTTTATTTATTTGACAGAGAAAGAGATAGCGAGAGCAAGAGCACAAGCAGGGGGAGTGAGAGAGGGAGAAGCAGGCTTCCCGCCAAGCAGGGAGCCCGATGCAGGGCTCGATGCGGGGCTCAATCCCAGGACCCTGGGATCATGACCTGAGCTGAAGGCAGACGCTTAATGACTGAGCCACACAAGTGCCCCAATTTTATTTATTTGAGGGCAAGAGAGAGCAATAGCAGGGGGAGCTGCAGAGGGAGAGGGAGAAGCAGACTCCCCACTGAGCAGGGAGTCCGATGCGGGACTCGGTCCCAGGACCCTGGGATCATGACCTGAGCCAATGCTTAACCAACCGAGCCACCCAGATGCCCGGTAGTTGCTGTTTTAAATGGAGGTGAGAAGTGAGCCATCCCTGTGGGCAGGTGGAGAAAGAACATTCTGGGCACAGGCACAGGTCAGTGCTGAGCTCTGGGGGTCTAGTGTCTTCATGTTAGGTCTCTTCGAGGCTGTGTGTGTGCTGGTTTGGATTAAGAGAGCTCCCCATGACGCCTTCCCGACCATGCACTAGCGCCCCGAAGTCCAATCTAGCATGAGAGGTGGCTGGTCCAGACTGAAGTGTTGTGAGTCTAAAGCATACACAGGATTTCAAAGACTTGGCACAAAAAACAACAAATTCTCATATTGTTTACATGTTGAAATGAGACTTTGAATATATTGGGATAAATGTTAATTTTATTAATCAAAATTAATTTCACCTATTCCTTTCTCTCTTTTTTTTTAAAGATTTTATTTGACAGAGAGAGACACAGTGAGAGAGGGAACACGAGCAGGGGGAGTGGGAGAGGGGGAAGCAGGCTTCCCGCGGAGCAGGGAGCCCAATGTGGGGCTCCATCCCAGGACCCTGGGATCACGACCTGAGCTGAAGGCAGATGCTTAACCGACTGCCAGGTGTCCCAACTTATTTCTTTCTCTTAAGATTTATCTATTTTGTGGGGAGGGGAGGGCCAGAGGGAGAGGGAGAAAGAATCCCAGGCAGACTCCCTCTGAGAGTGGAGCCTGACTCAGGGCTCGGATCTCATGACCCTGAGATCGCGACCTGAGCAGAAACCAAGAGTCAGATGCCCAACTAACGGAGGCACCCAGGAAACCCTCTTCCTCTTAATTTCTTTAAAATATAGGTTTGGAACCCTTGGCTGGCTCAATCAGTGAAGTGTCTGCCTTCAGCTCAGGTCATGATCCCAGGGTCCTGGGATTGAGTCCCGCATCGGGCTCTTTGCTCAGCAGGGAGTCTGCTTCTCCCTCTGCCGCTCCCCCTGCTTGTGCATGCGCTCTCTCTCTGACAAATAAATACTCTTTTAAAAAATAAAATAAATGACTAATGTAGAAATTGCAACATGTTACAGGGCTGATAAGGAATACAGTTTAATACAGATGTATGAAAACAACACCATCAAGGACAGGGATGGTAAGTGGACCCATGCAGCTGCAAGACGGCTACATTTTATGTGAAGTGGTACATGAACTCTAGGCAGACTGAAAAACAGATTACATGTCATAACTCCTAGAACATCCACTAAGAAATTATGCAGACAAGAGAGCTAAAAAGCCAATCAATTAAAATGTAACTCTAACATAAACAACTAATCCAAGCAGAAACACAATAAAATGATAACCCTAAATCTGACTCTACCAGTAATCACAGCTTATGTTAATAAACACGAATTAAAAGGTGGAGTCTGTCCAGAACAGAGAGAAGTGTTAAGATCCAATATGTGCTGGGGGGGGGGGGGGGGGCGGAGCAAGATGGCAGAGGAGTAGGAGACCTGGATTTCGTCTCCTCTCAGGAATTCAGCTGGATAGGGATCAAACCATTCTGAACACCTACAAACTCAACAGGAGATCGAAGAAAAGAAGAGCAACAGCTCTCTGAACAGAAAAGCGACCACTTTCTGGAAGAGTCATATTCTATCCCTTCATAGTAGTTACCCGTATTTTTGGCATATATATATAAGTTGTTCTCTCTTTAAAATTTTGAGATAGTTTCTTCTAACAGATCAAAATATACTCTAAATCTCTAGTGTATGGTTTTTTCCTACTCCCCTGCCTGATCACATTCTCTCCCTTTTTTTTTTTTGAAATCCTCTTCTTTTTTTACACAACTTATCAATTCCTTTTATAAAATTTTTTATAATTTCCATCTTTACGGTCATATTCCATCCCTTCATCATATCAACCCTTATTTTTGGACATATATAAGTTTTTCTTTCTTTAAAATTTTGGGAGGCACTTTCTTTTAACAGACCAAAATACACCCAAAATCTAGTGTGTGGCACTGATCTATATACCAGCCTGATCATATTTGATCATATTCTGTTTTTGTTTTGTTTTGTTCTGTTTTTGTTTTTTATCTTTTTCTTTTTCTTCTTCTTTTTCTTTTTTCTCTCTTTCCCTTTCTTTTCCCACTGCTTCAGGTCTTTTCTGATTTGTTTAGAGTATATTTTCTGGGGACGTTGTTACCCTGCTAGCATTTTGTTCTCTCATTAATCTATTCTCCTCTGCACAAAATGACAAGACGGAAAAAATCACCTCAACAAAAAGAACAAGAGGTAGTACCGACTGCCAGGGACCTACTCAATACGGACATTAGTACGATGTCCGATCTAGAGTTCAGAATCATCACTTTAAAGATACTAGCCGGGCTTGAAAAAAGCATGGAAGTTATTAGAGAAACCCTTTCTGGAGAAGTAAAAGAACTAAAATCTAACCAAGTAGAAATCAAAAAGGCTATTAATGAGGTGCAATCAAATATGGGGGCGCTAACTGCTAGGATAAATGAGGCAGAAGAGAGAATCAGTGATATAGAAGACCAAATGATGGAAAATAAAGAAGCTGAGAAAAAGATAAACAACTACTGGATCACGAGGGCAGAATTCGAGAGATAAGCGATACCGTAAGACGAAACAACATTAGAATAATTGGGATCCCAGAAGAAGAAGAAAGAGAGAGAGGGGCAGAAGGTATAATGGAGCAAATTATAGCAGAGAACTTCCCTAATTTGGGGAAGGAAACAGGCATCAAAACCCAGGAAGCACAGAGAACCCCTCTCAAAATCAATAAAAATAGGTCAACATCCCGACATCTAATAGTAAAACTTACGAGTCTCAGAGACAAAGAGAAAATCCAGAAGGCAGCTCAGGAGAAGAGATCTGTAACCTACAATGGTAGAAACATTAGATTGGCAACAGACCTATCCACAGAGACCTGGCAGGCCAGAAAGGACTGGCAGGATATATTCAGAGCACTAAATGAGAAAAATATGCAGCCAAGAATACTATATCCAGCTAGGCTGTCATTGAAAATTGAAGGAGAGATAAAAAGCTTCCAGGACAAACAAAAACTAAAGGAATTTGCAAACACGAAGCCAGCCCTACAAGAAATCTTGAAAGGGGTCCTCTAAGCAAAGAGAGAGACTAAAAGCAACATAGACCAGAAAGGAACACAGACAATATACAGTAACAGTCACCTTACAGGCAATACAATGGCACTAAATTCCTATCTTTCAATAGTTACCCTGAATGTAAATGGGCTAAATGCCCCAATCAAAAGACACAGGCTATCAGATTGGATTAAAAAACAAGACCCATCGATATGCTGTCTGCAAGAGACTCATTTTAGAACCAAAGACACTCTCAGATTGAAAGTGAGGGGGTGGAAAACCATTTACCATGCTAATGGACACCAAAAGAAAGCTGGGGTGGTAATCCTTATAGCAGACAAATTAGATTTTAAACCAAAGACTGTAATAAGAGATGAGGAAGGACACTATATCCTACTTAAAGGGTCGATCCAACAAGATCTAACAATTGTAAATATCTATGCCCCTAACATGGGAGCAGCCAATTATATAAGGCAATTAATAACAAAAGCAAAGAAACACATCGACAACAATACAATAATAGTGGGGGACTTTAACACCCCCCTCACTGAAATGGACAGATTGTCTAAGCAAAAGATCAACAAGGAAATAAAGACTTTAAATGACACACTGGACCAAATGGACTTCACAGACATATTCAGAACATTCCATCCCAAAGCAACAGAATACACATTCTTCTCTAGTGCCCATGGAACATTCTCCAGAATCGATCACATCCTAGGTCATAAATCAGGTCTCAACCAGTACCAAAAGATTGGGATCATTCCCTGCCTATTTTCAGACCACAATGCTTTGAAACTAGAACTCAATCACAAGAGGAAAGTCAGAAAGAACTCAAATACATGGAGGCTAAAGAGCATCCTACTGAAGAATGAATGGGTCAACCAGGGAATTAAAGAAGAATTTAAAAAATTCATGGAAACCAATGAAAATGAAAACACAACTATTCAAAATCTTTGGGATGTAGCAAAGGCAGTCCTAAGAGGAAAGTATATAGCAATACAAGCCTTTCTCAAGAAACAAGAAAGGTCTCAAGTACACAACCTAACCCTACACCTAAAGGAGCTGGAGAAGGAACAGCAAATAAAGCCTAAACCCAGCAGGAGAAGAGAAATAATAAAGATCAGAGCAGAAATCGGGACGCCTGGGTGGCTCAGTCGGTTAAGAGTCTGCCTTCGGCTCGGGTCATGATCCCAGGGTCCTGGGATCGAGTCCCGCATCGGGCTCCCTGCTCTGCGGGGAGCCTGCTTCTCCCTCTGCCTCTGTCTCTCTGTCTCTCATGAATAAATAAATAAAATCTTAAAAAAAAAAAAAAGATCAGAGCAGAAATCAATGAAATAGAAACTAAAAGAACCGTAGAACAGATCAACGAAACAAGGAGCTGGTTCTTTGAAAGAATTAACAAGATTGATAAACCCCTGGCCAGACTTATCAAAAAGAAAAATGACCCAAATCAACAAAATCATGAATGAAAGAGGAGAGATCACAACCAACACCAAAGAAATACAAACAATTATAAGAACATATTATGAGCAACTCTATGCCAGCAAATTAGATAACCTGGAAGAAATGGATGCATTCCTAAAGATGTATCAACTACCAAAACTGAACCAGGAAGAAATAGAAAACCTGAACAGACCTATAACCACTAAGGAAATTGAAGCAGTCATCAAAAATCTCCCAAAACACAAAAGCCCAGGGCCAGATGGCTTCCCAGGGGAATTCTACCAAACATTTAAAGAAGAATTAATACCTATTCTTCTGAAACTGTTCCAAAAAATAGAAATGGAAGGAAAACTCCCAAACTCATTTTATGAGGCCAGCATTACCTTGATCCCAAAACCAGACAAAGACCCCATCAAAAAGGAGAATTACAGACCAATATCCCTGATGAACATGGATGCAAAAATTCTCACCAAAATACTAGCCAATAGGATCCAACAGTACATTAAAAGGATTATTCACCACAACCAAGTGGGATTTATCCCTGGGCTGCAAGGTTGGTTCAACATCTGCAAATCAATCAACGTGATACAATACATTAACAAAAGAAAGAACAAGAATCATATGATCCTCTCAATAGATGCAGAAAAAGCATTTGACAAAGTACAGCATCCTTTCTTGATCAAAACTCTTCAGAGTATAGGCATAGAGGGTACATACCTCAATATCATAAAAGCCATCTATGAAAAACCTACAGCGAATATCATTCTCAATGGGGAAAAACTGAGAGCTTTCCCCCTAAGGTCAGGAACACGGCAGGGATGTCCACTATCACCACTGCTATTCAACATAGTATTGGAAGTCCTAGCCACAGCAATCAGACAACAAAAAGAAATCAAAGGCATCCAAATCGGCAAAGAAGAAGTCAAACTCTCACTCTTTGCAGATGATAGGATACTTTATGTGGAAAACCCCAAAGACTCCACCCCAAAACTGCTAGAACTCATACAGGAATTCAGTAAAGTGGCAGGATATAAAATCAATGCACAGAAGTCAGTGGCATTCCTATACACCAACAACAAGACAGAAGAAAGAGAAATTAAGGAATCGATCCCATTTACAATTGCACCCAAAACCATCAGATACCTAGGAATAAATCTAACCAAAGAGGCAAAGGATCTGTACTCAGAAAACTATAAAATCCTCATGAAAGAAATTGAGGAAGACACAAAGAAATGGAAAAACGTTCCATGCTCATGGATTGGAAGAACAAATATTGTGAAGATGTCAATGCTACCTAGAGCAATCTACACATTCAATGCAATCCCCATCAAAATACCATCTACTTTTTTCAAAGAAATGGAACAAATAATCCTAAAATTTGTATGGAACCAGAAAAGACCCCGCATAGCCAGAGGAATATTGAAAAAAGCAAAAAAGCAAAGCTGGCGGCATCACAATTCTGGACTTCCAGCTCTATTACAAAGCTGTCATCATCAAGACAGTATGGTACTGGCACAAAAACAGACACATAGATCAATGGAACAGAATAGAGAGCCCAGAAATGGACCCTCAACTCTATGGTCAACTAATCTTTGACAAAGCAGGAAAGAATGTCCAATGGAAAAAAGACAGTCTCTTCAACAAATGGTGTTGGGAAAATTGGATAGCCACATGCAGAAGAATGAAACTGGACCATTTCCTTACACCACACACAAAAATAGACTCCAAATGGTTGAAAGACCTCAATGTGAGACAGGAGTCCATCAAAATCCTAAAGGAAAACACAGGCAGCAACCTCTTCGACCTCAGCCACAGCAACTTCTTCCTAGAAACATCGCCAAAGGCAAGGGAAGCAAGGGCAAAAATGAACTATTGGGACTTCATCAAGATAAAAAGCTTTGCAAAGCAAAGGAAACAGTCAACAAAACCAAAAGACAACTGACAGAATGGGAGAAGATATTTGCAAATGACATATCAGATAAAGGGCTAGTATCTAAAATCTATAAAGAACTCATCAAACTCAACACCCAAAGAACAAAGAATCCAATCAAGAAATGGGCAGAAGACATGAACAGACATTTTTCCAAAGAAGACATCCAAATGGCCAACAGACACATGAAAAAGTGCTCAATATCGCTCGGCATCAGGGAAATCCAAATCAAAACCTCAATGAGATACCACCTCACACCAGTCAGAATGGCTAAAATTAACAAGTCAGGAAACAATAGATGTTGGCAGGGATGCGGAGAAAGGGGAACCCTCCTACACTGTTGGTGGGAATGCAAGCTGGTGCAACCACTCTGGAAAACAGTACGGAGGTTCCTCAAAAAGTTGAAAATAGAGCTACCATATGATCCAGCAATTGCACTACTGGGTATTTACCCCAAAGATACAAAAATAGGGATCCGAAAGGGTACGTGCACCCCGATGTTTATAGCAGCAATGTCCACAATAACCAAACTGTGGAAAGAGCCAAGATGTCCACTGACAGATGAATGGATAAAGAAGATGTGGTATATATATACAATGGAATATTATGCAGCCATCAAAAGGAATGAGATCTTGCCATTTGCAACAATGTGGATGGAACTGGAGGGTGTTATGCTGAGCGAAATAAGTCAAACAGAGAAAGACATGTATCATATGACCTCACTGATATGAGGAATTCTTGATCTCAGGAAACAAACTGAGGGTTGCTGGAGTGGGGGGTGGGGGGGGAGGGATGGGGTGGCTGGGTGATGGACATTGGGGAGGGTATGTGCTCTGGTAAGCGCTGTGAATTGTGCAAAACTGTTGAATCTCAGATCTGTACCTCTGAAACAAATAATGCGATATATGTTAAGAAAGAAAAAAAAAAGAAGAATGTAGCAGGAGGGGAAGAATGAAGGGGGGGAATCGGAGGGGTAGACGAACCATGAGAGACGATGGACTCTGAAAAACAAAACTGAGGGTTCTAGAGGGGAGGGGGGTGGGAGGATGGGTTAGCCTGGTGACGGGTATTGAGGAGGGCATGTTCTGCATGGAGCACTGGGTGTTATGCACAAACAATGAATCATGGAACACTACATCTAAAACTAATGATGTAATGTATGGGGATTAACATAACAATAAAAAAATTAAAAAAAAAAAAGATCCAATATGTGCTGTGTATAAGAATGCCACTCACTTTAAGTAGAAAGAGAGAGCCAGAAACTGGTGTATCATGCACACGGTACATCTTAGAAGACTGGAGAAGCTCTAACTCACTTCAGATACAACAGAATTGGACATAAAAGCTATCAGGAGAGATAAAGAGGGGAATTTCGTAACAATCAAATGGTCAATTCATTAGGAGGACATAGCATAACCTAATAACAGGCCCTCAAACTATGAAGCAAAACTGATCATAGAAACAGACAATTGCACAATCATAACAGAAGATTTTAACACCTTGCAACACCTGATAAGACACAAAAAATCAGTAAAGACACAGAAGATGTCAACAACAATAGTATTAATTATGTAACCTAACTGGTTTTAGAGAACAAATTCACCCATTTTGGAGTACATATTCTTTTCAAGTGAACGTGGAACTTCACCAAGACAGACCATACATATACTGGGTCATGTTAGGAGTCTCAATCAAACTAAGAAGACTGAAATCATAAACACATTCTCTAACCTTGATGAAATTAAAGTACAAATCAGTACCAATAAGATATTTAGGAAGCAAAACAGACATCTGCTAATTAGGCCATATGCTTCTAGATAATCAACCCATGGGTCAAAGAATTCACAAGGAAATTAGAAAATATTTACAACTGAATGATAACGAAAATACAACATATTAAAAATTCTGAGATGAAGCCTAAGTAGTGCTTAAAGAAAGACGTGTAACTTTAAACACTTCTACTAGAAAAGTCTAAAATCATGACCTATGACCTATCTTGAGCTAAAGAAAAAAGAGCAAAGTAAATCCACACTAAGTAGAAGAAAGTTAACGATAAAGAGCAGAAATCAATGAAACTGAAAAAGTTGAGAAAAATTAACAAAGCCAGAAGCTGGTTCTTTGAAAATCATCTCAACAAAACTGACAAAGCCCTCGTGAGACTGACTGGGGAAAGTAGCAAACAGAAACCACCAGTCCCAGGATGAAAAAGCAGTTACCACCACGGCTCCTAGATGTTAAAAGAATAAGGAGGGACTCCTATGAACATCACGTATTCTGTATGTGATATGGATTATATATTGTGTTCTTACAATGAAGCTAGGGAAAACGTTATTAAAATCATGAGAGAAAATATATTGACAGTACTGTACTGTACTGATAAAAAAAAACCCATGTATAAGTGGATCCGTGCTTTCCTGACCTGTGATGTTCAAGGGTCAACTGTGTAACTTACCTAAATGACACAAGATGAAACCAAAAATCTGAATAGCCCTGTATTTATTAATCTGTTCTAAAAAACCATCCCACGAAGAACACTGCAGGCCCAGATGATTTCACACATTAATTCTATAAATACAATAATGAAAAAAGAGGAGGGTCAGAACTGGGTTATTAAAAAGTCAGCTTTACTACTGAACAGGAATAATGGCCAGGAATCAACATTCTGCAGGTTACAAACGCCAGACTGTGAAGAACTAGAAAAGCAGCTCCGAAGACATTCATTTCTTCTTCCCCTTCAAAGGCTTGGCAAACAGAGCCGGGTCGATGTGGTCCCTCGCCAGGCCCCTGATGGAGAAGAGCCTGGCCGCACGCTCCTGCAGGGTGCCCCCACATTTCAGTCCCAGGGCCGTGAGTTCACACTTGAGCCTGTCCAGACCCAGCACCTCCAGTTCTGCCGCAGAGCTGAAAGCCAGCAAATCCAGAGTTTGCTGACCAGTATCCTGAGGGGGGAAAGGAAAATATTAAAAACAGACTCCTCCCAATCATGAGGGGCGCCTGGTGAGCGTCTGCCTTCTGCTCCGGTCATGATCCTGGAGTCCTGGGATCGAGCCCCGCGTCAGGCTCCCTGCTCAGCGGGCGAACCACACCCGTTAAGCGCTCATGTGGGACATCCACCCCAATTCAGGCATTAAAATGTGATCAACCTGCAGCTTAGAACAGATAAAAACTATGGAGCCAAGGACGCCCCCTGGTGGCAAAACGATACCCATTCCAGAATTTAAAAGGAAAAAACCAAAGGACTTTTTGGGGAGCCGAGGCGAGCTTTGCCCTCATCCGTACTTCTGGTTACGAAACAAAGCTTCGCACTCAGCAGCCGATGGCGAAAAGCACGTTTCATGTTGAGGACTTACTGAGGAACTGTGGCCATCAAGCTGCCCTGGCTCTGACTGTGGACCCCAAACTACTCACTGTGTTTCCTGATGGGCTTCCCTCCAGTCTGGTGGTGGGCGCACTCCCCCCAGCCTCTCCAGGTGTGGCCTCGGCAGCTCTGTCCTCATCGGCCTCCGCCTCGGGCTCCTGGGCTGGTCCCATCCCCGCAGCCTCCTCTTCTGTGGGCTCTTCGCCCTCTGCCCCTCCCTCCTCCTCCTGGCCGTTCTCTGTTTCTGTGGCCACTGTCCTGTCCACACGGCACTGAGCAGAGATCTGCCCCGACTTGGCACACACGTCTGCGGAGACAGCACACGCCGAGCCCGGCCCTGGGGCCAGCAGTGGCTCCAGGGACTGAGAGGCTGCACTGGCCACAGCCGCCCCTGGGCAGTGGCAGGGACACCCAGCTGCTAGCTCCACACCATCGAGGCCGTTGTCTGCAGCATGCGAGCTCATTCCTGAAGTACTAGGAGCTTCTTCCCAGTCATCATCCGAGGTCTCCGAGCTGGACTCCTCCGCTGTCTCCAGTCCTTCCATGCCCAACCTGCCGGGAGCAACGGAAAGGCTTAACACCACGCACGGCTTCTCTGCCGGACAGAGTTACCATTTGTCCAGGGAACAGCCTCTGTCAGGATCAAAGGATCTGCTCGCTTGAGATGGACAGTAGCTAAGTTTCAGAGAAAGATACTCAGAAGTATAAACGGAGGGGAAAAAATTCAGTGAGCCTGAAACCAACCATCCCCAAATTCCAGAGGGAATCTTCTTTACAGTTGTGAATCTCTTTTTTGTTTTTAAGTATTTACTTATTTGAGAGAAAGCACAAGCAGAGGGAGGGGCAGAGGGAGAAGCAGACTCCCCGTTGAGCAGGGAGCCGACGCGGGACTCGATCCCAGGACCCTGAGATCATGACCTGAGCTGAGGCAGATGTTTAACCCACTGAGCCACCCAGGTGCCTCTAAATAGTTGTGAATATCGGGCGCCTGGGTGGCTCAGTGGGTTAAGCGACTGCCTTCTGCTCAGGTCATGGTCCTGGAGTCCCTGGATCGAGTCCCACATCGGGCTCCCTGCTCAGCAGGGAGTCTGCTTCTCCCTCTGACCCTCCCCGCTCTCATGTGCTTGCTCTCTCTCATTCTCTCTCTCTCAAATAAATAAATAAAATCTTTAAAAAAAAAATAGTTGTGAATATCTTAAAACAAAATTGATTTTGCCTAAAGCTTTTTTTCCTATCTTGTTCAAGTCTCAACGGTTACAAATGTAGATAAATTAACAAAAAGTTAAAAGAAAATCCTATTTTTATTCATAATCGCCCCAAACTGAAAACTACCCAAACTCTCAACAGAATGGTAAAAACAGATGCAATGATACTTGGCAACAAAAAAGACAAGCCACTGATACATGTAATACCAGCCATGGATTTTATTTTTTTTTATTTTATTTTTATTTTTTAAAGATTTTATTTATTTATTTGAGAGAGAGAGAGAATGAGAGAGAGCACATGAGAGGGGGGAGGCGCAGAGGGAGAAGCAGACTCCCTGCCGAGCAGGGAGCCCGATGTGGGACTCGATCCTGGGACTCCAGGATCATGACCTGAGCCGAAGGCAGTCGCTTAACCAACTGAGCCACCCAGGCACCCCAGCCATGGATTTTAAAAGCATTGTGCTAAGTGAGAGACTCCAGACACAGAGGGCTGCAGGACATTCTGGAAAAGACAGAACCATCGGAACAAACACCACACCAGCATCAGCGCTTGCCGGGGGTGGGGGGCAGGGGGACAGGAATTAATCACAAAGAAGCACATGGGCAATTTTTAGGGAAATGGAAATAGTCCAAATCTTGGTTACATGACTGTATTCCTCAAAACTCATAGATCTAGTCAATAAGCAAGTATGAATTCTCTTTAAAGACTATTAATTTGACAGAGAGCTAGAGAGAGAGCACAAGTAAGCAGAGCGACAGGCAGAGGGAGAGCGAGAGGGAGAAGCAGGCTCCCCACTGAGCAGGGAGCCCAATGCGGGGCTGGATCCCAGGACCCCAGGATCACGACCTGAGCTGAAGGCGGACGCTTAATGACTGAGCCACCCAGGGACCCCAACAAGTATTAATTTTAGTGCGTATAAATTGCATCCCAATAAACCTGATTCAACCCCCGCCCCCCAGCACAATCCCACTACCTTTTCTCTCAAAAACACTCAATTCCTATTTCACAAAGAACACCCAAGATTCTCCGCTGGACTTGCACAGTTACACGATCTTTCATTAACAATTATCTTTCTAGCCCCAAAGCAGAGGCCAGCAAGGAAGCAAGACGCGTCTGGACATCATTTTCTAGAACTTGGCCCAAGGGAAGTGAGCTAGTGGCCGGCGGACTGAGTGCAGGGGGAGCGCCAAGCAGCAGCATGGATAAGACAAGGCGCTGTCGTGCTTTTCAGCTGCAAGTACAAAAGTGGACCAAGGGAGCTCTGGCGGTGGCCACAAGACCTCAGTAATGACTGAAAACCCACAGAGAAAACAGAACAATTTGGAAAGTACAGCCATGGCTTCCAGCTAGAATTTCTGAAAGTTAACTCTTTCAGCACCAGTCAGTCATTCAAGTATAAAGGGATTCCTACTTGATCTTTCACTAACGAAAAGCCGTCCCTTCACTTCCGTTGCCAGCACGCAGGACAGAAACCACGAGGAGCATGCACCGTGTGACGGCCGTGGACACCTGAGGACTGAAGCACTCTGGAAACGTCCGTGCTCCCACCAAACCTTACTTTAAAAAGCATTTACGCCAGACAGGCAAGAGGAAATGTCGTCAGGCTGCACAGACCTCCCTGGGAGGACGATGAAGCGCACTTACCAAAAGCACTTCCTTTTCCCTGCACTGGCTCCTCGGTCCGTTTTTGACTGGTGGGGTCTTTTCCGACTCTCACTGATTTCGGCCGAAACCATCTTGCTGGAGGCAGCCTGCATACCTAACCGGAAATGTTCCCAAATCAGTTACACTATCAGAAGTGAGTATAACTGGAAACATTACCAACAGCATGGACAGCAAACACAGCCACATTGCAGTCTTAAGCTCGAGTTTGTTAACGTTCCAAAATTTAATATGGCTAAAATGGACTGGACTCAAGTTTACACAGGTTCAAAGTACTGAGCATTCAGGCTCTGGAACCAAAGGCCCATCTGTAGTCCTGAGCCTGACGGGTGCATCCCGGCCTCCCCAGACCTGACGGTCCATCCCCTGCTACTCACTGCTTGTACAGTGTTACGTGATAACCTTTTGATTGAAAAGATTCCTTTTTATTCAGTGGAACCCACAAGAACCCTAGCATAATGCTTTAGATGCTAAAAAAAAAGCTAATCATTCTCATTAAAAATCATTAAAAAAAAAAAAAAAAAAAAACCTGGGCCTAAAACTAGAAGCAAGCAAACAAGGTCAACACCTCCTGCGGACTTGGTGTATCCCCCACGAAGCACAAGTGTTCTTACCTGGGGCCCATGGGCCCCCAGAATTCAAGAGTCAAGTACATCACATATTGTGTGTGTGCTCTTTTTTTTCTGGGGTATAAGGCATACTGTTTATCGCTATTATTACTTTGAAAGATTTTATTTATTTAAGAAAGAGTGCATGTGCACACAGGGCGCAGAGCAGAGGGAGAGGGTCAGGTCGACTCCCCACCGAGCACGGAGCCCAATCCCACGACCCCAAGGTCACGACGCGGGCCGAAATCCAGAGTTGGACGCCGAACCGACGGAGCCCCCCAGGCACCCTTGTTCTGGGTATTACGGAGGGGAGGGGTCCCACGGCTTTCCCGATTCTCAGTCTGTGACCCACGAAGACTCCAGAGCGACAGTGCGGCTTCTGCGAGGCGCCCCCACACTCACCTCTGAGCACGGAGTCCTCCAGGCGCTCGGCCATGTCATGGCACTGCTGCTGGTACATGGGGCTGGCGAAGCAGTGCCGGGGCTCCGCGAGCTTCCGCTGCAGCCGCTCCAGGCGCTTCTGCTCCTTCCCGGCCTCCCGCTCGGCCTGCTGTCTCACCCACTCAGCCATTCTGGGGCGGGCGGGAGACACGGCGCTGACCAGACAGATCACGCACATGCCTGCTAATACATGACGAGCCCCCACCCCTGACGAACCCACACTGTCCCGGGCCTGCTGGGAGGACCCCCTCAAGCCCGATGGGAATTATTAAACGACGGAAAGAGCTACGGCCAGAAGGAGTGAGAGCACTCGTCTTCCAAGGCTACAGTTCGACATGCACGGCACGTGGACCACCACCGCCAGGAACATGCGTTGCTATCGTCAAAGAAATTAACACAGCGGGCAGCTTACGCTTTCTCATGGTTGACATCTCGTAGCCTCCTTCCGCTGAGGTCCCGGCAAGCTTCTCGATTGGTTGTCTTCTCAATCTGAGCACCAAGCGCTCGGAGCATAGATCCAAACCCTGTGCAAATATATTTGGAGAAAGCAGGTTAAAAAGCGTTCCAGGGGGGCGCCTGGGTGGCTCTGTCAGTGAAGCGTCTGCCTTCGGCTTGGGTCGTGGTCCCAGGGTCCAGGGATCGAGACCCACATCTTCTCCCTCTCCCACTACCCCTGCTTGTGTTCCCTCTCTCGCTGTGTCTCTATCAAATAAATAAATAAAATCTTAAAAAAAGAAAGGGTCCCAGGATGGATAAATGCCAAATTTGTGAACTTGCTATTATATCACAAGATTAAAAATGATCTCTTTGGGGCACCTGAGTGGCTCAGTCGGTTAAGCATCTGACTCTTAGTTTTGGCTCAGGGTCATGAGATCACGCCCCCACATCGGGCTCCAAGCTCAGTGAGGAGTCTGCTGAAGTTTCTCTTTCTTTCTCCCTCTGCCCCTCCCGTGCTCACACTCTCTCTCTAAAATAAATAAATCTTTAAAAAAAATTTTTTTTCTTTTTTTTTTAAAGAAAGGGACATCAAGATTCTGCCCAGGAATCGAAGGTAAAAATATTGATAAACCTGATTCAACCTTGTGCCTCTCGCCCTTCCTCTTATATTTCTGAAATACTGTATCTGCACCACTGGGATATTTTTTTTAAGATGTTAATTTATTTGATAGAGTGCGAGTGAGAGAGAACATGAATGGGGGGTGGGGGGTGCAGAAAGGGAGGGAAGAGCAGACTCCCAACTGGGCAGAGAGCTCAATGTGGTTCGATCCCAGGACCCCGGGATCATTACCTGAGCCGAAGGCAGACGCTTATTCAACTGAGCCACCCAGGTGCCCCCACTGGGGTATTTTAGAGGGCTTTACCTAGTGCCACAGATCCCAAGGTTTCCAGATTAATAACTTAAAAAATGCTATGGTGAGATTTTGCAGGAAGTTTCAAAGGAAAAGCAATTTTAAGTTTTCCCTGGTTGATATGATAAACTTCATTCTTATTGACACAATTTCAAACAGATTATAATGAGATGCCAGCCAGCTCTCTAAAAACCAAACCAAATCACTGCGGATTCTGAGAAAGCTTCAGGATGACATGTTAGCGCATCAGGAGAAATACCCAGAACTGCCCATATTCCATTTTTGCTTTTAGTTTCTCTTCTCTATTCTTAGATAATGTTCATACAACAACGACCTCAATCTACCCCAATCTGTAAATGGCTATATTCCACAGGCTGACTTTAGTCCTCCCTTGGAACTACAATGACCTGACAAAATCTTGCTAAAAAGCAGAAGATTTAACTATAATGATCCTTTCTCTTCATCCAATTTCCCCAAAGTTTTAGAACCTAATCGCCTAAGAGCTATGCTGCTGGCAAGGGTAGAAATTATAATCGGGGGGCGCCTGGGTGGCTCAGTTGTTGGGGGTCTGCCTTCAGCTCAGGTCATGATCCCGGGGTCCTGGGAGGAGCCCCACATCGGGCTCCCTGCTTGGCCTGCTTCTCCCTCTCCCACTCCCCCTGCCTGTGTTCCCTTTCTCGCTGTCTCTCTGTCAAATAAATAAATAAATAAAATCTTAAAAAAAAAAAAAGAAATTATAATCAGACAATATATTCCTCAAAAAGAATAAAAAAAAAATACTCAAAACTAGGAAAGTGAATAAAGGATTTCATATGGCAGAACGAGACCTGCACACCCCAGAGGGCTGCCCAGGGCTAGAGACTGCGGCTGTGACACACAGAGGTAGCCAACATGCAGGTCCTACCTCCTTTTCCACCTCGGAGCCTGGGTTCCAAACTATACACGGCCCCATGCCGCACTCCGTCACTGGTGTCCACGAGGGATCCATTGCACTTCACAAAGAAGCATTCCACTGGAACATCCTAGAGACAAGTTTGGGGTTTTTAAATGAGGTTTAAATGGGGTTTTTAAAAGTCTCCTGCAGGAAGGGGCCTAGCCCATTATGTTTTTATTACTCCGGTTATAAGTACATAGCGTGTGTTCCATTAGTATTTGTTGGACTGAAAATCCAAAGAAAAAAAGTCACTTCCTAGGACTTATTCAGGGTATGACTTTTTCCTAACACCTCATCATGATATGCACAAGAACTTGTCGTCTTTCAGGTGAAGATAAGAACTGCTCTCTTCTTCTCTGATAGGAAATCAGAGTCAAGGTGGAAAACTACATGGGGCTCAGACCCACTAACTCTGCAAGGCCCTTTTTCTCTTGACTTTTTTTTAAACCAGTAATATCAAGTTGCACAAGTTTAAAAGTGACAATACACAGTCTGAAAAGTGTAGATAAGGACAAACAGGAGGAGGGAAGGAGACAACAGTATGGGCTGCCTACACCTACATCAGCTGTAGCAGGTGGAGGGCCAGCTGGTCTTTTCTGCCCATGTCCCCGAGTTACAGCGGAAGCCCCAAGTACCTCCACACCCACTCTGTAGATTTCAAACATTCTCAGACCAAGGGATGAATAGAACATATGAAAGAAGACTCACACACCAACAGAAAGGAAAAACGCACAACTGCTATCTTCCCGAAGTGGACACAATGAATGTTCGTTCCAGACCACATCCCACGGCCATTTCAATGGGATCTACCTGTTCATTCAATATATATTAATCAAGTCCCTATTTGCCAGGTACTTTCACATGTTGGGATATTGTAGTGAATAATACAGCAAGTACAGACCCTGCCTTTTTCCTAGCGGGGAAAGACAGAGAACGACCAGATGAATGCTATCCGATGGCCATGGTGATAGGCAGGCTGAAGGGGATAGCGTGTGTGGATGGCTGTGCCGGTCATCTATCTAACATATACAGTTAGTCAAGAAAAGCCTCTCTGATCAAGTGTCATTTTAGCAGAGAATGAAGGAAAGGGAGAGAACAAGCCACGTGGCTATCTGGGGGAAGAGCATTCCAGAGGTAAAGAGGGGCAGCAGGAATAAGCCCAGAGTATTCGTGGAACAGCAACATGGCCAACGTGGCTGAAAGATGTCTACCAAAGGGGAATGGGAAGGCCTTTAAAAGCCCCTGTAAGAACTTTGGGTTTCACTCTGAATAAAGCCACTGCAGGGTGTGGAACAGATTGAGAGCGGAGTTATATTCTTAAAGGATCACTCTAGTTGTTAAACTGGAAATAAGACTAGAGAAGCAGAGACATCA
The DNA here is from genome assembly GCF_011800145.1 of Mirounga leonina. NCBI lineage: Eukaryota > Metazoa > Chordata > Mammalia > Carnivora > Phocidae > Mirounga > Mirounga leonina. The sequence goes on from NW_023270380.1 coordinate 20,991,965, forward strand.
GTGACATCGGCTAGGTGAGCAATGAAGGCCATTTGTCTCGGGGGTAGTGACAGAAGGGGATGAGAAACGGGGGTGGGGGGTCCCCTAAGGTTCTGGAGGTGGGCAGTGAGAGCCACAGAGCAATGAGAGAGGAGTCCAAACATTTGGCTTGACTAACAGGAAACTGAGTTGCCATTTGTTAAGAGTGAGAAGCACGTTTGGGGGAGAGTTCCAGTCTCATTTTTTTTTTTAAAGATTTTATTTATTTATTTGAGAGAGAGAATGAGAGAGAGAGAGAGAGAGCACAAGAGGGGGGAGGCTCAGAGGGAGAAGCAGACTCCCTGCTGAGCAAGGAGCCCGATGTGGGACTCGATCCCAGGACTCCAGGATCATGACCTGAGCCGAAGGCAGTCGCTTAACCAACTGAGCCACCCAGGCGCCCCTCCAGTCTCATTTTTGATGTGTTGGTTTGAAAGGTCTTACAGCCACATGCAGATGCTGAGGAACCTGGTGGGGACACAAGTCTGCAGTCTGGGGACAAGGTCTGGGCTGGAAATTTCCATCTGGAAGATGTCAGCACGCCGGTGCTACTCACCGCCCTGAGCATGGATGGAGTGTCCCGCAGGAGGGAGGAGGCTCCGGAACAAAGATGAGAAGACCCAGTCGCCACTGCTCCAAGGTTCAGAGATCAGGGAGACAAGGAGGCAGCAGCAAGAGGAAGTGGAAGGAAGGCTAGTGAGGTGGACGTGCGGACAAGTGAGCAAAGTGTGCCAAGGAGCGAATGTTGGGAGCGTGCCCACAGATGCTGACAGGCCCAGAGACAGGAGGACTGGAAACCGACCATCAGGTATGGCACACGTGGCAGGAGGTAGTCATTCACAGTAACGGAAGATGGGAAGGCAGAATGTACGGCAACGAGGTAGGGGCACTGGAATGAGGACGAGGAAGGTCTCTCTTGACTGCCTGTATTTTCTCATTGAAAACAAAGTATGGGCCTCGAGATGGGAGAAGTACTGGAGATTTTATTAAAGAGAGGAGGTCGGAGAGTCACGCAGAAGAGCGAGAGCGATGAACTCGGCACTGTTTCCCAAGCCTTTTCACAACATGGTGTACAGAAAACACATCCGGGGGACACGGGGAAATGAGCAAAGCTCCTGAGGCACCCCCAGATTCTGCACCCCCTGCCGGAGGGCTGCAGGGATCAGTATCTCCGCAGTCCTCCACCTCAGCAGAAGCCCACTCTGGCCTGGGAATATACAGCAGAAGTGCAACGCATCACGAAGGTAGTCCGTGTTTGTGCATTTACGGTAAGACTGATTTGTGTCACTGCCCAGATAGCAGGCAGAATCGATGGATTTAAGGTAACTGGCGTTTTCCCAGGCAAATGCGCTAGCAGAAGAGAGGAGCAAAGGAGCTCAGACTACACGCAGGCATGTGATTAACAGGAAGGACTATTCCTGTCTGTAAAATACTGTCCACTTTTAAGAGTTGTACAGATTAAATGAGGTATGTAATGTACCTCATGGTTTTTTACATTTATGAATGAAAAGCTACTTTAGCTTCTCTTAATATTTTCTGTGTCCAGTGGGTTTGTATTCTAAAAATCTAAACAACCTTAAAAGACATTAATGTGAAGGCAGAAAGATTATTATATACACCGTACTTCGTTTCCAAACAGAATTGCTTGTTAAACAAAACAACTGATCAACAAAATTGCATTTTCTACTTAAGATTGTTATCAATAATCACTAGTAGGAAAAAAGGATAAAGGAAATTTAGAATCAATTTAAGGGTCTTTGACCATCTGCGTTTTATACAGTATTTCAAGCACAAAGTAGTGTTCGTTTTAGCCCAATCAGTCTAAGGCCACCAGAGACAAATGTGTAGTTCACCTAAGTCAAATTCATTGACTCACTGCAACAAGGGGGGGGGGCTGCACACAAGAGGAATCCTTGGGTGTCTCACAACCAACAAAAAACAATTATTGGGGCGCCTGGGTGGCTCAGTCGTTAAGCGTCTGCCTTCGGCTCAGGTCATGGTCCCAGGGTCCTGGGATCGAATCCCGCATCAGGCTCCCTGCTCGGCAGGAAGCCTGCTTCTCCCTCTCCCACTCCCCCTGCTTGTGTTCCCTCTCTCACGGTCTCCCTCTCTGTCAAATAAACAAATAAAAATCTTTTAAAAAATTAAAAAAAAAAAAACAATTATTATAGGATTTGGGGCAAGGGTGGAGTTTAGGTGAAATTTAAATGAAAGTGTTTTGAGAGGCTCAAAACAAAGCAGAGCTGTGTGTACAAAGGGGCAACATCAAGTCCAGACTGTGAAGTAGACTGGATCCAGACCCCTGTTTCCTTGGAAACGACAAAGTTAAGATAAATATGGAATGTTGTGTTCAGAAACTCCTAATCTGAAGCTCTGCACCTGGGCTGGAAATTTAGAGTGCTTTCTCTATATCAAAGTGACTCAGAGTCTCAAGGCAAGAGTGGGATGCTTCATTCTCACTGATAAAATTTCAAACAGCAAAGTGTCTTGTCTATAATTTTCCAGATCAAGGTTTCTTAGTGAATCAGAAAGCAGCAGACTTCCAAGGGAGTCATTATGACATTTTCCAACTGCACCATGTCCTCGGGAGAAATACTGTTTCCTATTAACTTTGCAGCTGGCTTTTTCTGTGTCTGTTATCCTAGCCTGAAGAACAGCAGGGCAGATTTTTACTTTTTCTGTGGACTCCAACACTGACCTCATCCTGTGTCAGAATAATTTTGTTTCAGAACGCACAGATGTGAACTTGAGCTATTTTAATTTCTTCCAGTATCTCATCAAATGCCCTTTTATAAGTTTCTTGTTTCTGTTCACAAATGTTATGGTCCTATTTCTTGAGCACCTGACAGAACCATCCATTTGTATTTCTTCCTTCCTATTTAAAATTATTTTTTCCAATACTCTCATAATTAAGATCCTATTTTTTCTGGTCATTTTGGATCAACTGTAAAGAGATAAGAGTTATTTTCAGACATATTAAAATCCATCTATTTTGTAAGATATTTCCCCACCCAGATGGTCAAAAACAGTTCTGACAGTTTCTAGACTGGACTGCAGTGTAGAAAGACAAATGGGGAGGCTGAAAAACCACATTATTTGCAAAGATACGTTGCTTTTTCATGGAACTCGTCCAAATAAAGATTCGGTTTCCACTGCAGTGTTAACATGTGTGAAGCCTATAAATAACAAGCAGAAGAAACAGACTAGGGAAATACGGATGAAGTGAGGTTATAAAAAACATACTAGATCAAGGGCCAAAATTAAAATTAGATTTGGGGAGATCACCAAATTCTTTTTTTTTTTTTAAAGATTTTATTTATTAATTTGAGAGAGAGCACATGAGAGGGGGCAGGGTCAGAGGGAGAAGCAGACTCCCTGCTCAGCAGGGAGTCCGATGGATCACCAAATTCTTTAGGTAACTGAACAGGTTTAACGTCTCACTGCTGAGAGAAGCTCACTGGCTTGATTAATTCCGTAAATCACACATGTAACTTTAGAAGTCCGTGACAGTTTTTCAAAAATATGCACGGGCAAATGCAACCATCAGAGGATCAGTGAAAACATCTAAACGACAGACCCCGAGAACCCACGCCCTCGTGTGGGACACGTGTGTGAGTGCTCGGCCCCGACCAGAGACCAGATGAACCCACTGCCCTCCCCAACCACCCTCTGGCCTCGGTCTGGACATGAAAATACTCCTCTACGTTGGAGCCAACAGGGCTGTGCAGTGGACAACATGCACATCATAGAAGCACAGGATGAATGCAACGGAAACGGAAGGAAATGCGCCCTAAAAGCCATCTGCGCCAAATGCCTCATTTGCACACGAAGAAACAATGCCAAGGGTTTCTGTTCGTCCACACCGAGGGCGGAACTAAGCGCCTGTGAGCCGAGGGGTTGTTCCCCCTCCTGTAGGGATACGAAACCACCGCCACCCCAAAACAAAAGCAAAGCAAAGCCTCAGCATCAGTCTGAAGCACCTTAAAACTGAGGAGCCCTCAGCCTCAAAAACTGAAAACCCCAAGGAACGGACGCGCCCCGACCCACCCTCTTCCCCACCCAATCCTGCTCCCCGTCCGCCTCGCTGCCCTTCCTTCCAGGAAGCGCGAGCCTCACCCGATCTTGGCAGTGTCGGTGGATCACATCTCGTACGGAGCACCGGGCCGAGGCACACTGCACAGCCTCGCAGCCGAAGCCGGGGCAGCGAACCCACACCATCGGCGCGCTGTCCGCCATTTCAACTAACTCCGGGACCTCCGGGTCCCGTGGACAAGGTACCGCCCCTCGCCCAGCGCGTCTTGATGGCGTCACGGGGCCTTCCGCGCCCCGCCCCCACACCCTCCGCTCGCCACGCCCCCCGGGGCCAGTCACGTGAGCCGCGCCCCTGCGCCGCGCCGTGCCGCGCCAGCGGGGGAGGGGAACAGGAAGGGCCTGGAGGAGGCCGATAAGGCGGCGGAGCGCGAGGGCGAGGCGTTGCTAGGAGACACTGCTGGGGCGGGGCTCGGGGGACTGTGTATAAAAGGCTGGTGCAGGGTCGGCTTTCGAGCGTTCTGGCCGCGAGCGATAAGGCGCTGGCGAGGCGCCGCCCCGCAGGCTCCGGTCGCGTCCCTGGCGCTGCGCGGTTATTTTTGGGTCGCGGGAAGCAGGGCCTGGAGGAGGCGCGCTCCCTGGGGGCGCGAGGAGAGGCGCTGCAGTCCCGGAAGCGGTGGGGGCGGCCTTCTCGGCCCCGGAGACGCCCCCCCCCCCCCCCCCAGGGCCCAGGAGCGGCGGCGGGGCTGCCCCTCGGTCTCTGCCGGCCGCGCGCGGTGCCTTCTTCCTTCCTCCTGCTGGCGCCGTGTGCAGGTTGCTTGGCCGCGAGTGGGCCCCGCGGGGGGCGGGGGCGCCCAGGGCCATCGGGGTGCCGGCCCGCAGCCCCCACGCTCGCAGTGAGGACGCCTGGCCGAGGAAACTCCACGGAGGCTCCGAAGTCGCTTCACTGTGGCGGCGGGAGCACGACTGGAAAGCCACGGCCTGTGAAGTTAGGGATTCTGACTGTGATCTTCGCCTCAATCGCCCTGTAGGGAAACAGGGAAAGGGCCTCGGTGGGGCTTCCTCTGGCGCAAGAAAAACGACCCCAAATGCTGAGGCCGTGGTGCCTGGAGAGCAGCGCTTTGCAGAGTGGCTCTCGCGGTGACCGTGGCTGCACGGAGTCCCGGGGTGCCTCACCAAGTATGGAAAGGCAGTCCGGACCCTGGACAGCTCGAGCCCCTCTATACCCCCTTCCCTGCTCTCCGTCCCCAGTGTCCCCGAACAAGCCACCTCCAGAGATCCAAGCCCCAAGCCTCTTTGTTTATTCACCATTTCTTCCTTCTTGGGATTAAAAAAAAAAAAAAAAAAAAGGCTATTTCAAAGGTCTGGGGGTCTTCCTCTCCTGCCAAGTAACCAGACAAATGAGCAGTTTAGCTTTACACAACGTTTTTGCCTCGGTGATTTATATGTGTAAGATTAATTCGTCCTTTTCAGTAAGGAAAGTCCACGTCGTTTATTACTAGCATTCTATCTCCCCCTTCTGAAACCCCACGTCTGAATGAAATTGTTCACCCTTTATCTCCTGTTGCATTTAAATTCCTATTGTCGAAAAAATCCTAAGTATTGAATAGGCATTGCCATTTCAAATATGAAATAACTATTGTTATTAACGATTGCCTTTTCAAAGATACATATTTACTGAGCAATATATAACCGCTCCTAAACCTTCACACTGAGCATATAGCACCGTGATGTACACCAAGTAGAAGTCAAATAAATATTAACTGGCTATTTGATGAATCACTAAGGTAGTAAGTCAAATTATTCCCAATGTACGTCTGAAGAAATTTATTTTGCACTAGTATAGCACTTTCTATCCTAAGAATGCAGACTTCAACTTGGATTGGTGGTTTTAAAATTCATTTAAATAGTCCGGAAACTGAGGACCCTAAAGTCAGGGCTATAGCCAAGAACACATGGGTAGAGGAAAATCTAGAAATAGAGCTGATGAGCTGGGTGGCTGAGAGTCTACAGTGGTGTCCAGTAGGCACTGCTGTGTGGCCAGACTGGTCAGTGGTTATGGAAAAGGAGAGACAGCTTCTGCCACCTTCCCCACCTCGGAGTGGTAGGCAGGGAAGGGACAGGAAGGCACATTAGGGTTGGGACCAGTAGGTGGTGAGTGGGTGGAGGCCAGTTCCTCTTTTAGCAAAATAGTGTAGCCGCGCTCTTGGGACCGTCTTTGCTGTCCTTTCCAATAAGCCTACACTTTGTTCCCGCCCATCTCCTCTGAAAGATCGACGCTAGCTCTACTTTGCTTTTTGAGGACTGGTTCCCATAGCGGGAAGACACTGCAAGAGCATCCTGAGGCCATGTGGAATAATTGTTCACTGCCAGGAAATGACATCTCCAGACAATGTTTGTGTGGCAACCCATGACAGGGGCTCAGTTGAGCCAAAACGTCATGCTGGTCTGCAAGAACAGGAAGCAGGGCTGTCCACTCCGGCAGTTTTTATAAATGACAGTGAGGTTCCCAAACTAGTGAATTTGCAGACTATATCCCTGTGCGACAGGCAGGTCACACTTCTGTGCTTTCAGCCACGTTCACGCTCAGAGGCAGGGACAGGAGGTCGTCAATGCCATCTTTAGGACAAAAGACAATGGTACAGCCCTGCTCCTCCCGTGCCCCAAACGCAGAAGTGCTATAAAGTCCTAAATTGGCAAGCGTTGCCTTATAGATGGTTCCAGCCCCAGGAACAATGAGGTCAGCTCCTAGGATGGAAAAACAGCTTCTGGGTAAGAGCCGTGTAGTCCACACTGGGTGGTGGACGGTGTGGGAGGTGGAGCTTGAAGCAAGGACCCTCCTTCCTGTATTGGACAGAAGGAACCCGGACACGTCAAGGGCGAGGTGGAGTTGAGAGGTGGAAGAAGCGTGTGTTTAGCCCTGGTGCTGGGAAGGACCTTGAGAGGGCGGAAGCGAAGAGTAGGGTGGAGGTGCGGGGCCGAGGGAAGCAGCTGGACCCACAGCCAGTGCTGTGTGCCTCAGAAGCCCACCTCTTTGGAGGCGTCAGCAAGAAGAAAGATCTTCATGCGGGCGGATTTACATCAGTCAGTACACGCTGTCCCTCTTGGTTGCCCCGATAGTACCTTGCACGTTGTATTGTTTACCTTGGGCGGTTGTCATTCTCAGGTCTCCATCGAAGAATGCTGTTACGTGGGATAATGTTAATTTCAGTCACGCCACTCACCGTGCCAGAATTATAAAGCAAAATTGGTGGAGCATCCGTCTTCCCTACATGTGGTATTTCGGCGCTGGAATGTTTTCAACATTGACATTCAATTTCCCTCTTGTCAATAAAAATCCATACTTCTTTATGAGTTCTGCATGGCCAAGCCATTCAAAAGGGGATTTTCCGCCTGGGAAAGTCAGAAGTCTGTAGGAATATTTTTTAGTCATTAGACATTAGAGTATGTTCACTGTATTAGGGTTTTCTAGAGAAACAGAGCCAATAGAGTGGACAGAGAGAGAGAGATACAGGCACACCTCGGAGATATCGTGGGCTCAGTTCCAGAATGTTGCAATAAAGCCAATATTGCCAGAAAGCAAATCAAAGGAATTTTTTTGTTTCCCAATGAATATAAAGGTTATGTTCATACTGTCAGGTGAACTTCTTCTGAATTGGGGTCAGTCTTCTCAAACCTTGCTGCCTTATCAACTCAGTTTCTGGAATATTCTAAATCCTTCGTTGTCATTTCAACGATCTTTATGGCATCTTCACCAGAATACATTCCATCTTGGGATCAAGTTTCATCATGAGACTGCAGCCCGTCGGTCCCATCCTCAGGCTCCACTCCTGATTCTAGTTCTCCTACTATTTCCACCCCATTATTTGTCAATTAAGTTTGCCGTCCTCTATGAGCATTGTTTTGGTGCTGCAATTGCAATAGTAACATCAAAGATCACAGATCACCATAAAAAATATAATAATAGTGACAAAGTGGGGAGCCTGGGTGGTTCAGTCACTTAAGCATCCAACTCTCAATCTCAGCTCAGGTCTTGATCTCAGGGTCATGAGTTCAAGCCCCTCATTGGGCTCCACGCTTAGCATGGAGTCTACTTAATAATAATAATAATAGTAATATGATAATAATGACAAAGCTTGAAATATCGTGAGAATTACTAAAATGTGACACAGAGACATGAAGTGAGCAAATGATGTTGGAAAGATGATACCAAAAGTCTTGCTTAATGCAGGGTTACTACAAACCTTCAATTTGTAAAAAACGCATTATCTGCCAAGCATGAGAATGAGGCAGGCAGGTTTTTTAAATTTTTTAAAAGATTTTCTTTCTTTCTTTCTTTCTTTCTTTCTTTCTTTCTTTCTTTCTTTCTTTCTTTCTTT
>NW_023270380.1:21000400-21036790 GCF_011800145.1 Mirounga leonina
TTTCTTTCTTTCTTTCTTTCTTTCTTTCTTTCTTTCTTTCTTTCTTTTAGTTAGAGACATAGAGAGCTTGAACGAGCAAGCAGGGGGAAGGACAGAGGGGGAGAGAGAGCGACAGGCACTCTGTGCTGAGCACAGAGCCCAACGTGGGGCTCGATCTCATAACCCTGAGATGATCTGAGCCAAAATCAAGAGATGGACGCTCAACCAACTGAGCCACCAGGCGCCCCGGTGGCTCAAGAAAGTCTTTCGTGTTATAAAGAATCAGCTCACCCTTTGCCCCCACAATTACGGAGGCTGACAAGTCCCAGGATCTGCAGAGCGAGTCAGTAAGCTAGAGCCCCAAGAAAGCCAATGGTGCAGTTCCAGTCTGAAGGCAGGACAAAGCTGATGTCCCAATTCAAAGGCAGTCAGGCAGAAGGAATCCTCCCTTCCTGGGAGGTGGGTCAGGTTTTCTGCTCTAATCAGGCCTTCAACTGATTGGATGAGGCCCACCCACATGTGGGAGGGCAATCTGCTTTACTTAATCTACTGACTCAAATGTTAACCTCATTCAGAAATACTCTCACAGGAACACCCAAAATAATGTTTGACCAAATATCCAGGCACCTCATGGCCCAGTCAAATTGACATATAAAATCGACCATCACATCCACTAACTGGGGTTATCTCTAATAAGGAAATAGCCTTCACTGTTTAATTTTACTTTGGCAACTAAAGAGAAAATATTTGATGAATAGAGACTGATTAAAAGTCAGATGTTTCTTGCTCCCTGGAGGTTTCATTGTGTGAACTCGGGAAACTCATCTGACTGCTTTGGGCGCGCGCTTGTGAATGGTTACAGAGCTACGCTAGGATTGTCCTTAGAATTCGCCTTTGTATTGTAAGATGTGGTCAAAGTTTGTGCTTGTGAAACTCGTGGAGAAGTTTTTGAACAGATGGTGTTAGTGCCTTATCAATCATAAGGCCAGCAGTCCTTAGGCAACTGATTTAGGATTCCAGTTTAAATAACTTAACTAAATTTATTTTAATAGCAGCCATCTGGCTCACTCACCTACCTAAAGCACATTTTTGTAAAGTATTTATTTATTTAAGAGGGAGAGAGACAGAGAGAGTGAGCCAGGGAGGAGCAGAGGGAGAGGGACAAGCAAACTCCACACTGAGCATGGAGCCCGACATGGGGCTCAATCCCAGGACCCTGAGATCATGACCCGAGCTGAAATCAAGAGTTGGATGCTCAATTGACTGAACCACCCAGGCGCCCCTAAAACACATTTAAAAAAAATAAAACAAGGGCGCCTGGCTGACTCAGTCGGTGGAGCATGCAACTCTTGATCTCAGGGTCATGAGTTTGAGCCCCACATTGGGTGTAGAGTTTACTTAAAAAAATAAATAAAACAAATAACCCAAAGGCCCCTACACAGCTAAAGTCTGCATTTTGCTCAAAGAACCCTAGGCTCTTCTTGTTTTAAAAGGATTGTTAGAAGTGTGGTGGTCTGCTTAACAGCCTACTGAAAGTTAGCAAATTAATATGAAGTCCATTACATGAAGCGGGGAGACAGGAGCAGATTGCAAAATGGAGGGGGGGCGCTGCAGGAGACCGGACGGAGGCAATGATGAGAAGAAACGGTGGCCAGAGTGATATAAAAAGACAAAGAAAAAAATTAAAAATTAAAAAAATTAAAAATAAAAAGACAAAAACAAAATTGACACTGCCGTTGGGCAGATTCTGGGTATCTGGTCAAGAAACGTGGCATACCCCAGTGGACCCTAAAGGCATTCCTATATCACAGCAGAGTGAGAACATGGGAGAAAATGCCAAGAAACCTGAATCCTGAAGGAAAAGCTCAGCTGTGTTCAGGGTGCCCTAGTTAAGATGGCAAGGCCACATGATACACGTCCTAGAAGTCCACCAACAAGGGTAGGATTTTGAACGTTCACAAACACATGGGTTAAACCCTAAGGATTGGGAAAACTCAGCTATCCAGAATAGCATGTTTCCCCAAAGCACCCGATCCTGAGAGTCTTAGCGGTTTAGGCCCCCCACCAAATACCTTTTGTTCTTTAATGTCTTCCAAATAGAGAGTAAGACAGTTTTGTGTACGAATAAACAGTTTCCCCCTGTTACCATCATATGACAGTGATTTCAACATATAACTTCTCGTTCAATTACCCAGAGCCTTGGAAGAAAATCTGTACCACTCTGGATAAGAAGATAAAAGGATTCTCTCATTCTCTGTAAACTGGCAGAGGGATCTCCTTTGAATATTTCCTAGAAATCTACAAGGCTTGTGTCTGGGCTATCTGAAGGAACATGCATGCTATCCTGTAATCACTGTGGACACTGGCAGAAGGAGGGAAGTAATGCACATTAGCTTCTGCGATTTAAAGAGGCAAGGAATTTGTTGTATATGCTCTCCAGATGGTATTAATATTAAATTAGACCAATGTTTCCCAAAGTGTGTTCCAGGAAACGCTAGGTCACCACAACGCGCTATTCTAAAAGACTTCCTTTTTCAAACGAATTTGGCTACACTCCCATACCATATGTTGTCTCATGACATTTCACAACGTTCAGGGGCACCTGGGTGGCGCACTTGGTTAACTGGCTCTTGGTTTCGGCTCAGGTCGTGATCACAGGGTCACGATCTCAGGATCGTGAGATGGAGCCCCTGCTCCGCCCTCAGCGCAGTCTACTTTGAGTTTCTCTCTCTCTTCCCCTCCCCACCGCACATGCCCTCTCTCTCTGTCTCTCTCTCTCAAATAAATAAATCTTGGGCGCCTGGGTGGTTCAGTTTGTTAAGCAACTGCCTTCGGCTCAGGTCATGATCCTGGAGTCCCTGGATCGAGTCCCGCATCGGGCTCCCTGTTCGGCAGGGAGTCTGCTTCTCCCTCTGACCATAACCCCTCTCATGTGCTCTCTCTCATTCTCTCTCTTTCAAATAAATAAATAAAATCTTAAAAATAAATAAATAAATAAATAAATAAATCTTAAAAAAAAAAAGATTCACAAAGTTCATTCACATCATAAAAGCCCCGAGAAATTCTGTTATCTTTGCTTAATCCAATATTTCACAAACTTATTTGACCAAGGAACTTCTTTTCAAGTTACACCCATCAGCATGCCCTTGGATTGGGTATTCAGAAAAGGCTCAGATGGACGTACGGTTAACTCTGGGGTTTCTTCTTTTTCTCTCCAGTTTTGATGATATAACTGACATACAGAACCATAGAAGTTTAAGGTGTACAGCATGATGTGACTCACATGAAATGGTTGCCACAGTAAGTTTAGATAACATCTGGCATCCCATATCAATAAAAAGAAAGAAAAAAGAAATGTTCTTTTCCCTTGTGATGAGAACTCTTGGAACCTATCTCTTAACTTCCCTGTATGCCTTACGGCAGCATCAGCTACAATCACCGTGTGTCCCTCACATCCTGTGTGCTTATTCGTCTTACAACTGGAAGTTTGAATGTTTGACCCCCCTCCTCCAACTCCCCCGCCTTCCCCACCCCCTTTCTCTGGCCACCACGAGTCTGATCTCTTTTTTTATGACTCTGGCTTTTTGTGGATTTGTTTGTTTGTTTTGAAATTTTTATTTCTTTGAGAGAGAGAAAGCATGAGCAGGGGGAAGGGCAGAGAGAGAGGGAGAAGCAGACCCTGCTGAGCAGGGAGCCCGATGCAGGGACTTGATCCCAGGACCCTGGGATCACGACCTGAGCTGGAGGCAGACGCTTACCCGACTGAGCCATCCAGGCGCCCCTTGTTTTTTGTTCTTTAGATCCCATATGTGGGTGAGATCATGCAGTGTTGGATGAGGCCAAACCCCACAAGGGAGTCTGATTCCTGTCATTTAGCGTAGTGCCCTCAAGGTCCATCCATGTTGGCACAAATGGCAGGATTTCCTTCTTTTTTAAGGCTGAGTAATATTTCATTATATATACACATAAGCCACAACTTCTTTATCCGTTCATCCCACAGCAGACACAGGTTGCTTCATGCCTTGGCTATTGCAAATAATGCAGCTATGAACGTGGGCAGTGGAGGGAGACATCTCTTCGACATAGTGTTTTCGTTTCCTTCAGATATTTTCCCAGAAATGGGATTGCTGGATCATAAGGTAGTTCTAGGTTTAATTTCTTGAGGCCCCTCCATATTGTTTTCCAGAGTGGCCGCACCACCTTGCATTCCCACCAACAGTGCACAAGGGTTCCCCTTTCTCCGAATCCTCGCCAACACCTGTTGTTTCTTGTGTTTTTGATCCTAGCCATTCTGATGGGCGTGAGGCGACATCTCATTGTGATTTGGATTTGCATTTCCATGATTACTAATGATGTTGAGTACCTTTTCGTGTATTTTGGAAAATGTTCTTTGGGAAAATGTCTCTTCAGGTCCTTTGCCCATTTTTAACTGGATCATTTGTGGGTTTTGGTATTGAGTTGTGTGAGTTCTTTATATGTTGGATATTAACCAATGGGGTTTAAAAAAAAAGAGAGACACTGATCATAAAGGCGATTCCTCCCGGTATTTAAGGAGTTCAGTTCATTTTAATACATAAAAATACACTTTGTTCTCACGTACCAGCAAAATCTACTTTACCATGTGTTTTTTCTAGTGTTTAGGATCAGGGCTGGCGAGCTAAATCTTCTTTCTGCCTTTTGGAGGATGAGGGAATAACGGAACACAACGGCATCACTCGTCCTCTTCATACCCGTGTGCAGAGTCAATAAACACGGAGGAATTTGATGTGTCAAGATGAGCGTCGTATCACCCAGCTCCTACGGAAGATCTGGAGACCTGCGGTTTGAGCGCGTCGCTCAGTTCAGTTCCACGGCTGTTCATTTCTCACCTCCAAGTGCAGAAGACAGAGGTGAAGACAGGTGGGAGGCAAGGGACCAGCCGGAGGGACGACTGAGAGGAACAGTAAGGGCCGACTCTCCAGACTCTCTAAAACCCTAGCAAATACAAGTCATTGGAAAGCATCCCAGACCAACGCAGGCTGTGATAGCAAGCGCACACACATGCACGGCCTCCTACAGGTCCGTAGGAGAGGCGGCGGCAAAGAAGGACGGGGATACGCGGGGGATGCGCGGGGGGGATGCAGGGGGATGCGCGGGGGGGGGATGATGCGCGGGGGGATGCGCGGGGGATGCGCGGAGGGATGCGCGGGGGGGGGGGCGGTGCGCTGGCGATGCGCCGAGGGACGCGCGCATGCGCACACGCACCTATGTAAAGCCCGGCCGCGCGGAATTGAGCTCAGGTTCGCGACCCGCACGAAGTCAGCCATGACTGCCAGTCTGCACAGCGCGGAGACAGGTGCACACCGCAGAAGAAGTAGATGGGGTTTGTAATGCCAGGCCGAGCATCCAGACCTCAATCTGTAAGGAAGGAGAGACTGCAGAAGGTTCTTTCTGGTTTTGTTTCTGTTTCTCCTGAAGCAGCAGCTGACACACAGTGTCCGGCATAGTGAGTGGACACGTCCCCGCGTGTGTATCTGTTGTGCGGGGCTCACCACAGGTGCGGCCGTCACCTGTCACCATTACCACGGGCTGCACTCCGTCCCTGTGACCATATAGCAGGTCTCAAGCACAGAAGAGACACGATCATGATCAGACCTGTCCTTTAGAGAAATAATCCGGGGGACAGACCGGAGGCATGAACAACAGCCACCCTGCCTCTGAGTTCTTCCTCCTGTTTTAATAGTATGGAAACAGGCTCAGAGAGGTTGAGTGGCTTGACCTAAGGCACACAGCAAGGAGGTGTCGGCGCCAGGATTTCAACTCGGGTCTGATTTCACAGCAGGGGGACCTCCTACCGGGTCCTACAATTAGGCCACTGCTCAGAGGGGGCGAGGGCACTGGCAGGAAAGGGAAGAGACCAGGTGGGCGAGGGCAGAGAGGCAGAATGGATGGGTGGCTGCCTGACCGCTCCTGACAGCCTCCCAGAGAAATCACAGTCTGGAAAAGAGACAGTCCCGGAGCAAGAAAGGAGCGCCTTCTTCCTGCCAAAAGCCTCAGGGCCGCTGCCGAGCACTGAGCTGGGCAGGTCAGGCGCCGCTTTCAGTCGTGTCTTCATCATCAGTGTATTTCTTCCCAGCTTCCTTGGCTTCGCCTTTCCAGATATATCTGGGCTCCACGTGCAGCCTGTCAAGGTCTCTGTGTCAGGAGCTCATAGTGACATTCTCTTATTATCCGCATGAATCTGGAAAATGCCTGTGCGTTTGCGTCATCAATCTGTGTAAATAGAAAAGCCCCGTGAAAAGGCCTGGACGCCCCTGTGACACTTGTGGAATGCAGATGTAGATAAAGAGTATCTTCCCGAGCCACATTCCTCCGTGCGCCTGTCGTAATATAGGATACCTACCTCATGTGTACATCGAGATTGGTGCTTGCTGTCCCTGACACAGGAGGGTCTGTGTTAGAACGTCAACACTGTCTAGGAACTTATTTTAGGGTAAGAGCGGCTTCTTGGAAATACCATTACGTTTTCTATGAAATTTCAACACTCACAAGACGTGAGACCAAAAATAAATAAATAAATAAATAAAAGGAATTCCTCCGTCAGATATTCAAGTGTTCCAATTCTACGGACTTCTTTCTTGCAGCCTGGATATGTAATCATGCTTCACATCTCTTAAACCTCAAATCCTCCTTGACCCTGTGCCCCTCGGACACCACCATCCTCATCCCCCTCCCTCCGGACCCGGTTCTTCAGAGGTCTTCTCTGTGCATGTCCACCCCTCCCTCACTTGGCACCTCTGTCTCAGCTCTGCCCCAGGCAGTGTCCCCTGTGCATTTCAAGGTCCACCATCCTCCCCCCTAAGCTTGCTTCACCTGCAGTGCTCCCCAACCCAGTGCCGACCTCGATCTCCCCAGGCCTCAATTTGTAAGCTGAGCGTCGTCACAGATGTGACACATCCGTATGCTGTGTCATCCCCCAAATCTGATGGATGTCCAAATCCTTCACACCTGTCTCCCAGCCCTCCCACCCCCAGAGCTAACACCTTGTTTCAGCCACCCCGTCTCTGGCCTGGGTGAGCTCCCTGCCCCCATCCTCGAACCCCACCCACCCATACTCCACAGCGGCCAGAGTGACCTCCCTGAAACCAAGTTAGTGATGTCACCTCCCCGCCCCAATCCTCCGACTGGCACCTGGCTGCCTCTAGGAGAACCAAGCTGGCCCTGCCTGCCTCTCTGCCCGATCTCTGGCCTCCCCCACTGGGCTCTGCTTCAGCCCTGCTGGCTACTTAGGCTCCCTGTACCCGCCTCATTATCCATGCCCTCCTGCCTTTCTCAGCATCCCCTGCCCTGGCTGGAAGGACCAACGCTCCTTCCCTGGCCCCTGCTGGACCCCTCGGCGATCCTAAAGACACCAAGAGCACTCGTGGCCCTATCTTCTCTGTCCTCCCGTGACAGATCATAATCTGCTGATGGGCAAGGACTGCGTGCATCTTATTTATTTTTGTGCTTCTAGCTTCAGGCTCAGCCTCTGACAGATAGTTGGAGCTCCATACAGATTTGAGGAGGGGATGTTGATTAATTTTCCCTAGCTGTGTTGCAAATGTTCTTTTTCATAAGTTAAAATTTTTATTTTTGGGTGGAGATAGCGTCCTTTTTGCTTCAAAACGACAGAAAGGTCTGGATGTTTTTCTTTTTTTTTTTTTTTAAGATTCATTTATTTGAGAAGAGAGAACATGAGCGGGGGGGAGGGGCAGAATGGGAGAGAATCTCAAGCAGACCTCCCACTGAGCAGGGAGCCCAATGCGGGCCTCGATCTCAGGACCCTGACATCATGACCTGAGCAGAAATCAAGAGTCAGACACTCAACTGCCTGAGACACCAGGTGTCTTTGGTCCAGATGATTTTTAACCTTTTTTTCCCATTTCTCTTTCCAGCCTAAAGAGGCTGAGACGTTCATGTTCCAAGTGTGAGTGACCAGGAAGCAAGAGGGGCCCCCAGTTACAGGTCAAGTGAAGAGGGTGATTGGCCCCAGTGAGACTTACAGTTTGGAAGGAACAGTGGTTCTTGCTAAGACTATGGTGTCAGCTGAAACTTCCTTTTTTTTTTTTTTGAAACTTTCTTTATACTCAAATCGAATCTCAAATTATAAAAGGTTTAACATGGGGGTGGAGTGAAAAGCAGCAAACTAATCTTTTTTTTTTTTTAAGATTTTATTTATTTATTTGACAGAGAGAGACACAGCGAGAGAGGGAACACAAGCAGGGGGAGTGGGAGAGGGAGAAGCAGGCTCCCCGCAGAGCAGGGAGCCCGACGCGGGACTCGATCCCAGGACCCTGGGATCATGACCTGAGCTGAAGGCAGTCGCTTAACCAACTGAGCCACCCAGGTGCCCGCAAACTAATCTTTCATCCCAGAGATTGCTTGCAGAAAATCTAGAGCAAACAAATATTCTTACTTTTCATATAATCAAATGTATTGGTTTTTCCTTTTTAGTCGAATGCTTTTCACGCCTGAAGAAATTTTTCCAACCCCGAGGTCTGCGGGAGTCACCTCTGTTTCCCGCTCAGAGTTTTTATGTTTTGCTTTGATATCTAAGGTCTTAGTCCATTTGGTGTTAAGTTTTATGATAGATCGAGGTAAATAAATAAAATCTTTAAAAAAAGAAGAAGAAATTCCATTTCGTCCTTTTTCACATGGATAATAATGTCATCCCACTCCATTTATTAAATAGTCTCTCCTTCCCCCCTGTCTTAAATGTCGCCTCTGATGTCGGGCAGCTTCTTCCACCCCGTTCTAGCCCCTCGGTCAGTTGGTCGGCCCCCGGCCAGTGCTGCATACGTCTACAGGGTATGTTCTTTTTTTTTTTTTTTTTTAAGATTTTATTTATTTATTTGAGAGAGAGAATGAGAGACAGAGAGCATGAGAGGGAGGAGGGTTAGAGGGAGAAGCAGACCCCCCGTTGAGCAGGGAGCCCGATGCGGGACTCGATTCTGGGACTCCAGGATCATGACCTGAGCCGAAGGCAGTCGCTTAACCAACTGAGCCACCCAGGCGCCC
This sequence comes from Mirounga leonina, assembly GCF_011800145.1. NCBI lineage: Eukaryota > Metazoa > Chordata > Mammalia > Carnivora > Phocidae > Mirounga > Mirounga leonina. Next base: position 21,009,416 of record NW_023270380.1, read on the forward strand.
CTGCAGGGTATGTTCTTTTACCAGCATCCTGTGTCCTGGTCACAGTAGCAGAACCCCCCCCAACAACCCAAATGCCCATCGAGAGAAGAGTAGACGGAGAAGCTGTGTTTCATCCCCACAATGAAGTACGAGTCAGCAGTAACAACAAGCCAACGACAGCCACAGCTAACGCTATGGCGGAGTCTGCCTGGCAAGGTATTAGGTGAAAAATTGAATTCTACAAGATTACGTGCCACACAGAAAAGCATTTTAACTTTTTATCAAGTTAAAAGGGACTGAAGTAAAAATGTACTTTTTTGGAATACATAGGGATGAAATCAAATGATATGAAAAGAAAAGCAAGTAAGTGAGAACACAGGATTCAGGATGAAAGGCTCCTTCAGATGGGGGAAGGCAGGCGTCTCCTGGGGCTGCGTTTGTGGGTGCTCCCTGCATGATTACAAATAACTAAATAAAAGGCATGCGTGAATCATGAGGACATGTTTGATCCAATTCTGAGGTTAAAAAAAATAAAATAAAAGCTATAGAAATGGGCTTTGAGAAGGTGTGTTGAGGTGGTAGAGCGTGTGTGAGTCTTGATCTCGGGGTTGTGAGTTCAAGCCTCCCATGTGGGGTGTACAGTTTACTTTAAAAAATAATAATAATAAATAAAAAGCTACTCAGAAACTGCCTGACAAAGATATCGTAAAGACTAGCAGACCCATGTGATTAAAAAAAAAAATTCATACTGCTATTTATTGATGCATTCTTTCATTTAATCTACATACATTGTGCGCTATGGTGGGTAAGAAAGGGTTTTCTGGGGCGCCTGGGTGGCTCAGTTGGTGAAGCATCTACCTTCAGCTCAGGTCATGATCCCAGGGTCCTGGGATCGAGCCCCACATCAGGCTCCCTGCTCAGCGAGGAGCCTGCTTCTCCCTCTGCCCCTGCTGCTCCCCCTGCTTGTGCTCTCTCTCTCTCTCTCTCATTCTCTGTCTCAAATAAATAAATAAAATGTTTTAAAAAGAAGAAGAAGAAAGGGTTTTCTGCCCGGCATCCTCCTCTACCACTTCCTCTTCCGACAGCCCCAAACCTGTTGTCAGCATCCCCAGGTGGATTTGTTTTATATCAGACAGAAACATCAGCCAGGTGTAGTCATACGTTGCGTATGAATAGTCTTCATACCATGCCTTTCTCAGAAAGGGCTCGGAGCCCTGCGGGTACACCCTGCCTTACCATTTCTTCTGATAACAGCCCGTGGAAGGTTACTGAGGACGTTTACCCTTGCTTTGCCTTTTTTTTTTTTTAAGATTTTATTTATTTACTTGAGAGAGAGAGGGAAAGCACAGGGGGAGAGTGACAGGGAGAAAGACTCCCTGCTGAGCAGCGACCCAGGTGCCCCTGTCCTTGCTTTTCAAGGCCCCAGCCTTCAGCCCTCTGCCTGTATGTGGACTGCCTTACCACTATTCCCTGAGCCTCCTGAGCCCCCGGGCAGATTCCTTCCCTGTCGGGGAGCAGCCGAGGCTTGGTGTCCCTCACCTGAGCGCAGCGGGCCTGCTTCCGAAATGACCAGGGGACCTGTGGGACAAAGAGGCCTGGTCCTGGCGGGAACACCTTTCTCTGAGCAGAAGCTGGGCTCCAGCATGAGATGGGAGGCAGGTGGAGAGAGAATGTTTGCCCCCTGCATCAGCAGGCCTCTCTTGGGTAAGAGGGGAAAAGAATTTCTAATTTCCACATGAATAAACTGGGTTGGGGAGGAGGGGCAAAACGGGTGTTTATAGGAACATGAAGCCCACTGGGGCAGACAAGAAAGCATCCTTCCCCACCTGCCTCCCTCCCTGAAGGCGTGCTTTTCGTACAGGCCAGTGGTTCTCAAACTTCAGCGAAGGGGTTGTTAAAACAGATTTCCGGGCCCCATCCCCAGGGTTTCTGATTCTGTCGGCCAGAATGCATTTCTGATAAGTTCCCGGGAGACTCTATGACTGCCCAGATGGTGGGGCCCACATGGTCCAGACCAGAGCACTTTGGTTGTGACAAACCTTCTGATCCCCTTCCTCAGAGCCTTCTAAAGGAAGGCATCAGAAAATCTGGCGTCTGGGGGCACCTGGGTGGCTCAGTCGATCAAGCATCTGCCTTTGGCTCAGGTCACCATCTCAGGGTCCTGGGATCAAGCCCTGCGTCGGGCTCCCTGCTCAGCAGGAAGCCTGCTTCTCCCTCTCCCTCTGCCGCTCCCCCTGTTCATGCTCTCTCTAAGTAAATACATAAATAAATAATCTTTTAAAAAAAATGTGGAGCCCCACTATATCACCCTCGGGTCTCTCCCAGAATCGGGTCCTGCGATGAGGAGTCTGCGACCCACAGAGGGGTCACACTCCAGGGGTGAGAAGCCAGTTGTGACTCCTCGGGAAGCATTCTCCTGCCAGTGTCATGTGGGCAGGAGGCATCATTAATTCATCTCTGGCTCACACTTGCCCAGAAGACTCCTCCTTCCCCGGAAACATATCCTGAATTGGGCTCAAAGGGCACTTAGAGACCTAGAGTCAGGGACTCCTCCAGCGCGTGTCTGTTTTCCTCAAGTCTGAGTCAGGAATCAAGGGCCACCCACACAGGTGTCCCGTGCAGGGACGAACACCAACAATGAGCCTTTGAGGCCAGAGCAAGGAGCCAGCGTGCCCTGCAATCCCGGTTAAACGACGCCAGCCTCAGGTTCAGAACCTCCACCTTCTCGCCCAGGGTCTATGCGAGCGCATTTTCTGCTGCTGCTTTGCTGTGATTGCAGACTTTCGCGCACACCAGCCCCAGCGGGCCGAGCGCTTCTAATCTCGTGCATCAGGCTGCCCAAAGTTGCTCCGTGCCAACCAGGAAACGGTTTGACCTGATCTCGCTGCAACAGAGGGGATTAGCATCTGGCGGAGAATGGAACCCTGGCCCTTTGTACATTGGATTTTTCATTCCTGGAAAAACAAGCCAGGAGAGGCTTTATGATCCTAGCAGGTAGAAGGCCTGTCTGTTCAAGCTTGACTGGGCTATTGTTTTTTTTCACCCCCTCTCTTTCCTGCTGGCAGGTGAGGGCACTGGCCTTTTTTCCAACACATCTGAGGCATGCTCTAACAGCATCTTGTTGTGATTTACTGCTTAATTATAGCTGTCCCCACGTCTGCCTGGGCCTGTAAAAACACTGGAGTTCTTTCCTTGTCATCCCACATAGGCAGTCATAACTGCAGATTTTTTTTAAGATTTTATTTATTTATTTGAGAGAGAGCACAAGCGGGGGGAGGGGCAGAGAGAGAGGGAGAAGCAGACTCCCCACCAAGCAGGGAGCCCAATGCGGGGCTCAATCCCAGGACCCCAGGATCATGACCTGAGCCGAAGGCAGACGCCCAACCGCCTGAGCCGCCCAGGTGCCCCGTAACTACAGATTTCGAGAAGACAGTTTTTTATGGCTAATGAATTATTTCTAAAGTGGTGCCGAGCCGAGTCAACCCAAACAAGGATCAGGAACAAAGCAGAGAGAAGAAAAGAGGGGAACATCGTGGCCAAGGAAAACAGAGGCTGGAGAAGGCCTGAGCTCGGATGTGAGGCACCTTCTCCAGCTTGGGCCACAGATGGGTTTTCCAGGGGTGATCCAGAGACCCCTGGAGCCATCCTACAAAGAAGGGGGGAGAGAGACAGAGACAGAGATGGAGGGAGAGATGCTTCCCGAAGAGCAGAATGCAGGCCAACACCTGTGCTTTCAGACCAAAGTGGCTGTGACCACGGAGAAATTAACACAGGTGACTGCAGGGATCACCCTGAGGCCTGAGAGCCCAGGCCTGGGACTCTGGAGCACTGTGAGGAGACAGCTGGTCCAGAGCTCAACGTCTCCCCGCTGGAGAATGAAAAGGAGCATCTGTTTCAGTTCTGCACAGGAAGCCCGGTGTCTGTGATCACGAGCTGGAGTGACCTCCAGCCTTATTTTATTTTATTTTATTTTTATTTTTAAAGATTTTATTTATTTATTTGACAGAGAGAGACACAGCGAGAGAGGGAACACAAGCAGGGGGAGCGGGAGAGGGAGAAGCAGGCTTCCCGTGGAGCAGGGAGCCTGATGCAGGGCTCGATCCCAGGACCCCGGGAACATGACCTGAGCCAAAGGCAGATGCTTAACGACTAAGCCACCCAGGTGCCCCTAAAGTTCGTTTTCCTTGAAGGCCCCCAGGGGTGTTGGGAGGAGCCCTCGACCCTCCTCCCAGTCTGAGAAAACCTGAAGGGGGCCCAGAGATTTGGTCTGAGGCTTTGAAAGAGTCCCCAGAGCCATCATCGTCATTCTGGACTCTTCTAAAGTCTCTTTCATCTGAAGATCTCAAAGGCCTGCATAAACATTTATTATTCGCACAGTTCTGCTTGGAGGTAAACAGATATTACAATTCTATTAGCCTCTCACTGATGCTTCACCTCCATCTGCAGACTGCGGGTTCCATCCCCTATTTACTCAGAAAAAAGGTGATTATTTCCCCTCAGTTGGTAGAAAAACGGACTTGCCTATTAATACATCGTTCTGGGCCAAAATCTGTGGGCCGTATAACGATATTCTGTATAGCGCACAGCCCCTGCTCTCGGGGGGGTTCACAGTCTAGTGAAGAGATAAGATGCATATATGTATATATATATATATGTATGTATAGTGAATAATAATATAAAATTTATTTCATGACAGGATATGATTAGTGCAGACTGAGAGGTTCTCAGCGGGGGAGATCACCATGGATGCTGGTAGTCCAGGAGAGCTTCATGGAGGAGGAGGATTTGGACCAGACCTTGTCTTGGATACTCAGTGTGTGAGTGTGTGTGTGTGTGTAAGTGCACACATGCATTCCAGCAGCAGATGAGAACGTGGACAAAGGTACTGAGATAGAAACATGCCTGACTTGTTTAGAGGTCAGATAGCTTGATATCGCGGCAGCTGGGAAAACAGTGAAGGATATGATTGGAAAGCAAGGTAGGCCAGGACCAAACAGTGCAGAGCCTTTCTAACAAAATCTCAAGATTTGACTCTGATATTCCAGAATAAATTGTATCACTTATTTTTATAAATGATTATAAATCTATTTTTCTTTTTTAAAATATGTTTTTATAAGTAATTTTAATCTTATAAATGATATCATTCATTCCAGAATAAAATAAGTAGGGTTGGCAACTGGCCCATGTGAACAGTTAAAGCTCAAGCTTGACACGAAATAATTAAGAAAATGCATGAAATGCATACTTACTAGAGAAAGCAAAAATAAAGATCAGAGTGGAAAGAAATGAAATAGAGATTAAAAAGACAATAGAAAAGATCAATGACACTAAGAGCCGGCTCTGTGACAAGATAAACAAAATTGGTAAGAAAGGAAATTAAATCAATTGCAAAAAACACGCCCCAGGTAGTTTAGAAAAGGCGGCTTAGCGAGAAAGTGTGGCCCCCGGGCCCGGCGGAGTCAGCATCCCCTGAGAACTTGTTACAAACGCCATTTCTTGGGCCCGTGTACAGACCTGTTCAATCAGACGCTCCAGAGTGGGACACCTCCCCACCCCAGTGACCGATGTGCGCCGAAGTTTGAGAAGTCCTCAGTTAGAGAAAATTCTTCTGACAGATGGGCTCAAACTGAGCTGAATCTCTCCGTCTCATCTACACTCTGCGTAATTGAGAGATAAACTGCTGAAACCAGGTGTTTGAATTAGCCTTTTAAAAAACCTTTTTATTTTGTAAAAATTTAGACTTACACAAAAATAGAGTGATAAACCCAACGCCCAGATTTAAGAACTAGCAAGATTTGCTGTACTGTCCCTTTTTCTCTTTTTCTCTGAATTGTTTTTTTAATCCTAGAAATTATCTCAACTCACTTCTACGTATTTCAATATGCATTTCTTTAAAACATACATGAGTTCTTGGGGGGTGCCTGGGTGGCTCAGTTGGTTAAACATCTGACTTTTGGTTTCGTTCAGCTCACGTCATGATCTCGGGGTCGTGGGATCGAGTCCCGCGTCAGGCTCCACGCCGGGCATGGAGCCTGCTTGGGATTCTCTCTCTCTCCCTCTGCCCCTCCCCACTCTCTCTCTCTCTCTCAAATAATAAATAAATAAACCTTAAAAAAAATACATGTGTTCTTACGTGACCATAATGTCAATGTCACACCTACAAAAAGAGCAGTCCCTGGTTTCTCCTAATACCCAGACGATAACCACATTTCTCCGATCATTGAAATAGAGTCTGTAATTCTACTGTAGCTGGCTATTGTCTATATTATGATACCCACCTACCATAATAAAGTTTAGAGGGCTACTGACTCAGAGGGAGAAAACTTTAGACATTTTTCTTTGTAAAATAACTCTAAAAAGGAAGATTCCTTTTAGATATAGGTAAGTTTGTAAGTGTTAGAGGGATGTTCTTGATTACCTGCAGGTTAGAGAATATTACCTATGAAATGCATTTCCATTTCTGACGCGGTGACATCACGCTGGTTGTCAGAAAATGTAACTCAAGGGCACCTGGGTGGCTCAGTCGTTAAGCATCTGCCTTCGGCTCAGGTCATGATCCTGGGGTCCTGGGATCGAGCCCCACGTTCGGCTCCCTGCTCAGCGGAGAGCCTGCTTCTCCCTCTCCCTCTGCCTACTTGTGCTCTCTATCTCTCTGTCAAATAAATAAATAAAATCTTTAAAAAATAAAAAAATTTTAAAAAAAAGAAAGAAAGAAAACGTAACCTAGTGGGGCGAATCTTCCTGGGTGTGAATGTGGCTTCCTATACTTGGCATCAAACATTGCTGAAATGCGTGGTGTTTTCCGACACTGCTTTGGAAATACCTTGCCATAAGAGTATTAAAAATACAGTAAAATATTCAAGTATCTTCTAAATATTCTTAGTTCAGTTAATTTCTGGAGTCAGAAGCAATAATAATAATTGTACACACTTATATGGTCCTTTTAAGCTCTTTATCTACATTGACTCATTTCGTTTTTTAAAAAAGCCATTAAGAAAGGGTTCACATGATGCCAAAACAGCAGGACAGAGAGAGAGAGAAATGAAACCGTAAGAAGCTAATTGACCAAATGTTCAGGTAATGGGAAATGGGATTTTTAAGCTGAATTTCCTCAACAAGTCATTTTTTTCCGGCCTACCTATATCTTCTGTGGTATATGGCCTGTCATTTATAAAACAATAGAAACCTTGATACTTCTAAAACAATGAATTTCGTTAGTGTACGCCGGAGACATGGACAACCCGAGTGTGTCCGGACTTCATACTCTTGCAACTGCGATTTGAGCTAGGGGATGCAACAAAACACAAAGGATAAATTTGGGTCACAATTGAAGTGAACCACCTCTTACAATTCGATACAGGCTCCAGATTTTAATTATCTCACCTTCTTTCTTCACCCTTTTTGGGGGAGGAGCGCTCCACCCGTCTGCCCTGCTCTCCTCCCCTCTTCTGCCTGCGACCTCCCTGCTTCTCAAACGTGTTGCTTCATGGCATTTTATTTAGATTGGTTGGTAAGTTTGGGTAGACTGGAGGCAAGCTGATAAGACATCAAGTGGCGGTGATCCTATCAAACATAAGAATAATTCCAAAAATAGTTGTCGCCTCTCAGGCTTTTTTTCTCCCGGTAATGAAGCTTGCTGCCTTAATTATAGTTTGAGACACTGTGTTGAAATATTTAATCTCAGAGTAATGACTGGATTTTAGTTTCCTAATTGGCATCTGTATGTTTGGCATCTGTGCCAAAGCCCAAATCTGAGGGTAAGCCTGCAATACGAGATACGGGCGAGGTGTAAACCATCTCAGACAGCTTAGCTCCAGGACAATCATGTCATAACCAAGGAAGGAAGGAGAAATATCACCTATCTTATGATTCCACATATTTTTGAATCCCTAGCCAACAACCTCTTGGAGTGCAGGCGTCAAACCCCAAGCCCACGCGTGATCGGCGCACAGGGAAGAGCAACTGCAGTTCCGAAGAACCCTCGGCCTCAGAAACACCCCGTGCTCCATCTCCATTGGCATCTCTGGTCCCTGGGAGCCGCTCCCAAGGATACTGCTCCACCCACCCCTGGGTGACTTACTTAAAACCTTGTGAAACCAGCTTGAAAGGACCAGAAGGGTAGGTTGGGGAGGGAAGTTATCAGCTTGAATGAACTCTGTCCACCAGGATCCTTTTCTGTGGCCCCGGGAGGGGAACGCACAGCTTTGTCACTTGGGCATCCCCCTGCGGGGGATTCCCATTATTGGAAGCCAGATATGACAGCCCGTGCGTCACACGCCCCCTTGGAGAGTGCCTGCCACTCGCTGTGGGCGTGGGACCCACAGGCTCACATTGCCTGAATAATGTATGCTCCCTTTGTTGTGTTTTCCAGCCTCAAGGCAGGTGGAGCAGGCAGTGGAATTCCCGAGCGGCTGCCCCACCCACCGACGGGGTCTGCAAGCCCAGCCGCCAGACCGGGGACCCATACCCAGCTCTGGAGGCCGGTGGGCAGCGCCGCTCTCTCAGCTGCGCAGCGGGGAGAAGAGACGGGGTTTCCAGTCGTGCCAGCGTCTGGGGGACACGTCCCTGCAGGTCCGACGGCGCTGCCATAGACCTCCCCACTCGGGACGGGGTCTCACCAGCTCCACTGGAAGCTTTGGGGCTCCGTGTGCGGCTGAAAGTGCAAAGCGCTCTCCCGCCAGCCGGGAGCGCCCGCACGTGGGAGGGACACGGAGCCCGGGCGTGGGAGCGACACGGGGCCGCGCCCACCCTGACACAGTGAGTAACCACGGGAGCCACTCCCAAACACCCAACCATCCTGGTGGTGGGCCCGCGCCCACCCGAGCCGCTGGGTGGTCAAAACCAAGCCAGCTATCGCTGTGGCCAGCCCCCAGCAGCCTCCAGATGCCGGCGGAGGCCACCTGAATGTAATCTGCGTGTCATATGTCCCAGCCTGGCCCCCCCGGCCCAGCCCCCTGGCCACAGCTTTGACTCTTTCCAGTTCAGATAACAGGGTCCAGTCGTGTCCGAGACCCAGCGTTCAGTGCTGCCAGTGAGTTCTCTGTACACCTCCTGAAATGGGATTTTTCTCCTAGTGTTAGGGAGAAGAAATTAATACTTGGGTGACATACCGCCGGCAAGAGACCGGCCAGGAGAGGAACCCATGTCCATCTGACTCCAAAGGTCACACTCTTCCCACTTCCTCATTTACCACCCCCCAAAAAAGTATATGTTATAAACAAACCCTGCTCTATGTCCCCACCTCGGAATGGGTCCCAAGTGGGTCCCAAGTTCCTCTGTGACAGAGCTCACTGGGCCTGATCTGTTCCAGGGAAACGTGTCAAGTGTCTTGACAACATGAGGCTGTAAGATCCCTTGCCTCCTGGGACTCAATAACTTCATCCCTGTCCCAAAATGCTGAGTCAACAACGTTCTTTGGACCCTTTGTCTTGGCAAGGTACAATTCCCAGTCCCGAGTCAATGGATCGGCTGGCGTTGCCACCGGGAAGAGAGTGGCCTCCCTTTCATGCCCTCCCCCTGTATCTGGAAGCAGTTAGCCTGAAGCTTCTTTAACCGTGTCATCTCCTCTGTAACAGACTGAAGGAGAGGGCAGAGGAAATGTCCCAGAGAAGGCCTCTGGCCTTTGGGCACCCTTGTTAATCCAGGGTTCCACTGAGCCCGTACCCCAAAGCCTCTGGCAGTGGGCCCGCACAGACTGAAAACTCCCTCTGGGTCCCTCCTGAGCCCACTGCCTAAGAACCAAGATAGTCTTGGCCTGCATGAAATCAAAGTGGTTTACATAAAAACGAGCGACACTGGCTTTGGACCCTGTAGGGCTAGAAGTCCCAACTTCATCCAGAGTAGAAAGGTAGCTCTTACTCACTCAGCCAACAAAGGTACATCGAGAGCTTCTTGGGAGTCGAGCAGCATGGCAGATTTGTCGATTCAACGGTGAAAAACCAGCTCCGTTCTCGTGGGGTTTACAATCAAGCGGGAGAGAGAAACATTCAGCAAATAGGAATACAAATAGATGTGAAATCACAATTTGATGATAATAGAATCGTTCACGTAATCTAAAAACCAATGGGAACATAACCACTCATTTTTAAAAACACGCGTTGTATAATAAAAGCATAAAAATATGAATGGGGGCACCTGGGTGGCTCAGTCGGTTGGGCATCCGACTCTTGATTTCAGCTCAGGTCATGATCTCAAGGTCATGGGATAGAGCCCAAGTCCAGCTCCACACTCAGCAGAGAGTCTGCTTGAAGATTCTCTCCCTCTCCCTCTGCTCCTCCTAAGGAGCAGAGCCTGCAGGAGTTGGGAGGGCCTCGGGGGTCGGCTGATCTCGAGTGACCCAGGGAGGAGACTATTTCAGAAATCCAGAGACACAGGGGCTTGGCTGGGGCAGTCAGTGGGGGATGCGGAGTGAAACGCACAGACTCAACAGAAATTGCGGAGGTCACATGGCAGGACCTGGTGGTGGACCGAATGCGGGTCTGAGGCCTTCCTGTTCAGCGGGCACAACCCGGCAGGTCATGGGAACTGAAGTAAGCCTGCCTTCCGCAAGCAGACTCGTGGGCTGGGTTTGGGACTTACTGATTTCGAGGCACCTGTTCAGGTGCAAGGAAAACTGGGGTACAAGTAAGAAGGAAGGGCCCCCCCCCCCAAAGCTACTGGACGCTGCGACTGTTTTACTGATTGTCGGAGAACCAAAACCCACAGCCCCATCTGGGCCCTTCCTGCATGACATGGCCACGTGGCCGCGCTCACGATCAGTGGCTGAGGGCAAAAACCTGCTTAATCTTATTACACTGTGAGGATGTGTGTCCCCTGTGTACACCTGGGCAGCGTAACTGGTCCCAGCTGAGCTACGTTTGACTAACCTACTGAGGGTCCTGTCTGGTTTTTCGTCTTCCTCCTCTCCGCCACCAGGCCCGTGAGGCTCCCTCTCTACTCCTTGCGGATCTCAGGGCCCTTTCAGCCAGACGCTGCTATGGTCTGAATGTCTGTGTCCCCTCCCCAGTCCCCAGATTCTTCTGTTACAAACCTAACGCCCAGGGTGGTGGCATAAGGAGGTGGGGCTGTGGGCGGTCGTCAGGTTCCGAGGGTGGAGCCCTCGCGAATGGCAGTAGTGCCCCAATAAAAGAGGCTCCAGGGGGCCTCTCACCCTTCCACCTGGTGAGGATTCAACAAGAGCGCCTGGCCATTCACAGCCTGGAACAGGGCCTCCGTCACACACCAAGCCGGACAGCAGCCCTGACCTTGGACTTCTGGTCTCCAGAGTGGGAGACGTGGACCTCTGTGTCCGTGGCTTTCGGTCAGAGCTGCCCGAGCTGCTCAGACTCCAGGCACACCCTGCCTTCAGCCTGGACCCATGCTGTCCTGGGTTGGGTTGCCCCAGAATCAGACCCCGAGGCAAGCTTACTTAGGATGCGATCCCAGGGAGGCTGGGAGCAGGGCAGGGAGGCAGGGAAGGGAAGGAAGCCAAGAAAAGGAACATTGTTTTCCAAAATTGCTGCCGTGGCAACTGCCTTTGGGGTCCAGCCCTGCTGGGGACCCTGGGAGACCGCACAGGAATTGTCCTTGCCCACGGGGGTGAGGAAGTGGGGGCACCTCCGTGTCCCGTCCCTCCACGAGTCCAGGGTGTCCAGTCCCCCAGGCAAGTCCGTCCCATGGAAGAAGAGCTCCCAGGTGGAGAACTGCACTCTTGCAGCGGACGGCCTTGAGAATGTCCTGGAATGGACATCCAGCTGAGTGATGAGGGCGTGCGGATCCCACAAGAACTGTCACACTCCCGTGGCAAACAGACTCTAAGATGGTCCGCAGACTCCCCACGTCCCAGGACCCACACCCTTATATAATCCTATACAATCCCCCTTGCCCTGAGTGCGGGGGGAACCTGCAACCGCCAATAGCCCCTGGAACATGGCAAAGGCGATTAGGTGGTATTACTCAGGCTCCCATTCCCGCTGCCTTTCTTTCTCCCATGCTGGCTTTGCGGAAACAAGCTGCCATATTGCAAGGGGGTCCGCGGACAGACCCAGGTGGCAAGGAAGCCAGGTGGCCAGCAGCTTGTTGGGAACGAGCGTGGCCTCCGCCCTACAGTCAGCAGAGAGTGGGCCCCAGTCTCACAGCAGTAAGGAACTGAGTCCCGCCAACAGGTGAGCCCGAAAGCAGATGCACTGCCTGTCAAGCCTCCGGAGGGAACGGAGCTGCGCGGACACTGGGATGACCACTGGACGCAGGCGTGACTGCGCCCGCCCAGATTCTGCCCCACAGGGTGTGCGGTAAGGGGCCGGTGTTGCTCTAAGGCTCGGAGTCTGTGGTCCCCACGGAAACCAGACGTGCTCCCTTACCCCTGAGCCTCCCACCCGAGCGAGGCAGCTTGGCCCCCTCCTCTTGTGGCCTTGACTGCAGATCCACGGACCAGTAATTGTGTTCATTGAAATAAATGTATTGCTTTTACCTATTATCCTATGTTAATTAATTAAATTTAAATAAAATAAAGAAATTTAAAAAGTAAATTAATGTATTGCTTTTTCTTTGTCTTATTACGAAAATAAGCCAGGTGCATTCTACGTTTATACAATAGAAACAAAAAGAAACTGATGGCATTCACTTAGCTTTTTCTTAGGTAAGCTCAAACTTTTTTTTTTTTTTAAGATTTTATTTATTTGACACAGAGAGACACAGTGAGAGAGGGAACACAAGCAGGGGAAGTAGGAGAGGGAGAAGCAGGCTTCCCGCCGAGCAGGGAGCCCAATGTGGGGCTCGATCCCAGAACCCTGGGATCATGACCTGAGCCAAAGGCAGACGCCCAACGACTGAGCCACCCAGGCGTCCCTGAAACTTTCTTTCACGGGTTTTTCTGTCTGTGAGTCCTATAATTTATCCTTTTTCACCCCTGTGATGGATGAACCTTCGCCCAAATATGTTTATAATTAGCAAAGACTGCATTTAAACGGATTGTTCTTGAACTTTCCCAAAGAGAAGCACTCTCAAAATACCATCTAATTGAAAAGAGACGTTATTCCCCGAGAGGAAAGCTCCCGAGGGACAGGAAAGCCATTATTCAACCTTTGCTCCAAGGGAATCTAAATACACTGGGAGGAGAGAAGTGCCAAGTGTTTGAGGCCGTTGATCCTGAACATCTTTTCAGTCAATAAAGGGCTTCCGAACTTAGAATTTAGGGGCTGAATTTAGCAAAGGAGGAACAGGAGAGGTAGGGCTTTTGTATCCTCCGTGGCGTTTCTACCCCTCTTCCTCTCTCAGCCCCGACCGCGGGGAAGGCGGACTCTCCGCAGGCTCCGGGGCTCTAAGTCCCCAGGTGGCTGCCCTAAGGCATTTCCTCTTTTCTGTCGTCCCCCCAGCTGTCCCTCTTTCTGCTGCTCACAAAGCAGTTTCTATTCTACCAGGATGTGGCCTCCGCAAGGCCACCTGCCGGGAGTGAAGCTCCTTGCCCTCCTACTCCACGGGCTTTCCTTTCTGGGGGGGTCACGGGGTGCTCCAAGTTCACTGGCCTTCCTTCACTGAGCACGCTTTAAGGGACAGCTGCCTGCTGCGCCTTGTGATGGGTGACCAAGCGTGTCACCAAGAGGCCTCCCCGCCCTCCAGGAGCCTGGCGTGCGCACAGCGACAGCCCATGTCCTCGTGGCTCGAGCGGTCTCTACGCGCAAGGGCTGCAGGAACCGGGCAGAGGCCTGGAGGCAGGGGAGGGGCGCGGCGCAGGTGGGAGGGCCTGTAACACAGACGGCAATGAGATACAACCGCACACCGACTCGGAAGGTTGCAATAGTAAAGAGAGGCAGTAAAAAGTGTCGGGGAGCATGGAGAGGAATGAGCCCCCCCCCCCCCCCGTGCAAATATAAAATGGTGCAGCCCTTTGGAAAACAGCTTGGCGGTTCCTCAGAAAGTCAGAGTTACCATAGGACTCAGCAATCCCGGCCCTAGGTATACACCTAAAAGAACAGAAAACGTGTTTACAGGACAATTTACGTGTCCATGAATGTTCCCTAGCAGCATTATCCGCAACGGCCAAAAAAATGAAAACAACCCCAAAGCGCACCAACTGATGAATGAGAAGCAAAATGTTAAGCATCTCCATACAATGAGATATTATTTGGTCATAGGAAGAAACAGTCCCGGGGGCACCTGGGTGGCTCAGTTGTTAAGCATCTGCCTTCAGCTCAGGTCATGATCCCGGGGTCCTGGGATCGAGCCCCGTGTGGGGCTCCCTGCTCAGCGGGGAGGCTGCTTCTCCCTCTCCCTCTGCCCCTCCCCCACCACTCGCATTTTCTCTCTCACTCTCTCTCTAATAAGTATATCAAATCTTTTTTTTAATTAAAGATTTTATTTATTTGACAGAGAGAGACACAGTGAGAGAGGGAACACAAGCAGAGGGAGTGGGAGAGAGAGAAGCAGGCTTCCCGCTGAGCAGGGAGCCCCATGCGGGGCTCGATCCCAGGACCCTGGGATCATGACCTGAGCCGAAGGCAGATGCTTCACCAACTGAGCCACCCAGGCGCCCCAGAAAACTTTATTTTAGAGGCTCCTGGGTGGTTCAGTAGTCGCCCTTGATTTCAGTTCAGGTCATGATCTCAGGGTGGTGAGATCAAGCCACATGTCGGGCTCTGTGCTTAGTGGGGAGTCTGCTTGGGATTCTCTCTCTCCCTCTGCCCTGCCCCAGAAACTTTTATTTTAATTTACTATTCCTATTTAAATTATAGGAAATTACTAGGTAGACGCATTTTCCTCTGTAGGTTTAGTCTGACCTTCAGTTACCATCTTCGGAGGACTTCCCAGTAACCTATCACTCATAGCAAAATGTACATTCATGTGATCAGGGAAATAGAGACACCCTGCGGTCTCCATACAGGACTCGGCCGGTGGCTCGAAGATCGCAAACCGATGACCCCTCGTACTGGAATCAACACTTGCTCTTGGAAAAAGAGAGCCCTCCTCACGCCACGAAGTCACCAGGTCTGCCTAGGCATCTCGGCGCTCTGAGATGCCTTCTCTTCTGTGAAATCCACCCTCCACGTATTGTGTTGAGCTGTCTCTAATCCTCCTTGTGCTTCGATTTCCAGAAGCAAAAAGAAGCTTTCAAATGGAAGGACTTCAGGAATGAATGCACAAGCATTGTTTGAGAAGGAGTGTACGTTCTCCTTTGTTGGCACCCTTTTGGTCTCTTATCCAAAACTACATCATACCCCTGGCAGCCTCCAATCTGTTTTCCATCTCCATAATTTTGTCGTTTCAAGGATGCTACGCTCTGCGTAACCTTTGAGACTGACTTTCTGCACTCAGCAGAATTCTTCGCGATCCATCCAGGTGGCCGTGTATATCAGCAGTTCCTTCTGTCTTAGTGTTGAGTAGTATCCCATGGCGTGGATGGACCCCAGGCTCTTTAACCCTTCAGCTGTGTGAACATTGGGGTTGTTTCCAGTTTGGGGCAACTACGAATAAAGCTAGCATGGACACCCATGCACAGGTTTTGGTGTGGATGTAAGTATTTCTCTGGCATAGACGCCCAGGAGTTAACTGTGGGGTCATATGGCAAGCACCTGTTTCACTCATGAAAGAGCCAGCCATCATTTTCCTAGAGGGGCTGTACCATTTCACATCCTCACCGGCAACGCCGGAGCGGCGCAGCCCCTCTGCATGCTCGCTGACCCATACTGTGGTCTCAAGTGTCTGTTTTAGCCATTCTGATTATACTCATATATTTTTAAGTTTAGACAAACATGCACCGAACTTTTGGCAGTGGTGATGTCTGGTGTGGGTGCAGGTAGGGATGTGGCGAACATTATGGAGGACTCTTACTGTCTATGTCATGTATTTTTGTAGTGTTCACATTTTGCATTACTCAATGCGTGTTTGGATTCAGAAACTCAAGAAATAGGATTTTCTTTTTTTTTTTTAAAGATTTTATTTATTTATTTATTTGAGAGAGAGAATGAGAGAGAGCACATGAGAGGGGGAAGGGTCAGAGGGAGAAGCAGACTCCCTGCTGAGCAGGGAGCCCGATGCGGGACTCGATCCCGGGACTCCAGGATCATGACCTGAGCCGAAGGCAGTTGCCTAACCAACTGAGCCACCCAGGCGCCCAAGAAATAGGATTTTCTAAAGAGTTAACAGACAGCAATAAAGTGAAGACAGGGGTTATAAACCAGTCTATGGAAGAGTTGCCCATGAAAGCAAGGGAGGGGTGGACAGTGGAGGGGAAATTGGCATGGAGGGAACGTTCTCTCCAACTTGGAGGGAGAGGCTGACAATTCCAGAGAGAGGGGATGTCTCTGTTTAGCCAAGACCCCTCCTCCTCTGTCCTACTCCATGTCCTCGCAGACTCCTTGCCCCCCCCCCCCCCGCTTCCAGAAGTCTCTACGCAGCGAGGAGGCAAGAGGAGAGAGAGGCAAGGCTTGCTACTCCCGAGCACAACTGCTCCCCATCTCAGTGCAAGGCCCCCATTCTCTCAGGCACCCCTCACAGTGCCCCGAGACCACTGTCTCCTCCCCTTGCCCCCTGCTGCCCAGGTGCCCTCCCCGACCCTGCCCACACCCCTGCCATGACCCCTTCATCAGAGCTCCCTCGGTTAAGCCCTAGCGGGGCTCAACAGCCCAATTTTGAGCACACCCTTCTCCTCTGCCGGGACCCTGGCTGGCACATCAGTAGGGCAAGTCCCCAGCAGGACAGGGAGGAGGGCACCAGTCCCTTGAGCCCCAAGAAAGCCGGGGAGGTGGTCTAGCGGGGTGTCTGCGGGGAGGAGGAATTCGTGCCCCATTGCCTGGCTGTGGTTGGTGAGCTAGGAGGCAGTGGCTGACTAGGCAGAGAACAAGAATGTGCTTCCTGAAGGCATCGTCTTGTTCCCTTCTGAGGGATAAAGCACCTGCTCTCCTCTTTGACTGAGGCTGCTGAGCACTGCTGGGCTCAATGATCCCAAAACTAATACGGGCTTAGGGACGTCGACCCTGGAGCTGTTCCAGTCCCCATCATCGCTGTTCCGTGATGCTGGTCGGGAAACCTCGCCTCTGTGCCTCGGTTTCTCATCTGTAAAATGGGGGCATTTGCTTCCTAAGTTTCAGGAGGATTAAAGACTCAGAGCAGTAAAGCACCTAGAACAGCGCCTGGCCCAGGCGCCCAGGAAACGCTGGCTGTCATTAGCCCAGGAGGCGGCAGGGGGTGGCCGTGCAGGAAGGACAGAGACCTGGGCGAGGACAGGTGAAGTCCTGGAGAGGAAAAGCCGAGGGCCCATCTGAGGTCGGAGGCGATGCAGTTCATCCACTCAAAGCCTGGCTTTGGGGGTTTGCGGGACACCAAGAAACACACCGGGGGCTAGAGCCACAGCATGAGCCGGAGAGCAATCCTTGCGGACAGCGATGTGACATGTGGCGGGGGGGGGGGGGGGGTCCCATCTTCTGGCCGTCCAGGGAAGGGGGTGGCCGGGTAGCCCCACAATAAGGACAAGATGCTGCTCCAGGCCAGGGGATTGGGGCTGCAAGAAATAGGTGCTCACTGGAGGTAGCCGGGTTCAAGGGGGGAGGTGGGGGGGGCAGGCCCTGGAGGGGGACACAGCCCGCAGTCTCGGTTCTCAGATTCAAGAGCAGGGAACGGGGCACAGCAGATGGAACCTGGGTGGAAGGGAGGCGCCCCTCTGCTCTCCCGGGGGCTTCTGGCCCCTTCCGCCCCACCTCTCTCCTGGCTGGTCGGCTATCTCTGTCTTGACCAGTGTCGTCTGCTTAGTTTTCTCTCCCGAGGCCACTCTCGCCTGTCAAATGCCGGCAGCCAACTCACAGTGTAGCTCGTGGATTGGGGGGTGGGAGCCGGACCCCCAGCGCTGGCCCATGGGCAGCAGGCCGGGCAGCCTCCCACCTCCGCACGCTCACGGCACCGTCACTAGCCCTGCAGACTCTGCGCTTCCGTTCTCTTGTTGCCCCGTCAACGTAGGAACAGAAATTTGGGGTAATTTCGTGCTTTGTCAGAACTTCCTCTGGCTTCGGAGGAACTGAATGAAGGATGGAGATGGTGGCCTGAGCTTCCCCTTTCTGCCGGTCCTCAGCCCGCCGCTGACTTTTCCCGAGTTTTCCCCTTTCTTCCCACCTCTGTCTCAAAATGATCTCATTCTTCTGAATCCTCTCCTGGTTCCTCTCGAGTCCTGGATTTTTTTTTTTTTCTGTTTTCTTCCCCTCCCCAACATTTTCTTAAGATTGATTGATTGATTGATTGATTGATTTGAGAGAGAGAGAGAATCTCAAGCAGACTCCAGGCTGAGCATGGAGCCCGATGCGGGGCTCGATGCCACAACCCTGAGATCATGACCAGAGCCGAAATCAAGAGTCAGACACTCAACCGACTGAGCCACCCAGGCGCCCCTCCTCCCCTAATACTATAATGAAAAATGTAAGCATACAGAAAAGTTATAAGAATAGTACAACGATAGTTCTATACATTACACCCAAATTTAATAATGCACCTTTGCTGTATCCGCCTTCCTCCCTCCTTGCCCCTCCTTTCCCCTCCCCCTCTCTCCACGCAGGGATAAGAACAATCTTCTACATAATTCCAACACCATTACTGCACCTGGTGAGGTCAGCAGTAATTCCTTACCATCTGCCACCTCGTCTGCATTGTTTTCCCGCCTGTCTGCCCTCACTCTTCAACTTTCTGCTCCTACATATGCCCACTTTCAAGCTACAGTCTGATGCTCGGCCCAACTGCCCTCTTCTTCCCAGTGATAATTCTCTTGGCAGAAACCAAGGAACCTTCAATGAACCCCAATGAAACACCAAAGGACACTGGGGTAAGATGCCCTGTCTTCTCTCTCTCTCTCCCTCTCTCTAAAACAAATAAATCTTTGAAAAAAATAAAAGGGTGCCTGGGTGGCTCAGCTGGTTAAGCATCCAACTCTTGGTTTCAGCTCAGGTCATGATCTCAGGGTCATGAGATCGAGCCCAAGTCGGGCTCTGCACTCAGCAGGGAGTCTGCTTGGGATTCTCTCTCCCTCTACCCCTCCTGCTCATTCTCTCTCTCTCTCCTCCCTAAAATAAATAAATAAATCTTAAAAAAAAAAAAAAAAAGGTGCCCCATCCGTATTTTCCAATGTCCTGCCCTGGGAAAGGAAGTCAGTACTGCATCCAGCATCCTTTGCCACCCCTGCAGAGTTTCTGGTTTGCAGGCTTGCTTAATCGAAGGTTCCCAAATGACTTGACTCTGGCCAGAGGAAGTTCTGATGAAGCCAAGTCTCAAGGAGTTACTGTGCCCATCTTAGCTGGTTCAGGAACGGTGGTCAAGTCTAGGTCAATGTGGGTTATTCTAGGCCAGGATCAGTCTGCACCAGAGACGGAGGAGAACCGTGAGCCCCCAGTCCCAGGCCTCACACAGGTGCTGGATGGGCCTTGGCAGCCTGGAAGCCAAGAGCCCGGGGTGAGAGGCTGACCTCTCATGAACCTGTCCCCCTTCTCCAGGAACTAATCACAGAGAAGAAAAAGTATCTCCTACAAGAAGGGCATGTTAATTCGCTGCCATAACAAAGTGATGGGAACTGGGTGGCTTGACCCATAGATGTGTATGGTCTCAACAGTTTTGGGAGCCAGAAGTCTGAAACCGGGTGTGGGCAGGTTGGTTCCTCCTGAGGGCGGGGAGGGGGGCATCTATGGCAGGCCTCTCTCCTAGGCTCCTAGACAGCCATTTCCTCCCTGCACCTCTTTCCATCCCGCTGCCTCCATGCACATCTGTCTCCAATGGCCCCCCTATGATGAAGCCCAGTCCTATAGGGTTAGGCGTCCCCCTACTCCAGCAGGACCTCCTCTTAACTAATGACATCTGCAGCAACCCCTTTTCCAAGGAGCGCCCGGAGGGTTAGGATTTCAACATAGGAATTTGAGGATGGACATAATTCAGCCCCCCATGAAGGATTTCTTTTAAAGATTGTATTTATTTATTTGACACAGAGAGGGCACAAGCAGGGGGATCAGCAGGCAGAGAGAGAGGGAGAAGCAGTGTCCCTGCTGAGCAGGGAGCCCGACGCGGGGCTCGATCCCAGGACCCTGGGATCATGACCTGAGCCGAAGGCAGACGCTTAACGACTGAGCCACCCAGGCACCCCATCTGACGCAGGATTTGACTCCAGTCTCTCATCAGAGAAGCCTGAGGGCCGTCCAGGTGTGCAGGAAGGAGACGCTTGGGAAATTATTTCACTTTATCTCCCAGTGACTCTGAGCATTATTGCCATTTTACAAATGAGAAAG
This sequence comes from Mirounga leonina, assembly GCF_011800145.1. NCBI lineage: Eukaryota > Metazoa > Chordata > Mammalia > Carnivora > Phocidae > Mirounga > Mirounga leonina. The sequence goes on from NW_023270380.1 coordinate 21,029,620, forward strand.
CTGACATGTCTCGGCAAACATATTTCACACAATGTCATGGATTGGGCTGTTTCTGTGGAGGGCTGATCTCAACAATTTTCCTAATTTCATCCTCAAAGCAAAGTCTTTTTTTTTTGTAACTAAGACTCTGTGGGTCCCTTCATGTTGGCCCTATGTACCTGCAACAGCACCAATCTGAATTCATAGCTCAAACTTTTGGGAATACTAAGAGTAATTGTGGGGCACCTGGGTGGCTCAGTCGGTTAAGCGTCTGCCTTTGGCCCAGGTCATTGATCCCAGGGTCCTGGGACTGAGCCCCACATCAGGCTCCCTGCTCAGCGGGGAGCCTGCTTCTCCCTCTCCCTCTGCTTGTGCGCTCTCTCTCTATCTCTCTGTCAAATAAATAAATAAAATCTTTAAAAAAAATACTAAGAGTAATTGTAATAGGTTGATGGAATTATGGGTGGATTTGTCTTCATCTGGTCTCTATTTTTCCAAATGTTTTGTAATGTGAGAATGTTTTATAATTTAAATTTTCATTCTAAATCTTTTTGGAGTAAGTTAGAGGGGCTGAGTTCTGGATATTCACCTCTGGAAGGGCTAAGAGCTTCCGTTCCCCTAACGGCTTGGGCCCCAGCCCCTCCAAGCCAGTCTGGCTCTTCCAGGCACACTCGTGGAAGGGGTTGGGGCAGCAGCTCCCTGTGAGGCGTCCCCTCCCCACTCTGGCTCTGCCCCAAGACACAGGAGGGGCCCAGGGATGGTGCCCAGCTGATCCGTTCCAGACTGGGCTGACTTTGGAAGCTGAGTGACCTCAGCCAAAGTTCCCCAATGTACTTCCCTGGACGAAGCCCGGGGCTTACTACGGGGGAAAGCAAAAGAAGAATGGCTTTCCCAGGCCTGACCATGCCCCTCCTGCCCAGTCCATTTGGCCAGAGTGGGAGTAAGGTGGGGGGATATTGGGGAAAGAAGATGCACGGAGAAAAGAGAGCCTAGAAGGGGAGCGATGGGGTTACCGCCCACAGAGGAGAACCTGGGAGCGCCTGCACCTCGCCTTCCCACCTCCTAGGCCAAGAAGAGTCTTGCTTGGTACTCTCCAGAAATCCTTGCAGACAGAACATGAAGGCTAGAACCCCCCACGCACCCCAGGCCAAGTCAGCACATGCTTGTCCCACTACAGGTCTCCGGCTGGGAAGGAGGCCATTCAGCAGGGCCTGCCCAGCCCTGAGAATTTCGTTTCCAGGTCCAACACTCGGGAATTTGCTCAGATTGAGTCTCGTGACGCATCCAATCTCAGGCATCATAGAAATTTGCTCAATAAATCCCTCGGGAGCCTTCTAGGCAGGTGGCTCTGGAACAGCAGAACCCCCCGAAGTGCGACCGAACGCAAAATCGTCTAGTAGGTGACGTTTGTGCTCAGTGTGTCCTCCCTCGCCTTTCTGCATGTCCCTCCAAGTTTCCAGCTAACAGCATACCCAGGGTCGCCAGCCCTCTCAAGGCCTCCATGGGGCACACCCCTGAGCCCCTCTCCAGGCCCCTCCCCTCCTGCCATCTGAGCCCTGCTCCCCGGGGTCCCCATGTCCTAAACACACAGACCCCCCTTCCCCAGCAGTTTCTGTGACTCCGACCTAGTCTATAAATGGGGGCACAGGGGAATGGATGTCTTTCTGTGCAATTTTAATTCCAGTGTGCAATAAATGATGCCTGTTTAAATGAATCCTTTAATAAATGAACAAAGGACTGGATGGATCTTCAGGACACCAGCCATACCTCTTTTTTTTTTTTTTTTAAGATTTTATTTATTTATTTGACAGAGAGAGACGAGCACAGGCAGGGGGAGTGGAGGGGGGAGAGGCAGGCTTCCCGCCGAGCAGGGAGCCCGATGCGGAGCTCGATCCCAGGACCCTGGGATCAGGACCTGAGCCGAAGGCAGGTGCTTAATGACTGAGCCACCCAGGCGCCCCGCAATACCTCTTTAATAAAACTTAATTTGGAGTTTATGTAATAGCGGCGGGGGGCGTGAGTGCCAACCAGAAAACGAGAACGCGAAGGAGCATCTGGTTTCCTGTCCAGCCTCCATCCTGGAGCGTGCTACTGAGTGTCGGGGCCGGAAGGAAGCCTCTTCTCCCAGGACCGGCGCCGTGACAGGGGGCGGTCCTCTGAACTCCACCAAAAAGCTGCTCCACGGCAGCTAAGAGGTTGTCCTGCTCTTGTACGGTGTTTATGTCAGTCAGGACCGACCAACTTGCCTTTGTACGGAATGACGACACTACCCAGAGAAGCTTCCTGGCTAGGACAAGAGCTCGAACGCCTCGTTGTTTCAGCCACAGGAGGGCATTGATTTTATTTGGTCCCCTGACAGCTTGCACGGCCCTGGGACTATGGCGCCCTGGGTGGCCCTGACTCGCGGACAGCGCAGCGTCTGGAGGGTTCCCTCAAGCAGAGCCATCCAGCACATTCACTTCTGGCCGGCAGCCACCCCTGCCAGCGAACATGCATGGATGTGTCCTGGATCTGGCGAAAGAGTTCCAGTCTCCAACCCTGGTCCTGTCGCCAGACCGGAAGTCAGGCCACGTGTCCCGGGGGTGTTGGTTCTGAAAATTCTCATCACATACATCTCATCATATGGTTCCAATCATACTTGCCAGAATTTTTCTTATTAAAAATCTTCCCACCATAAAAATAATATGATCCTATGATTAACAGTCTGGAAAATTCGGAAGAAAAACATCCCGCCCGAGGTACCGCCACCCTAGTGTATAGGTATCTATAATGATTTTCCCAGCACATTACCAAAACAAGTACACAATTTTATATCCTACCTTCTCCAACCAAATTACTTATTTTATTTATTTATTTATTTATTTGAGAGAGAGAGAGCACATGCACGCACAAGTTGGGAGGGGAGCAGGGGGAGGGAGAGAGAGAATCTCAAGCAGGCTCCACACCCAGCGCTGAGCCTGACCCGGGGCTCCACCTCACAACCCTGAGATCACAACATGAGGTGAAATCAAGAGTCAGACATCAAGCGACTGAGCCACCCAGGCGCCCCTAAACATTTTTACAGAAAGCACTTTAGTGGAAAGATCATATTTCATTCAGGAGGTCACTAAAATATATTAATCATATTTCTATTTGTTCATAATGTTCATTGGTATTAATTAATTCCCAGTAAATACCATTGTAAACACATTGTCTATATTTTAAGCTTGTCCTACGTTCTACACACGGAATGATAAGCTCAGAGAATGAATATGCTTACGACTCTTGATGCATATCCCAAACTGCTTTCCAAAAGAGCCGTACTAACAAGCATCAGGCAATGTCTGCTGGTGTCTGTTCCACGCCACCCCACCCCACCCCCACAAGCCGACATGTCAGGATGGAGTTTCAAGAGGATACTCACAGCATGTCAACTGAACCTTATTTTAGAAGGGAAAGTACAGGTCCAAAATGGACAATAAACAGATGACATGCTAAAGACGGTAAATTGGGGGGTGCCTGGGTGGCTCAGTTGGTTAAGCATCTGCCTTCGGCTCAGGTCATGATCCTGGAGTCCCGGGATCGAGTCCCACATTGGGCTCCCTGCTCGGCAGGAAGCCTGCTTCTCCCTCTCCCACTCCCCCTGCTTGTGTTCCCTCTCTCGCTGTCTCTCTCTGTCTGTCAAATAAATAAATAAAATCTTAAAAAAAAAAAAAGACAGTAAATTGACCAGGGGTGTCTTTTAAGCCAGGTTGAGCAGGAGGGGAAAAAAAACCAAAAAACCCAAACAAGCCCTTGAACGATGCTCCAAACCACAATTCCCAGGGATGCATCTGAGGCCCGCCAGCAAACAAAGGGCAGCAGGCAAAGAAGTGGGCACGCAGCCATTGTGACCCGGGTAGCTTTTCCACAAGAAAAGCCTTTTGGCAGATCTGAGTCTGAGGCCAGCCTGGAGCTGTTTGCAGTCTGGCCTCACGGGAAAGGTCTGCTCTGTGAATCCCTTGGAAAGCACTGTTGGCCCACATAAGTGTTTTCAACGGTGCGCATAGGTGCATGGCACGGGGATGACTCTCATTGTCTAACGTGATCGTAAACACTGGCCGGACACACAAACCAGTCAGCTACTGGTCGACGGAGGGAAGGAGACGGTTAACACTCACAGGGAACCTGTAGAACCAGGTCCTTCACACCGGTTTTGTCCATTAAGAGGCTCAGATCAGGGCTCCTGGGTGTTCAGTCGTTAAGCGTCTGCCTTCAGCTCAGGTCATGATCTCAGGGTCCTGGGATCGAGCCCCATACCGGGATCTGCACTCAGCCTGGAGTCTGCCTCTCCCTCTCCTCCTTGCTCGTGCTCTCTGTCTCAAATAAATAAATAAACTATATTTGTTTACTTGACGGGGGGAGAGAGAGAGGATACGAACACACAGGGGCAGAAGGAGAAGCAGACTCCCCACTGAGTGCAGAGCCTGGTGTGGGACTCGATCCCAGGACCCCGGGATCATGACCTGAGCCCAAGGCAGATGCTTAACCGACTGAGCCACCCAGGCACCCCAAATAAAATCTTAAAAAAAAAAAGATTTTATTTTTAAGTAATCTCGACACCCAACATGGGGTTCGAATCCACAACCCTGAGACCAAGAGTCACACCCTCCACTGACTGAGCCAGCCAGGTGCCCCAATATAATTAAATTCTTAAACTATCTTTGCTGAAGAGCTAAATTCTGCTTGGATTAATTAGGGACGTAAAATCGACGGTGTCCTTAGGTGTAAAAAAGATGTATTTCTGAGGTCTCTCCACGAGTCTCTCCGCCTTTGGTTTTTCGTGTTTTTGATTCAGTGTCTGGCACTTAGTAGATACGCAGTTATACTTGCTGAATAGAAATAAATATTTCCTTTTTTTGTTTCACGTAGGTGTAATTGACAGGTAACATTATATTGGTTTCAGGTGTACGAGTAGATCAGGCGGAATGACCCCACGATGAGGTCAGTGAACATCTGGCACCACGCATGGTCACAAAACATTTTTTCTTGCAATGGGAGCTTTTAAGACTTTCTCTCTTAGCCACTTTGGAACGTGCGGGGCAGTGTCATTCACTGTGGTCGCCGTGCGGTGCGGGACAGCTGTTTCCTTGATTGGTTTATTTTACGACTGAAGTTTGTCCCTTTTGACCCCTTCCACCCACCCCGCCCCCACCCCTGGCAAACCCCAATCTGTTCTCCGTATCCATGAGCTTGGGCTGCTTTTGGTTTTGGTTTCAGATTTCACGTATAAGTGAGATCACACAGCGTTTGTCTTCCTCTGACTTATACCACCTCAAGCGATGTCCTCAAGGTGCATGCACGTGTCACAGAGTCTGGGCCTTGGGTCTCAAGGCCTCTGAAACGCACCGCCCACCCTGCTGCCAACAGGAGGCTCCTACAAGACGGCATGATGGGATCTCCCCACTCCTGACCCTCCCCTAGGCCCCGGGCCAGCCGGATGGGCAAGGCAGTCTGGGACCGAGCCCCAGGGGTTCTCAGCCTCCAATCCTGAGACTCCTGCCTTCATAGACGAGCCCTGCTTTTATGGAAATGCTTGCCTCCGTGCTTTCGCCCATGCTGTTCCCCCACACGTAGAACACCCTTCCACCTCTTCTTCATCTGATCTGTTCCCACTCATCCCTCAAGGCTCGTGTCAATTCCTATTTTTTTTTTGTAGGAAACACCAAAAGTTAAGTTTGCATTTGAGTATCATGTTTACACATGCCGACACATGAATATCACATACTGGAAAGAAGTCAGAATATCTGAAAATATGAACTCAAAGTGTTGGAAGTAATTACTGTAGTTGTTTCCTTCTTTCTGATAAGAAGAGAATTGAAATCGTAATAAAATTTAGAAGTGTTCTGGAGAAAGTTTAGGCATCATTCCTTCCCAAATGCTCCCTTTCCCTGAGGAATAAGGGCCTTTTCCTGTTGATCCTGAGTGACAGTGGGGTGTCCTTGATGAGTGAGCAAGAATATCCAGGGAAGGACAGTACTCGCAGGCCAAAGGGTCACCCAGGCAGACTCAGTCTCTCTTTCTCTCTCTGTGTCCCAGTGAGATGCTTTCACTGCTGCGGACCAGCACAGAAAGATCTTCCTCCCTCCTGATCCTGTGTGCTGAGGCACGTTGTGGGGCTTCTAGTAATGTGGCTATTTGCTTCCTTAAGCTTCCCCCCAAACTTCTTGTAGAAGTACAAGGCCCGTACTCTGCCCCAGGGGCCTTGACTTGCTACCTAGCAGGGCACTGGAGCCAAATAAAGCATGACACATCCCCTCAAAGACATCACAGTTTGCATGTAAGAATGAATACAGCCAGGGGCGCCTGGGTGGCTTGGTCGGTTAAGTGTCTGACTCTGGGTCTCAGCCCAGGTCTTTTTTTTTTTTTAAGATTTTATTTATTTATTTGACAGAGAGCTAGAGAGAGCACAAGTAGGCAGAGCGGCAGGCAGAGGGAGAGAGAGAAGCAGCCTCTCCGCTGAGCCAGGAGCCCGACGCTCGATCCCAGGACCCCGAGATCATGACCTGAGCCAAAGGCAGACGCTTAACCAACTGAGCCACCCGGGCACCCCTCAGCTCAGGTCTTGATCTCAGGGTTGTGAGTTCAAGCCCCATACTGGGGCTTTAAAAATATTCTTAAGTTTTATTGATTTAAGTAATCTCTATACCCAACGTGGGGCCCGAACTCACAACCCGGAGTTCAAGAGACACATGCTCTTCCAATCGAGCCAGCCAGGTGCCCCTCTACAATTAAAATTCTTAACATAATCAGGAAAGAATAGTCTATTAAAAAGAAAAAATTCTTTACTATAATTGGGATAAGTTCACTTGTCTGGTATCACAAGTATTCTTGTAAATGCTATGAGTGAGAAGGGTTATATAAGAGAGGATTTGCTCTCTTTTTTGATACTAGAAAAAGGGGTACATCATTGCTTGGACTATTGAAAAAGCAGTCCTAGGGGCACTGGGGTGGCTCAGTTGGCTGAGCATCTGACTCTTGATTTTGGCTCAGGTCATGATCTCAGGGTTGTGAGCGAGCCCCATGTCTGGCTCTGAGCTCAGCACAGAGTCTGCTTGGGATTCTCTCCCTCTCCCTCTGCCCCTCCCCTGCTCTCAAATAACTAAATAAAATATTTAAAAAGGAAGGAAGGAAGGAAGGAAGGAAGGAAGGAAGGAAGGAAGGAAGGAAGGAA
>NW_023270380.1:21036800-21042332 GCF_011800145.1 Mirounga leonina
GAAGGAAGGAAGGAAGGAAGGAAGGAAGGAAGGAAGGAAGGAAGGAAAAGGAAAGCAGTCCCAGGCATTATGGAGCTCACTGGGAGCTCCAGCCCCATGCCTGTGACAGGAAGCTCTGTAGGGTATACATTCTCAGTCTACCAAAGGAAACTCACCTGCCCTCCTTCCCAGAGGAAAAGTCAGTACTTGTTGAACCTTGCTTTTCTTGAACTTGGATAATTAACCCAGTTCTTGGTTCAGAGAGGATACTTTGAAAAAAAGAGAGAATCTCCTTTTCTTTTTTTAAAGATTTTATTTATTTGACAGAGAGAGACACAGAGAAGGAACACAAGCAGGGGGAGTGGGAGAGGGAGAAGCAGGCTTCCTGCCGAGCAGGAAGCCTGATGCGGGGCTCCATCCCAGGACCCTGGGACCATGACCTGAGCCGAAGGCAGATGCTTAACGTCTGAGCCACCCAGGCGCCTCTCTCCTTTTCTTTTAAAGGCTTTTTTTTTTTTTTTTTACAGAATTTTCTTACCTGTTTATTCATACTTAAGAAATGTCCAGATCATTATACCAGAATGTCGGGCTTTGAAGGAAGGGGTTGGGGAGTATCTCAAAGACTGTCTAATGTCTGAAAAGCCTCCCAGGCGCCATTTACCTGTGAGAACACTCTGTGGTTCAAGGCACGGCCCTGGGTCTACACTCTTCAGAAACTACTCTGACTTCTTGGCTCTCCTCCCTCACGGCCAACCGACACTAACCAGTTGAACAGTATGTGCATAGGGCCAGTTGTTTCTTCCTTTACCGAGAATGTGACGGTCCCCTGCATTCCGGGGAAGCCATTCCCGATCTCCCGAGAGGGCCCAGTTGCAATCCCAAGGTAACCTGGTGAGCAGGATATCCTAAGAAGAAGAGATGCCATCAATCATTCCATGAGTGTTCAAAATTAATAAAACATGAAGAGCGACAGCCCCTGGTCAAACGGCATGCTTCATCCTCACAACTTCACCATGAGAAAAATATTTGTCATCTTCCTCCTACTGATGAGAATACAAGGCAACGTAGGTTATAGCTCATGAACTCTGAGACGTACATTTTTTTCAGATGTGACTCTTCTGCAAACCAAGCGCATCTTGCAAGTGATTGTCAAACTCTGTAAAATAGGGTTACTTTTTGTATATTCCTCCATCCAGTGTTTATTAAGTGTCCAGCCTGCGCCCGGTAGTGTGCAAGTTGTTGAGGATAGAACAGTGTATAAAGCATCCAAGCTCTCACGCTAAGTTTACAGTCTAGCTGGGGAGACCACAAATCAGGAAACAAATCAACAAAAGAGCGAGCTTGTGAGAGTTGCCGTGAAGGAAATAAGCCTGGAAAGGTGACAGAGTACCATACGGGTGTTAGGGACAGGGAAGACTGGGACTTGGGGTGACTCTCCGAGGAGTGACACTGGAGCTGAGACCTCAGAGCAGCCCGTGGTCTTCCCGATGGGCTCTCGGGGGGCCAGGAGGTAGGTCCCTGCAGTCCTAGGGACTAGGGCCCCTGCTTGTGAGCAGCCTCAGCTGGGTCTCCTTGGAGGGCAGCCTGAGCAGTGTGCCCCGTGCCCCATGGCCGCCAAGGTGCTCCCTACTCACTGCTCTACGTGGTATGCATACTCGATGAGTGCACCTGAGGAGGTGCTCCAGCCCCTGGGTCCCTGCTTTAGTCCTGCAGGGCAGGGAGCAGTGCCCATCACAGACAAGGACACCGAGGAATACCCATGCCAGGTGCCCGGAAGGACTGGTGCAACCCAAAACGCAGCCAATCAGGGTTGGGGACAAGGAGGCTCCCGGCACAGACCTGCGCTTCTGTCTTCCTGTAGGGTACTTGTCTCCACTCTAGTATACGGATCCCTTTGGTGGTGACCCAGGCAGCCCCAGGAAGACTGCTCAGAAGCACGTGTGCATTTTACAAATTTGAGCGACATAATTATTTTTAAATACGCAACCTTGGATAAGCTCCATTGGATTCAAAATCCACTCACCAAGAAAAAACAATGTTACATTTGTCAATGAGCGAAAGGGAAGAATTTTAAATACCTAACCTCAACGGGTATACTTGTTTGAAGGATTGAAAACAATGATTTTGCCTTTTTTATCACCTGCTGGTGTGAATGAAGTTTCTCAAGGATGAGACCATCAAGAATTTGAAGAGATCTGCATTATAAAGTCGTGATCAGGAATGGACTATGGCCATTTTAAGCATAAAACTGGATATAAAACATTCTGTCCACAGATACGAGCTCGATGTTTCCCACTGAAACCTTTGAAAACATTTTATTTGGGAGTTTGACACTAGTTTAATAACTTCCTTATTTTTTTTATTTTTTTAAAGATTTATTTATTTATTTGAGAGAGCGAGAATGAGAGAGAGTACATGAGAGAGGGGAGGGTTAGAGGGAGAAGCAGGCTCCTTGCTGAGCAGGGAGCCCAATGCGGGACTCAATCCAGGGACTCCAGGATCATGACCCGAGCCGAAGGCAGTCGCCTAACCAACTGAGCCACCCAGGCGCCCCTAATATCTTCTTTAAAATGGAATATTTTCAGGGTGCCTGGGTGGCTCAGTCGTTAAGCGTCTGCCTTCAGCTCCGGTCATGATCCCAGGGTCCTGTGATCGAGCCCTGCATCAGGCTCCCTGCTTGGTGGGGAGCCTGCTTCTCCCTCTCCCCTCCCCCTGCTTGTGTTCCTGCTCTCGCTGTCTCTCTCTCTGTCAAATAAATAAATAAAATCTTTAAAAAATAAATAAATACAATGGAATATTTTCTTACAGTGATTATGGAATATATAAAAATGTATAATGAAATTTTTAATCAAAGGCTCCAAATTCCCACTACTTCCCTTTGGTGTAACCTCTGCTGCAGCAGAGGATGGGGGGACAGAGACGGGGCCGTGGAAAGAGGCCACACAGGACGGGACTGTGAGGCCAGGAGAGAGGGGAGGAGAGGAGTAAGTGGGTCAGCCTGACGACCTTTTCAGAGGGAGGACCCACAGGACCATGGTGGGGAGAAAGGGAGGCTCGAGGAGGATGCCTGGGCTTTCTGGTGTGAGCAGTGGAGTAAATCACAAAGCCGTTCACTGGGTAAGACTGGATGGAAACAGTTTTGGGGAGAGGACTGGGATCCAAAGCCCCGGGACGGATTTTCCAATGAAGTGCAAACCGAGAGACTCTCTAGATAATAGATTTAATAGGCCTATCAACCATGTATTTGGCTCCTACCATACATACTGAAATATCTATCCATGAAATGATGTAGAAAGTCTGGGATTAGCTTCAAAATACTTCAAGTGGGAGAGGCAGGGGAAGTGAGTAGATGAAGCCCAAGACTGGTCGCGAACAGCTCCTTTTTGAAGCTAGGTAATGGGTCCATGGGGGTTCAATTATACTTTCTTTCTGCTTTTGTCGTATCTTTGACAACTTCCACAGCACTGGCTGCTATCGATCCCCTGGTGAGGAGGGAGAGCAAATTAGGAAAGGTCCCCGAATGGGGGCTGGTGTGGGGGTGGCAGTGCTAGACCCGAGGAAGGACACAGACAAGCCCACCACTGTCCTAGACTTCATGTTCTTTGGGGGAACAGACAATAAACATGTAAACAAACATGACCATTTAAATCAAGATGCTGGAGAAACAGGGTGGTAGGAGTGCGCGGGGGCCGCACCGGACTAGCCAGAAACAGCCGCTCCGCCACAGCATCTGATGCCTCAGGAGCCAAGCAGATATTAATAGTGGAGCTTTTAAAATCCTTTCCATTCTACATTTTTTTACTTTTACTTATAAACAAGTCTAAATTAGGGCGCCTGGGTGGCTCAGATGGTTAAGCGTCTGCCTTTGGCTCAGGTCATGATCTCAGGGTCCTGGGATCGAGTCCCGCATTGGGCTCCCTGCTCCTTGGGAGCCTGCTTCTCCCTCTGCCTCTCTCTCTCTCTCTGTCTGTCATGAATAAATAAAATCTTTAAAAATAATAATAAAAAAAAATAAACAAGTCTAAATTAGTGACTATGAGCATACTATTCTAGGGAAAGTGTTTTAACTTAAAAGCTCTTGCTCCTCCCCCCCCCTTTTTTTTAACTCCAGATTTGGAGGCCATGATTGGCCCAAGAATTTTAGAAGTAGAGCCAATTCTGGACTGAGCCCGGTGCCCCTTTAGCATCCCGTTTTTTTGCCCTGGCAGCTCTCCTGCCCCGTCATTTGGACCCTAAAGCCCTCTTCTCTGGGCTACAGCTTTCTGTCACTCTTAGGGCTCCAGAGGACCTCCTTCCTGCCCCTCCTCCGAGTGCCACTTCCCTGTGCAAGACCATGCATGAGCCCCATGAGGACAGGACTGTTGCTTGTGTTGTTCACTGCTATAACCCCAGCACCCAGAAGTTATATTGTTTGTCACTCAACAAATATTCACTCAGTAAGAGGACATCCTGAATCCACTAGGTAAGTAACCAAATACCCATGCAGGTGCTTATGGATTCCATCCTACAACCGAAATGAACTTGTGGCCTATCTTCGCAGGGATAAATAATACTTCCATTTTATAGACGGACGGCTGAGACCAGAACTTCCACCGACAACAGTCTCTCCCTTACTTAGAAATATTTTAAGCCAAAAATTGGAGCTATTGAAAAATCTAGCACGTAGATTACCTACGTCACTTTACATTTCGTGAAAATATAATGAATTTAATTGATGTAGAACAGCTTTCCTGGATAAATCCAACAACACGTATTTTGGTTTCCTGAAAACAAAAAAACAAAAAACCCAAGCGAAACAAAACTCTTCTTTTCCGCGGGCCGCCCACCCTGGGCTTCTTTGCATACGTGCTTTTAGGAGAGGCTTGCAGACTGCCCGCGTTCTGCACGGCCACCACCGACACTTAACATTCGTTAAATCATAACGACCCAGGAGGCCTGGAGTTTCCTGCTGCTCCTGGGTCTGTGCCTTCCTTAAGTGACCTTGGACGAATCTCTTCCCCCCTCGCGTCCGATGGCCGTACATCCGTTTCAGGCCACTGTTCATGACCGAGATGCTCTACAAAAGCTTCAGGTTGCGCCCCGAGGGAGTGCCCTCCGCCGTTCGCCGGCTGTCCGCAGGACACGCGTCCTGGAAGCCTGCGCACGGTGGTGGAGCGTCGGCAGGACCCTGCGGGACCGGCCCAGGTACCCGAGGACCACCGGAGCCCCGCGCCTCAAGGCAGCCGGCCCCAAGCCGCATTTCCCGCCTCGCCGCCGGCCGCCGGGGAGCTCGGCGGGAGCCGCGGCCACCGGGTCGCCCGCTCCGGCGGTGCCAGCGCACGGCGCTGCGGAGGCCCGGGCGGCCGGCGGCGGCCGCGCATTGTTGTCGGGCTCGCCGAGCACAGCCATCTTGCGTCAGGCGTCCGGCTCCGGCCCCGCGCCGCCACCTGCGGGGAAAGTTGCGCGCGGGCGGGTCGGGCGGCCCCGGAGCCCCGGCGGGCCGCGCGTCCCCAGGGGCGCCCCCGGCCGGCCGCGGCCTCCGCCCCGCCGCCGCCGCTCGGGGCGCCCCCTCCC
>NW_023270380.1:21042732-21207959 GCF_011800145.1 Mirounga leonina
CACCCCTCCCCCGCCGCCGCCGCCGCAGGCCGGGCGTTCACCGGCCGCGCCCGGGCCGCCGCCCCTCCCCCACCGCCCCTAGGCGCCCGGACCCCGGGCTCCGGGCGCGGGATGACGTGGGCGCGGCGGGGGAAGGGGTTGGGGGGCAGGACGGGCCGGGCGCGGGAGCCGGCCCCGGGGCGCGCGGGCGGGCGGGCCGACAGGCGGGCGGCCGGCCGTCGCGGCGGGAGCCGGCGACCCTCCGGCACGTCTTTTGTGTTTGTACACACTCGGCGCGAGGCGGCCGGGGGGAGGGAGCGGGCGGCGCGCGGGGGAGGGGCGAGCGCGCGCCAGCGAACGGGCGCGCGGGGGGAGGGGAGGGGGCGGGGCGTGAGCGGGGGCGGGGGCGGGGCCGAGCCTTCCCTCCATTGTGTGTGATTGGCTGGCGCGCGGCGCGGGGGCGGGGCGGTGTGTGTTGGGGGATAGCCTCGGTGTCAGCCATCTTTCAATTGTGTTCGCAGCCGCCGCCGCGCCGCCGTCGCTCGCCAACGCCAGCGCCGCCTCTAGCTCGCCGAGCTCCAGCCGAAGGAGAAGGGGGGTAAGTTTCCCCGGCCGCCCGCCTCGCCGGGACCGAGCCCCGTTCGTCGTCCGCCGCGGGGCCGGGCCCCGGCGCTGCGGGGACGGCCCCGCGGCCCCCCCGGGCTTGGCCCGCAAACTTTTTGGCCCTGAAATGGAGGTGAGGAGCGAGTTTCCCTCGGCCCGAGGCGGCGGCGGCGGCGGCTCTCCCCCATCTCTCGCCGCCTCAGCCCAACAGCAGCCACCGCCGCGGCGCCGAGCCGCTCTCCCTCCTCCCCGCGGCCCGGGCTCCCCTTTCTTCGGCGAAATCCCGCCCGCCGCCCCTTCCCGGGACCCCAGACCCTCACCACGACCCGCGCGGGCCCCTTAACTGCCGCCCCCGGGCCCCGGGCCGCGGTTTTCGGGCGGGAAAGGGCTGGAAATCGCCGCCGCTTCCCACCCCGGGGTAACTCGCTTTTTGCTGCCTCCCCACAGTTGTTGCTAAGCTTCACCATCTTGTCTCTCTTCTCTGGTCACCGACCATATTTTCTCCCCCGTTTCTCTCTTCCCCGTTTCATAAACGGGGGAACGTTTTTCGCAGAGGGACATTTTTCTCTCCTTTTTTGGAGAAGCGGAAACTTGATGCATTTGAAATGCAAAAAAACTTTTGCATTTTGGAGGGCGGCACGTGGCAGGGGATCGGGGCATTTTGGAGCGTTTTGGTGTGTGGTGCGTCCGGGAGGCAGCGGATCGGCGGCGCGATTGTTTCCATTTTGCTGGGGTCTGGGAGCCGCGCGGGGCGGCGGGCGGGTCGCGGGCCGGGCCCGAAAGTTTCCGCGAGCCGGGCGGCCGGGCTGCGGGCACTCGGGTAATGTCGCCGCGGAGCCCCCGCGGGCTGGACGCGGGGACGGGGCTTTGTGGACGGCCCTCCGCGGGAGCTGTCGGCCCCGTCGGCCCTCGAGAGCTGTAGAGACGCGAACCCAGGGCTGCTGGCCGATATTTACCGAGATCTGTGCGCTGCCAGGCGCACTGGGGGGCAGCCGCGGGGGGGCGGGGGGGGGCGAAAACCTTTTTTTTTTTTTTTTTAATGCCGATATTTGACTCGACCTTTCTGTGGTTTGTGGCTTCGGTGTTTTGACTTGTTCGTGGATCGGGTGTTTACAGACATACCTAGTTTCTGCTTTAATTAAAGAGATTGAAGCAGAGGCTGTTAGGGGTCTTTTTGTTTTGCCGTTTGTCGCTCAGATTTGGCATTTTGAGAGATGATTGGCGTTAATGCTAGCAATTTTCTAGTTATACAGTTTGTTTCAAGAAGTCCTATTGGGGGGTAGACGTAATCTGCACCCTTTCGAATTATATTACATTACGGACTTTTTTTTTTTTGTACTGGTCATAATTTCCAGATTTTCGGGGCTGGGGGTGATGGTAGTGGCAGGAAAACTTGGATGTTTGGTAGTTGCATATATGATGTTTGTTTTTTAATGCTGGTAGGTAAGTAAGGAGGTTTTTGTACCATGGCTCGTACAAAGCAGACTGCCCGCAAATCGACCGGTGGTAAAGCACCGAGGAAGCAACTGGCTACAAAAGCCGCTCGCAAGAGTGCGCCCTCTACTGGAGGGGTGAAGAAACCTCATCGTTACAGGTATTTTAAAAAAGAGGAAATAAAATAGTGGGACAAAGTCTGTCCAAGGAAGCAGTATTTGTGTAATACAACGCTAAGATGTATTATAAGCACACTTTTTGCTTTAGGGAATCCGGTGTCTTTCCACTTTTGAATATTTACTAATTCTTGAAAAAATATATATATAAAATTTAGTGTTGGGTTTTATTGGAATATTTTACTTTGAAACTGCCCAGAACCCAGAGGAGACAAATTGAATCACTAATAACGTTCATGGGATAGAGTGGCGTTTTATTCAGTTTGTTACATTAGTAATATGTATTTTTTAAATAGTAAAGTGTTTTTTAAAATACATTTCTGAGGACACTGTCACTTTTGGTAAAATGACAAGTTTTAATATTATTTTTATTTTACCAGTAACCAAGATGGGGGATGTCTTGTTTGAGTAAAGTTCTCATCCCTCATTTATTTCAATTGGTTTATTTCCTCCTCTTAGCACAGTGGGTTTTGAACTACCCTGAGCAGTGTTGTTAAGGGCATCTGCCATTAGAGGGCAGAAGTTGTCCATACTTAGCCTCCACAAATGATTTTATAGTTACTCTAAAATAAAAGCTCATTCGATGGAAGAAAATAAGTCAGACTTGAGGTACATTTTTTTCCCACAGTTACTTAGTAAAAAACAAAAAAGTGGGAGATGCACTGCACAGTTGTAAGTGTTCAAATTCTGTCATCCCTGAGGGATGAGCAGTAGTCAAAGTAAACGTACCCTGGGGAATCGAACTTAAATAGACCACAAGAGTAGTTTAAATGAGGTTCATTGGGTGGTGTTGGTAGGGTTTTTAGAAGAATTAAGGGTGCGGGTGGGAAGGAGTATGGTGCCAAGTGGAGAAGAGTCTGAATGAGGACTTTGATTAGTGGCCTAACACCCTCCCAAGTAATGGTAACAGAAGTTATTGCCACATCTGTGTTATAGATGGAGATGAACGGGACTTGAATAAACTTCCTGCCAAGACTCTACTTTAATACCATACTTTTTGCTTTAAAGGTATTGTCGTTACTCTTGATAGGCTTGAATTTTCACATCATAAATTGATAAGTGAAATTTTATACAGAGGCTAAAGAATAGAAAATGAGCGGTTTATTTTTTGGAAAATGACTGCATTTCTTCAAAGCTAACTGCTTGTCCTTTTACGTTTTTTATATGGTGACCCTTTCCTTAATGTGCGTTTTTTATTGTTTTGTTTTTTTTAAGGCCTGGTACTGTGGCACTCCGTGAAATTAGACGTTACCAGAAGTCCACCGAACTTCTGATCCGCAAACTTCCTTTCCAGCGTCTGGTGCGAGAAATTGCTCAGGACTTCAAAACAGATCTGCGCTTCCAGAGTGCAGCTATTGGTGCTTTGCAGGTAAAATGGCGGGTGGGAAAGGCTCTGTAAGAGGTGGCCACCCTGCTACGTACCGAGAACAATTCTAAATCTTTACTTGTGCTTACATAATTTGTCACAAGCCTGTAAGGTGGATGATACCTTTACATCACCATTGAGATGGCAGAAAGGTTAAGTTGCTCAAGGTCATATACACAAAAATGTCATTTGAACCCGCTTGGGTCACGGAGTCCTCATTTGAACCCATTTGATGCCAAAACCTAGTGCGCATTTCTGTATACCATTTTTAAATTTTAAACGTTGCTTTGAGAACAATGCTTAAAGGGGAAAAGAACCCTGTTGTTCGTCTCTGGGTGCAGAGACGTTTAATGCCCCTAATGGGACATTACAGAGACATGGGACTAAAGGTCTGTGTTGGTGATCAGCTTTAAGCAGTGACTGGCCGCTCTAAAAGGGTGTAGAATGAATGTTCTGCTGACTCTGAAGAGGCAGGTGCAAGCAGAGAGCACATAATGTCTGGGTTGGGAATAGGCTGTACTAAAGAATTGTGAATTGAGGTAAAAGAAGCACAGAGTAGTTAGGATTGGATGGGTGATAGGAAGAAAAGGTGTGCTTAAAGATTATACTGTATGTGTTAAGGGACAGGGATTTCAAGACTTGTGGTTAGCTAAAGAGGATTATGGATTTCCACTTAAATGGGAAACTGTTGAGTTTAATCTTAGCACCAGGGCATCAGAACTCTTGATAGTTTTAGAGGTGGTTGTGTATCTGAAGTACTGTGTTTTGCGCCAAGATTAAAACTTGAAATGCCCACAAAGAAGGTACTTGATTAGGTGTAAGGGTATAATTAAATCACTTGGGAAAGTGTAACCTATTTTATAGAGTGTTTGGCATTCTTTAGATGAGTGAATCTCAAAGTGTGGTTATGACTGCCACCTCCGTCAGAGCGTGGGGTTGGGAGTGATTCAAAATGCAGATTGCTAGGCACCACCGACCTGGATCAGAATCTCTGGTGGGGAGGGTCCACCATCTTCGTGTACTCCATGGGGGGATTTTCCAGGTTGCTGTTGCCGAGCCGAGCCTTTGCTTTATATGTGAGGGAGATTTGATAGGTGGATTCTCTACTGAAGTGTAATTGGTTGAACTGTTTCTATGGTTAGTCTGAGCTTCATTTGATTGGTGGATTCCAGGAGTAGGCTTCCATTAGATTCTCAGTGAGTGGAAATTGCTGAAATTTCAAACTACTAAAATTTACAGTGCTGTGACTTAAAACTATTTTCTCTTAATCATTGATTGTCTTGAGGTCTCATGGATTACTACAATTGCAAATCACGTTTTACCCACTGTGTTGTTAACTACACAGAGACATCACTGAGCTTGACAGGCGTTTGATTCAGAGCTGCTAGTTCTGTTTTCTGGTTAGCCCAACTCTGCTTCAAGAACATGTTATCCTTGGGAGTCCCACATGTTTGAGCTCACCTGTCAGTGGTAGGGCCTTGTAAATTGAAATGACTAAACAATCTGGGTATAAGACTACTGTCTTTTTAATTCATGTCTAAACTCCCATTGTCCCTGTCACTGAGGGGTGTGTCTTACATTATTAAGTGTGGTTGTGTTGGTTTGAAGCAGAATGTTTGCCCCTGCTGCCTGTGGTACTCCAGCAGTTAGATAGTTTTTGTATACGTACGCTTCAGGTCTCTTAAAGACCTGGAGATGGAGAATTTGCTAATGGAAATAAAGTAATAGAAGAGAGCGGTTAAAACAAAATGCCAGAAGTCGCTGTGTTTCTGGCTTTAGAATCACACAGTTGACAAGTTTCCTGACAGCACTAAATGAGAAGGGCGGTGGTGCAGGAGCAGGGTAGGGAGATAGTTTGGCTCTGCCGGGAGATACTCGGGAGTTGACGAACTTCAAATTTAACCTTTGCCTTTAACGTCTTGAGAGTTTGGACTAAGGTATTCTTGTGTTAAAGATACAGACCTCGGTATTTTGAAATGGTGGAAGAACCAGACCTTGAATATACTCAAGATGCTGTAAATGAGCCTTTCCTTGTAGTTGTGAGATGTTTTTTCTTTTGCCATTATCTCAAAATGATGTTTGTTGGGTGTACATTTACGTGGCAGTCTTTAATTCCCATTACAGCCTTAATGTTTAGGAGACCCTAGGGCCTGTGGGACAGAATTAGAAATATGGTCATGGTCCAATCCCCTGGGAGTATCCAGTACTCCCCCAGAGCTGACCAGACATGAACCTGTAAAACCAGCATTAGCCGGTTTCTAAGACGGAAGTAAGCCCCACATGCCCCGTCGGACCAGGACCAGGGTGCCTAGATCCTACCACTCTTTTTTTTTTTTTTTTTATTCATTCGAGATAGAGAGCACGAGCAGAGGGAGAAGCGGGCTCCCTGCTCGGCGGGAAGCCTGCTTCTCCCTCTCCCACTCCCCCTGCTTGTGTTCCCTCTCTCTCTGTGTCAAATAAATAAATAAAATCTTAAAAAAAAAAAATCACAGGGCCTGTTGTTGGCTTGTCCATATAGCGGCTCATAGTGCTTGGTTTGGCAAAAGCATTCCAGATGTGCATCATCGTGAGATGATGTTGGGTGGAACAAAATTAAACTGGTATCTTTCCTGAGGAGCATCAGTTGTAGTATCTGATGTGCATTATGAACCCCTTAGAGCAGGCTATAGTATGCCATGTTTTCCAAACTTTTTACCCATTTCTTAGAATATCTTAAGAATGAATCCCTGGATAAGGTCTTTGGCTTTTAATACATTTCTTTGGAATGTTTGCATGGAAATGATGCAAAGTTAAATAGGGTTAGATTTTTAAAAATAAATACTTGTTGACCATCATGAGACTATTACGTAACTTACATTAAAAGGTGGCAAATGTACAGGGCCCGTGAGTACCAAGGAATTAGGAGGAGTTCACAGCTACCTGCACTTGGGAGCCAGGGCTAAGAGAAGCACTCGCTTTCTCCTGCACGGAAGTCTTGAGCTAGGCTTTAATGGGTAAATAAGATTTGAACTCTTAACAAATGCAGCAGAAAAACATGTAGGGGGTGGTCAAATTTGGATGACACAAATTTTTATAGAAGAGAGACATGCGGCAAAAAAGATGAAGGTATAAATGTGCAAAAAGTAGTTTTTCCATATGATGAATTAATGTGAATCATTTGAATTCATTGTTGCTGTGTTAATGCTTTGAAAAGCAAATCTGGCTGTTCCCATCTACATATAAATCTCAGGAGTTTTATTGCAAAATCATGTTTGTGAAAAGCAAATCTGGCTGTTCCCATCTACGTATCTTATGTATCATGTAGCATACGTGGCTTTAATTGCTCAAGTATTTGGTGCATTATCATTGCCTAAAGATGCCAAAATGGAAACAAAAATAGCAACTATAAAAATCTATTTTTTTCTGAGTATCTTGAACAGAGAAGTAACTTCCCTATGGAGGAGGAGACAGGGCCAAATAACCTCTCATTTCATGCTCCGCCTCCAGTAGAACAGCTGGGCTGATGCCTGGGCTGGTAACACAGATTCTTCATTCCAGAATGAGTAAGCAGATGTTCCAGGTTCAACTAAAGGATGCTTCAACTTTCCACAGCTGTTAAGATAGACGAACAATTGAGTTAAGAGTTAATTATAAGTAGAAGCTCCTCTTTTTCCTTTTCCCATGCCAGATGTCCGGGAAGAGTCCCTACGGCTGGCACTTGGTGAGCACTGGTGGGGATAAGAGGATGCCTTCAAGGAATCTTAAAGTGTAATGGGAAAAACTAGAGGGATTGATATTAATACTAGAGGGATCAATATTAATACTAGAGGGTAAAAGGTCATTACAGATAGGGGTGCACAGAGGAAGGTACACCTGGGAGGGGACACATCTAGGCCAAATAGGTCAAAGTCTGTCAGTAAGACACTGATCTAGTGTGTTCTGGGACCCATAGTCCTCTCGTGTGATCAGACTGAGGTTTCAAAGGAAAGGTAGACGACTGTGTGATGGGAGCCAGTGGTCAGCTATTTTGGATTATTGGCAAGGCAGGGGTTCAAGCAGATACTGGAGTGTGACTGGGGTTCAGACTAAGGAGGACCCTGGCAAGGAGGAGGGAGTATTAGTTTTGATTGGATATGTGATTCCATTTATCATTGAAAGGATAAGGGAGGATCTTCAAGCTTAAGTGGGATTTCTTGGATTAAGTTGGATATACTTTTAAGACATTTCAGTTTATAAGAAATCACATGTTAAACTTTAGGAAAGTCAAAACTTTCTTAGTAATGAAATAATTTGACTTCTGTGT
This sequence comes from Mirounga leonina, assembly GCF_011800145.1. Taxonomy (NCBI): domain Eukaryota; kingdom Metazoa; phylum Chordata; class Mammalia; order Carnivora; family Phocidae; genus Mirounga; species Mirounga leonina. The sequence goes on from NW_023270380.1 coordinate 21,050,573, forward strand.
AATTGGATGAAGATTTCCAAATGAGCTTTTCTCTGTTCATCACCATCTGCGGGACAAAGCTGAAAGGCCGTTTCCGTGGAAGCATTCAGCAAAACAGTCAACGTCACCTGAAGTAGGTTTTCAAAGGGTTCAGAAACCTGCATCATTTTCACCGATGCAGATACATCTTAAATGTTGGTCATAACACCATTAATAGTTTTTTCTCGTTCCTTTGCAGGAGGCAAGCGAGGCCTATCTGGTGGGCCTCTTTGAAGACACCAACCTGTGTGCTATCCATGCCAAACGTGTCACAATTATGCCAAAAGACATCCAGCTAGCGCGCCGCATACGTGGAGAACGTGCTTAAGAATCCACTATGATGGAAAACATTTCATTCTTTAAAAAAAAAAAAAAAAATTTCTCTTCTTCCTGTTATTGGTAGTTCTGAACGTTAGATATTTTTTTTCCATGGGGTCAAAAGGTACCTAAGTGTATGATTGCAAGTGGAAAAATAGGGGACAGAAATCAGGTATTGGCAGGTTTTCCATTGTCATTTGTGTGTGAATTTTTAATATAAATGCGGGGACATAAAGCATTAATGCAAGTCAAAATGTTTCAGTGAACACGTTTCAGCAGTTCAACTTTATAACAATTATAAATAAACCTGTTAAATTTTTCTGGACAATGCCAGCATTTGGATTTTTTTAAAATAAGTAAATTTCTTATTGACGGCAACTAAATGGTGTTTGTAGCATTTTTATCATACAGTAGATCCATCCATTCGTTATACTTTTCTAACTGAGTTGTCCTACATGCAAGTACATGTTTTTAATGTTGTCTGTCTTCTGTGCTGTTCCTGTAAGTTTGCTATTAAAATACATTAAACTATACCTGCTTTTGGTCTTTATTGTCCACCTTAGCCGTAGAGTTGAGCCATTTGATGATATCCGTATTAAAAATCATTTTAGTATCATCAAGTGTTTTGTCACCTTACATCTGCAATGAGGCCATTGCAAGATGGGGAAAGGAGTTTTGTGTGGGAAGGAAACCAGAGCTCTATTGGCTTTCATCCTGATTTAAAATGGGCAGAGACTGGGGGCGCCTGGCCGGCTTTGTCATAAGAGCATGCGACTCTTGATCTTGGGGTCATGAGTTCGAGCCTCACTTCGGATGCAGAGATGACTTAAGAACTTTTTAAAACAAAATAAAATTTGCAGAGAGTAAATCTGTGAAAACCAGATTTCAACTCTTTGGATATGTTGTATTATAAACCAATCGTTCCCGATCCTAGCCGGCCAACAGAATCGCGTGGAAGTAAAACTATTTAACAATCTTCGTAAGTAGTGAAGGTACGTTTATAAACATTACTACGCTATTAAACTTTGTTCAGTGGTAATTTAAATGCAAATGTAACAGTAAGTCTTAAGCTTAAAAATTCGTGCGTTGGAGATTGGGCTCTTTCAAGATGCTGTGTGAACCCTGAAGTTACTGATCAAGCATCAACAGTTAACGCTTAGCACTGTTTTGTTTAGCATTGGAATGATAAGTGTGAAATGAGGGTAATAAGCCTTTTAAAGCCTGTAACCCATCCCTAATGGACTGACATTAGTTGTCACATTCGAGTTTGTGAAGCTACTCTAGAAGTAAAATTAGGTAGTCGATGGGCCGAGAACTCGCAGTCAATAAGGTGTAGAACATTGGGCCTCTGTTCTTCCTGCTCACGAGCTCTTTTTTAACTGTAACTTCCATTTTTTTATATTCTCCATCAAAAATCACTTAATGAGAGAATTATGAAATTTGTTTTAGAGCCTGTTTTCTGATTTCTTGACATGGGATCATAGTTTTTAGTGCAATCCATTGCGTAAACTTAAGGCGCTGGTATTACCTGGGAGAATTGGCCAGGGTATTCATTATAATACAAGCTGCGGAAAGCCAGGTTTTTGTTTTAAGTAAGCTCGAACCCATGAGCCCGAGATCAAGAGTCACATGCCCCACTGAGCCAGCGAGGCTGCCCCCCAAAAGCCAGTTTTTCATGAATTTCCCCAGTTCAGGCTTTGTAGTGCAAAGGGACAGATGGTAGGGCCTGTTCATGAAAACTTAACTAGGGAAAGTGGATGTCTCCAATAGGGTGGAAGTTAGCTGTTTACAAATAGGGGATGCCATCCTTCGAATTAAAATCCCTTAGAATCTGTACTAAATTTTGCTCTAAAACTTCGTGAACTAAAAAGCATGTTTCTATTTTTGTGTTTCCCTATGAAATGGGTATGGTAATTCACTTTAAACAAGTGCGGAGTATATAACTGCTCACTGTTGAGGTACTAACACACAATACGTTGTATATGACAAAATGGAACATTTAGGGGAAAAGATGAGGATAAAATAGATGAAGTTGGCACTCTCCGTACACAGATGTCTGGCCATTGTAATGCGCTTGTCTCTATTCTGTGGTCTGTCAATATTTGATGTGTATTCTATTCCTATGAAGTAGGTGATTCGTTTCTACTCAAAAATAAGGCAGTGAAACTTGGGATTCTTAATGGGCAGTTACATGCTATGTGCATAGTAGTTTTTGTTTTATTTCAAGTTTTGATTTAAATATATGCCTAGTAGCTTTGAGTTCAGGGCTATTCTAGGACTCTTGGATGTAAGTGATCTGTCACCACCTTGACCCCTGGGTCAGTTTTTGAAAAACTCACTGATGACAGGCTGATAATCCTGTTCCCCAATATGCTTTGGAATTATTACTTGACAAGCCTACCCAGGAAGAGTCTGGTGAATTGGATTTGGGCCCAAAGTGACAAGTGGGGGCTGTGGCTTACCTCACCACTCTTGGTTAAGTGCAGTCTTCAACATCTTCAGCAGGGTAACCCACTTTTGAATACTAAAGTAACTTAGGAAAACAGCCAGTTAACACCTCTTAAGCTTCCAGAAAATGTTCCTAAAGTTGTTAGAAGAAAAACCCTACAAGATTATATGGTAAGATAAAAATAATTTTAGGTAAGTAGGTCTTGGGAAATCGGGAATACTTTAGCTAGAAGAACTTTTCGGAAGGAATTTGGAGACTTTATTCTCAAGCAAATGGAGGGACTCTCGCCAGGCTTACACTGTTAGGTGAGTGAACACTTGGAAATGCCCAAGCTCTTTTCCCTTCCAATCTTGACAGCCTAAAATCTGAGAGGAAATAAATTCAAATGTGCAAATTTGAACATAATCAAGGATCTGCTAGATGCTGAGGACGTAAAGGCATAAAGATGCTCCAAGTCCAACTTCTCGACCCTTTGAGGTGGGTGCCCTCAGAGACTGATTCTACCCATGAAGAAACTTGGCCACGGCCACCCAGTTCACGGAGGAGATAGACTTTGTTTTCCAGTGGACTAAACCTGGGGCCTTGCTCTAATTCCCATGCTCGGAGAGTGATACAAGAGTCACTGATTTTGCTGGGAGTGCCAGAAGTGAAGGCAAGTCTTGACTGTGGAAACAGAAAAAAGAACACTGGGAATGAGGAGGGGCAGACTAGAAATCACGAGAAAACCCTCTGCCTGTCTCACCACCTGTTCAGTCTCGAGCAACTCCCTTTAATTTCTCCCTCTCCCCACCTCCATTAAATCCTGTTGACTCTTAGCTCTAAAGAAGTGCATCCAAAACTTTGTGCTGAACACCTCTAGCGTTCTCGCCAGGGCTGCCCCCTTCCCCCGGGACACCCCACATCAGTCTGCAGCCACCCCGTTCTTCCTCCCTTGGGCCCCTTCCCACGGCCTCGGGAGAAATGCTTCTAAAACAAGTCCTTTCAGGTCATACCCCCAACCGCACACTTAATCACATCTAAACTCCTCGGCTCGTGAGGCCCTGTGTGACGGCCTCGCCAGGCTTTCCTCCATCCACCTCTTACTAAGCTGCAGCCAACCCTCTGCCCACATGCCTTTTGTCACATCCTTGGCTTTATTTCCTTCGAATCTATCCAAATCTGAAATGACCTTGGCTTTTTTATTGACGACCTCCACTAGAATGTGCTAGAACAGGGGTTCACCGTATTTTCCACTGCAGCCCCAGTGGTGGTGCATACTAAACCCGAATAACGATCCGTTGGGAGTCATGCTAGAATGAATGTTCCTGCTTTCCTTCCGACTTTAACACTGAAGCCTCTATAACCTTAATAGATGGAACCCGATTTGTTGTTTTGAGGATGAAGTGAAAATAGATGTGAAAACCCAAGGCCTGACACATAATAGTAAATGCTGGAGTAGAATGATAAGTTCTGATAAAGTAAACCTGCATCCATACCGTTCCTTGCAAAGTTGTAAAGAAAAATCTGGCCCCCAACTTCCAACAGTTGGTTCGCAAGCCTCCCGGGAGCCTCCGACTGTAATCCAAAAACCAGCCCCCCTACTCAGAGGACAGGGAGAGATGAAAGAAAGGCAGGCCTAGCAGGTTGGCAGGCGGCAGGTTGAACAGCACAGGGAACAGACCTACCAAGCTTGTCTTGGGGGCTGCAAGATGGTGGATCCCCATATCCACCCACCACATCCTCACTGTTCATGGGCCTCACTGGGGTTTGGTCACGCGTCCCCCGCCCCCCCGCGATGGTGCCAGCACCATATCACTGTCTCAAGGCCGTCCTTGGGGCCGGGGGGAGCTTCTGGGAGCAGGGAAGACAAGCAGAACCCACCTTCCAAGGACAGGAGAGGGGTCGAGAAGCCTGTCCAGTTATGGGCCAACTAGAAGTCACATCCTCTGGATCTTCCCCAGGACTGATCTTTCCAAGCAGGCAATTTTTATTAGGTCCCCACTGGATAATGCTCTTCTTATGCCATTAAGCCTTGGTCCCTAAATGAAATAGGATCAGGTGGGCATAATCAATATTATGGAGTCAAATCAATAGTGTTAGTGGTGAAACCCTAGGTAAGAGGCATTCTCTTAAAGTCGTTGTGAAGACTTCTTCACCACTGTTTTTAAACGTGTTTTGGAAAGTTCTAGGCAACGAGAAAATATATTTTTTTAAAAAGGAAATAATTAGGGCGCCTGGGTGGCTCAGTTGGTTAAGCGACTGCCTTTGGCTTTGGTCATGATCCTGGAGTCCTGGGATCGAGCCCCGCATCAGGCTCCCTGCTCAATGGGAGTCTGCTTCTCTCTCTCTCCCGCTGCTCCTTCACCATGCTGTGCTCTCTCTCTCTCTCTCTCAAATAAATAAAATCTTAAAAGAAAAAAAAAAGGAAGTAATTATTTGCAGCATAGCTTCATGCTTAAGAGTTAGGCTCTAGAGGGGAGCCTGGCTGGCTCCGTCAGAACCTGCAACTCTTGGCCTCAGAGTTGTGCCTATCATTTAAAATATTTTCTGGGACACCTGGGTGGCTCAGTCAGTCGAGTGTCTGCCTTTGGCTCGAGTCATGATCCCAGGGTCCTGGGGAGCAAGCCTGGTGTGTGCAGACCAAGCAGGGAGCGGGCATGGCTGCCGAGAGCCTCAGAGCAATGGGAGGTGTGACAGAAGCCGGATCTGGGGGCTGGCAGGAGCTTCACAGTGGACGTACTGAGGCTGAGATGCGTATGAGCTTTCACTGGAGATTTCAGGGAGATTGTTGGATAGGAGCCTGGGGTCTAGGAAGGAGGTCTGGGCTGGAGAGCAGAATTTAGAAGTCACCAGCAAAGACATGGTCTTAAAGCCAAGAAGCTAGATGAGGTCACCAAGGGAGCAGGGGTAGCTAGAGAAGAGCTCCAAAGACTGAGGCACTCAACATTGACTTCAGAGCCCTGAAGGAGCCTGACCAGGAGAGCCAGGCATATATGGAGTCTGGAAGCCAAAAGAAGAAAGTGCTCCAAGGAAGAGAGGCAGCGGCCACTCTCAGATACGACCAGATCAAGTAGGGTAAGGTCTGAGAGTTGCCCACTGGAACTGGCAACGTGGGGGTCACTGTGGTCTTGATTCAGGGGCTCAAGACCCAACTGGAGTAGAGTCAAGAGATGTTGGGGTTTTAATCAAAATGAGCACACTTCTGGGGCACCTGTCTGGCCCAGTCGGTAGAGCATGCGACTCCTGGTCTCCGGGTGGTGAGTTTGAGTCCCCTGTTGGGCGTGGAGCTGACCTAAAAAAAATAAAAAGAGAATTGGAGAAATGGGAAACAGCAAGAAGAGGTGACTCCAGAAGTTTTGCTTACAATGGAGAGAAATGGAAAGTAGCTGAGGAGGAAAATGGGATCTTGGGGCGGGCGGGGGTGTCCTCACAAGGTGGGAGAAATAGAATGATTATTTGCTATTGCGTGTTTTCTTTTCTTTTTTTTTTTAAGATTTTATTTATTTGTCAGAGAGAGAGAGCACAAGCAGGGGGAGCGCCAGAGGGAGAGGGAGAAGCAGGCTCCCCCCTGAACAGGGACCCCAGTGTGGGCCTTGATCCCAGAACCCTGGGATCATGACCTGAGCTGAAGGCAGGTGCTTAACCCACTGAGCCACCCCGGCGTCCCTTTTGCGTGTTTTCTATGTCTGTGTTGTCCGGGTTGTGAGGATTGTATGAATCAAAACATGTCAAGGGGCGCCTGGGTGGCTCAGTGGTTAAGCATCTGCCTTCGGCTCAGGTCATGATTCCAGGGTCCTGGGATCGAGCCCCACATCGGGCTCCCTGCTCGGCGGGAAGCCTGCTTCTCCCTCTCCCACTCCCCCTGCTTGTGTTCCCTCTCTCGCTGTGTCTCTCTCTGTCAAGTAAATAAATAAAATCTTAAAAAAAAAAAAAAAAAGTCAAGTGCTTGGGACTGTTCCTGGAACATAGTAAATGCTCAATAAATAGCACTGCTAGTTTTTTTTTTTTAAGATTTTATTTATTTACTTGACAGAGAGAGACACAGCGAGAGAGGGAACACAAGCAGGGGGAGTGGGAGAGGGAGAAGCAGGCTTCCCGCCGAGCAGGGAGCCCGATGTGGGGCTCGATCCCAGGACCCTGGAATCATGACCTGAGCCGAAGGCAGATGCTTAACCACTGAGCCACCCAGGCACCCCAGCACTGCTAGTTTTATGATATAACTGTATTATTAACAAATAATATTTATCTTGCCAAAGAGTTTCAACTACAAAATTTTTGGTTTTAATGAGATCTCAATAAGATAGCAGGTTATAAAATATATAAAAGTCAACAGAATTTCTATACATTACCAATAACTAGTTAAAATTTATAATGAAACTAATTGCTGGTTAGAAGAGCAACATATAAAAATGTCATATAAAAAATTCTATCTACAATGTCCACTAAACTATAACACATAAAAAAATACTTAGGAGGGGCGCCTGGATGGCTCAGTCGGTCAAGGGACTGCCTTCGGCTCAGGTCATGATTCCAGGGTCCTGGGATCGAGCCCCACATCGGGCTCCCTGCTCAGTGGAGAGTCTGTTTCTCCCTCTCCCTCTGCCTGCCTCTCTGCCTACTTGTGCTCTCTATCTCTCTGTCAAATAAATAAATAAATAAAATCTTTAAAAAAAAATACTTAGGAAATGTGTGAGAATTACTAAAAAAAAAAAAAACACCTTTTTGAAGGCCATAGAAAAGATCTGAATAAATCAAGAAAGATGTATGTTCCTTGATAGAAATATTCAACACTGTAAAGATCTTAGTTCTTTCCACATTGATCTACACACAATCTCAACAAAAATTCTAACAAGATTTTTTAATGGAACCTGACACTCTAATTCTGAATTTCATCTGGGAGAGAAAATATGCAAGGACTAAGAAATTTTAGAAAAAGGGGAAAAGACTTCCTTTAAACCCATGTCATGGTAGGAGCACCTGGGTGGCTAGATTGGTTAAGCCTCTGACCTCTTGGTTTTGGCTCAGGTCATGATCTCAGGGTCACGATCTCAGGGTCCTGAGACTGAGCCCTGCCAAGGTCTCCCTGTTCAGTGGGGAGTCAGTTTCCCCCCCTTTCTCTCCCTCTTCCTCTGCCCTCCCCCCACCAAAAAAAAGTTAAAAAGAAAAAAAGAAAAAGAAAAACAATGAACCAGAACGAAGATTACATTGGAATCCAACATACAGTGTAGTGTTAAAAACTTGGATAAGAGGGGCTCCTGGCTGGCTCAGTCGGTGAAGCATGCGGCTCTTGATCCTGAATTCGAGTCAAACCTTGGGTGCAGAGATTACTTAAAATAAAATAAAATCTTAAAAAAAACCCAACAACTTGAGGGGCTCCTGGGTGGCTCAGTTAAGCGGCTGCAGCTCAGGTCGTGATCCAGGGATCCTGGGATCAAGCCCCGAGTGAGGCTCCCTGCTCATGGGGAGCCTGCTTCTCCCTCTCCCTCTCCCTCTCCCTCTGCAGATCCCCCTGCTCCTGCTCACGTGCTCTCTGTAAAATAAATAAAACACACTTGAATAAGTGAACTGTTCAATTTTTTAAAGAGTGAGATAATTGCACAATTCATGGAGGGCCATGCGAACGTTCATACATGTTTTAATGCTCTTCCCCAAATCTCCACTTGTATCCCCTAGAAATGTAAAGATATGCATTTCTAGGATAAACCTATATATTGCAGCACTGTTTTGTATACGGGAGAAATCTGAACAACGTAAAGTCCATCAGTGGAGGAATGGCTAGATAAAATTGTATGTAGTGATCATAAGAAATACCATGTAGTCATTAAAAAGAACGAGGCAGAGAAACCTATGTATGCGGACGTGGGAAAATGTTCAAGCTGCACAGTTACATAAAAAAAGCAAACTGGGGGATAGTGTAGCATATTTCTTCCTGTGAGTTTAACGACAAACACAGTAAACAACCCCAAACCTTTGTAAGTATATGCGTGGATGTGGACATACCGTGCACGCGCAGAGATTACGTGCACGTGCCTGGGAAAGGCCTGGAAACACACGCCGAGCGGCTGGCCCCCGTAGCCCACCGTAGGTATTCCGGCAGAGAAGCTACTCCTCCGGCAAGGCCTCGGACTCCGCTACTCACCTGTTTACAGCCGCAGCAAGGCTGTACGGAGTGCGAAATACCTGCTCTCTCCCGTGAGGTCTCTCCTCGGGAGAGATGGCCGAGCATCTCCACCTGCCCTGCGCCGCCCCACCCCAGTCTCGGACCCATCCTGGGTCCGTGGTTCCGCTTCCCGAGAATCCGCTGTTCGGACCCCCAGGTTGCATCCCTGCGCTGTCACCAACGTGAGCAATTGAGGCGCCTGCAGACGTTGAGGAATTAGCTTGGCCTATCCCATAACCGCCGGCAAGACAGGTAACCTCCCCGAGCCTCGGTTTACCAGTCTGAAGCACAGGGACCCCTGTAGCAACAGGAGGTGACTTCATGTGGCTTAGGAGTGAGCATTTCGTTTTGGGTTTATTTATTTAACTACTCTACCCCGAACGCGGGGCTCGAACTCACACGCGGAGATCGAGTCTCGTCCTCCACCGACGGAGCCAGCTAGGCGCCCCCAGGAGTGAACATTTTTAGGATGTATAATAAACATTGTACATGAACCCTGGGGTTTCAGGTAGCACCTCTTGACCTTTAGGTTTGGAGTGGATGAGAACATTTTAATGATAATCGTGGAGATGGGGCTGGCGAGGCAAAAGTGACCGAAGTGGCAGGAGGACGTCTGGGGCCGCGCGACTAATGCTCGGCGCACAGCCGACACTGGGGGGGCCGGGCCGGGGTCCCCCGGTGTCCCGTCCACCTCACCCCGGGGACGCCGGTCCTCCACGCCCCTCGAGCCCAGCCCGTCGCCCCTGCGCCCCGTTGTCGCTCCGGCGCGCTTCTGGGATCGCCTCCCAACCTCTCTCCCCCTGCGGCCTGGCCTCCTCTCCTCTCCCCTCCCTCAGGCGTCGGGGAGACCTCCCCACAGCGCCCCCGCAGCCGGCCAGCCCCTGTCGCTCCGCCCCCTCGCCCTGCCCCCTCGGCCCCTCGGCCCTTTGCCACCCCCCCGCGCGTCCTCCGGCTCCAGCGGCGGCCCCCCCAGGCCTCGCCCCTCGGGATCCCGCCGCGCCCTCCAGGACCACGCCCACCGGTTCTCGCTGCGCCCTCAGACCACGCCCAGACCACCCCCCTCGGAGGGTCCCGCCTCACGCTCCCTGACCACGCCCCTCCCGGATCGCGGCTTCCACGACCACGCCTCTCGGGAAATCTCGCCGAGCCCTCTATGACCACGCCCTCCGAGAACTCGCCCTCCTTAACCCCGCCCCCAGGTTACGTCTCCCAAGACCACGCCCCTCGGAGTCCCGCCGCGCCCTCCCTGACCACACCCCCAAGAATTCACCCTCCAAGACCGCGCCCCTCATGTTCCCGCCGGTCCCCGGCCACGCCCCTCCGATCGGGTTCGGCAGTTCCCGCCCCCCTGCCGTGCCCGCCCGGGCCTCAGCCTTCCGGGGCAGGACGCGGGCTCGCTGTCCCCGCAGCTCCTCCGGCCCCCGAGTTTGGGACCCCGGCCCGAGTGCGTGGCCGCCCGGAGGCCCACGAACTGCAGCTGCGGCCGGGAAGGTGCCGCCCATCCTGCCGTCGGCTGGCTTGCACGCGGCCCTGGGCAAACAAAGCTGGGCAGTGCTCAGCTGCCTCGGGAACCGAGACGCCGGTCGCACGTGGCCCCCGCAGCTGCGTCCCTCCGCGTGCTCCGCCCGCTGCGCCGCAGCCTTCGAGCCGCCTGGACCTGGCTCCGAATGACCGGGCCGCAGAGCTGGGTGGACACTCTGGGGACCGGACCCCGGCCTCCCCCGGCTGCCATCCTCCGGCTTCGGCCTTGTCATTACCTCGGGCTCAGCCTATGCTGGGAACTGCGAGAAAGGATGACCAGGCGGCCCCCCGGCTCCCCAAAGTCCCCAGGTCCCCGGCCAAGCTGAGGCGCATCCTTCTGGGACACTCCAGAGGGAAGAGGCTGGGGCTGAGCGTTTGGCCAGGTTGTCATTCCCGATGGCCTCGAGGATGAGCAGGACTTACAGGGGTCAGGACCAGAGACACCCCGCCAGGCTTCAGGATCAGATCTTACTCAGGAACCAGTCCTGCCGAGTGCAGCAAAGAGATCAGCTAGGAGGTCATCGCAAGGCCTGCAGGGCTGCCCTGGGGGGAGAGGGAGTCCCAAGTCCTGGAGAAGCCAAGTCTTGGGGACACCAAAGGTAGACGGGTATTTAGATGACCTTGAGCCTTACAGGCCCCGCTCAGCTTCTCCCATGGTGTGGGGAAGGGGCCTGGGAAGGCCTGAGGAGGAGATGCCGGCGCAAGTATCCCCTTCAAGGCGGCCTTGCCCTGAGGTTTTAACAGGATGTCCCCCCAACCTGGCAGAATCAAGCACTTGGCAGCGAGCCCAAGAGAAGGCAGGTTAAAGCAGTCCTCAGAGAGCAGGATATTTTTCCAAGGAATGGGCACATCCAGAGAGAGGATGCTACCTCCTCTCTTGGGGATTTCAGCTAGGTTCTACCTAGGATCTCCTCAGAGCCTCCTTCCCTTCCCCGCTGCCCTGCCGGGTCAGGTGTGGAGGCTCGGCCGATGTCCGCCAGTGGTCCCGCTCTCCAGAAATGAAGAACAGTGGCTTAGCCCAAGATTTCCAGGGACCCAGAAACTTAATGTTGAAAACGGTTGACAGACACTTTAAAGGAGGATATTTGGCTTCATGTTTGGGGTGAACAGAGGTTTCGGAATATCTTCTCCACCGTGTGCCGAGCAACTCTGCTAAGTTTTCATGCTCCTATCACAGCTACCCTGAGAAATAAGCGTGGATCCCCCAGTTTCGGAGACAGGGGCGCTCAAGCTCCCAGAGGTCCTGCATCCTTGCAATCCGTGCATCCGAGGAGGCTGGCTGTTTCGAGCGGCAGCTGTCTATGTGAGCCTGATGGTTTTCCTCTGACTCGTTCAGTTCCTAGTTAACATGTTTTTTTACATACTTAGCAATCCTTACCAATCCTTTAAGATCGACGTTCTCTGTTGCAACAGCTGCTGTGGTTTCTGTGTCCTGACAGAGGTCGGGACCAGGAGTGGGATGTCAGGTGCGATAGCAGCCACTGCCCCCCTTCCTTCCCAGGCCCACGTTCTGTGGCCCCGTGGGAGAGACAGCACCACATGGTGGCCTCTGAGTCAAAGCCTCCGCTGGACCCAGGAAGATGGAACCCCATGCCTTCACCGTGGTGACTCCCACAGGCCCCGTAACTGGGTCACTCCACCTGCCAATAGGTCAGCCGCTTCTGAGAAGGTACGTGGTCAGACCAGCTAATTCCATGGGCTTCTGCGCTTTGCTGCCGTGCTTCTGAGGTGACGACTTCCCTGATCGGACACCGTGCGGCTGGGATGTCAGCACAGCCGGTGAGCCAAACCCAGGCATGGCGGTGCCGGCAGAAACCTTGCGGGCGGGAAGGGCCGTTCCACCATGGGATGGGTCCAGGGGGACCCACCTGCTGCTGGGTCCCCGCGCGGGCCCACGGCAGGGCGCAGTGTTGGTCTCCGCTGCAGGCACAGAGACAGCAGGTGGCCCCGTGAGCACTGGTGAGGGGAGGCCGCTTGGTTTCCTGGGCCCAGGTCCTGCCGAGTGGGGAGAATCTCCTTGACCACTGTCCTTCGGGGATTCCCTAGACCGCAGTGGGGGGAGCGGGGGGGCTACAGGTGTCCATGTTCCGTCCGAGCCGGCGTATTGTGCAGAACCATCTGTAAACAGGACCTGAACTCTTTCCCCGCCAATCAGCTCATCACGGGAATTTTGTATGCGGTCCTAGGATTAAGGGGAAAAGAGCTGCCTGCTCACACCACTTACTTGTGCCCTCTGAACCTGCTGAGGGCCAACCTCTCAACGCATTCCACGTGATAGGTGCGTGCGGCGCGTGCCCCATCCTACAGCCTGGTGAGCAAGTTCGCACGCGGCACACGCATGGCCACTCGATGAGCCCTGGTCAGGCCCTCGATTTCTACCAGGGACCGGGAGCAAAGCCGGAAGAACAGCATTCTGCAGAAAGGCAGGGATCTGCTCCAAAGCCCCGGGGTCCCTGCTGTGCTTGTACTGGTGCCTCCCAGAGCCTTCATCTAGCACCCACCCTTGCCGCAGACACTTCTCCTGCTTGCTCTGGTCCTCACTCAAAACTACGGCTTCCGGGAAGGGAGAGGGGGAGGGGAGGGGGAAAAAAAAACCCCACGGCTTCATGTATTTCTTTAAATCCACTCACGGGTGTCTGGGGGTCTCAGTCGTTATGCGTCTGCCTTTGGTTCAGGTCATGATCCCGGGGTCCTGGGATCCAGCCCCGTATCAGGCTCCCTGCTCGGCGGGAAGCCTGCTTCTCCCTCTCCCTCTCCCCCTTTATGCTCTCTCTCTCTCAAATAAAATCTTAAAATAAATAAATAGACTCACTATTTTTTACCTAAATAGATGCAATCTCGCTCTTAGCAATGCTGTCTGTGACGGGCTGATTCTATTTTTTCTTATGTATAAGTAAAATCAAAACTCAAGATTGCAAATGAGAAGTTTTCATGCAAACGCTATCTGCAGACCCCAGAGCGCTGTGGGGGCGCCCTCGGGGACACACCATCCAGGGGACAAGGGGCCAGGACGGGCACAGCTGGGCCACGGGATACTGCATGATAGCACTTTGCAGTCCTTGCTCTTGAAACCAATCCAAATCTGACTCAGCCCTTGACCCGCAACCTGGGCACAAACTTAATTTCAGCTGTTACTAGGGTATGGTGGCCGATCTGCCACCGTGATGCTCTTCCAGAGCCTCGCCACCCCCCCCATGGAGAGGGGGGAGTCTAGTTACCGTCCCCTTGCATCTGGACGGACTCACGACTCTCCCGTGGTCAGCGGAAGGCTGCAGACGTGACCCTGCGCTACAGAGGGTGACACGGTGGCCACCTCGTGAGCCGGAGCCAGAAGCACCAGGTAGGAAATCTGACGCCGCCCCCCGCCCCCTGGGGGTTCCACGCTGCAAGGAGGCTCCACCGAGCCCTGTAACCGGGTGAACAGGTGACAGAGGCTCGCGTGATTCCAGCCACCACCACCCCCAGCCTGAAGCCCCAGACATCCTGGACTAAAATCAGACTGCATCATTGTTGGTTTTTTGTGTTTTTGTGTGTTTTCTCAAACTCCCACCCCACGGGAACTGTCCGCATTGAAGAAAAATGGTGGTTTTGTGCCGGCAGGTTTGGGGTGGTTTCGTACACAATTAGGGTGGCCTTCTTCAGGTGATGGTGTCCCCGTCCTCCCTTCCCACAGCATCTGCCCCTCATCCCCATGCCACCCATGAGCTTTGGGAAAGCTGCCTTCTCTTGGGGCTCTCCAGGTGGACAGTGAGGCTGAGGACCAGCACCGGCCTCATCCGGACAGCCACAGGTTCAGGGCGGGGACACTTGGGGCTCACTTGGAGCCAGTGATCGTGGACAGGATGTTTTTTTTAAATGTTTTATTTTTAAGTAATCTCGAACTCACCATCCTGAGATCAAGAGTCGTGTGCTCTTCCAGCTGAGCCAGCCACGTGTCCCTGATGGTAACTTTTACGAAAAAAATGAGGAGTCCTCCCTCTTCAGAGACAGACTCCAAGTGTGCCCCCCACACGCACACAGGCCCCCGCCTCCTGCAGCCAAAGAAGTGTGAGGCTCCGAGAGGCTTGGCGACCTCACTGTGACCAGCCTTAGGGTGAAAGGGGACACTGGAAATCAGATGAGAGGCAGAACACAGAACAACAACAATAAACCAGGATGCAGAAGGGAGGGCTGTGCCGCTGGATCAAACCCACCCTAAAGCCCTCTCTAAGTGACCCCAGGCGGCATGTTGTCTTCCCTTAACCAAGGAAATGGGTCAGGAGGAGGCATTTAAACTAAACAGGTTCAATAAGAATTCTGGGACTTTTGCTTCAAATGTTAGGATAAGAACATTCTTTTTCCGTCACGACGGCATTGTGCACAGACATGAGCCCTGAACTGTATCTGCTCGAGGGAAATCGGTGTGGGAACAAAGCTGACGTGCAGAAGTGGGAAGAGCCAAGAGAGCAGCGGAGAGAAGTTGCCAGAGCACCGATGATGTCAGAAGCTTCTGGAAGCCCTGTCCACCTCTGCGCTGTTCAGTTAGTATGCTAATAAAGTGCCATGATTTTATTTATTTCATTTATTTTTTAGTTGTTGGAAATGGGTTTTATTTACTTATTTATTTTTATGTAAGCTCTGCACCCAACGTGGGGCTCAGACCCCGAGATCAGGAGTCGCCCACTCCTCTGACTGAGCCGGCCAGGTGCCCCAGTAGGCTTTATTTTTTAGAGCAGTTTTAGGTTCCCAGCAAAATTAACCAAAATGTATGGAGAGCTCCCCTACACCCCTGCCCCCACCCACCGTCTGAAGTCCAGTCCGGCCCACTGTCAGCATCTCCACCAGAGCGGGACGTCTGTTACAGTCAGTGACCCTGCAGTGACACATCACGATCACCCAAAGTCCGTAGTTGGCATTAGGGTTTATGCTTGGTGCTCTACGTTCTGGGGATCCATCCTCCTTCTGTCACCCCAAACATTGTCACGCCCCTAGCATTCCTCTGTGCCCTCCTCTTCATCCCCCTCCCCCAAACCTGGTCACCACTAATCTTTTGTCTTCATGCTTTGCCTTTTCCAGAACATCATAGAGTTGGAGTCAGACTGCATGTAGCCTTTCAGATTGGCTTCTTTCGCTTAGTAATGTGCATTTCAGGTTCCTCCGTGTCTCTTCATGGCCAGATGGCCCCTTTCCTGTCAGCGCTGAATAGTTTTCCACTGTCCGGATGGACCACGGTTTATGTATCCATTCACCCACTGAAGGACGTCTTGGTTGCTTCCGAGTCTTGGTAATTATGGATAAATCTGCTATAAACATCCATGTGCAGCTTTTTGTGTGGACCTAAGCTGTCAACTTCCTCTGGGAAACATGAGAAAGTGTGATTGCTTATGTGGTAAGAGTACATTTAATTTTGTAAAGAAACTCTCGAACTGTCTTCCAACATGGCTGTACCATTTGCATTCCCGCCAGCAATGAGTTCCTATTAGATCCACACTGTTGCCAACATTTGGTGTCGCTGGTGTTTTGGATTCTGGCCATTCTAATAGGTGAGTCGTGGTATCTTGTTGTAATTTGCAATTCCTACTGATAGATGATGTGTAGCATATTATCATATGCTTAGTGGCCATCTGTGTCTCTTCTTGGGGAGGTGTCCAAATCTTTTGCCTACTTATTAAACTGCTGATTCATTTTCTCATTGTTGAGTTGTCAGAGTTCTTTGCATATTTTGGATAACAGTCCTTTATCAGGTGTGTCTTTTGCAAATATTTTCCCCCAGTCTGTGGCTTCTCTTCTCACTCTTGATAGTGTCTGTCATAGAGCAGAGTGGATTTTGTTTTGTTTTTTTTTTTAAGATTTATTTTATTTCTCTTAGAGTGGGGGAGAGGGCAGAGGGCAAGGGAGAGAGAATCTCAAGCAGACTCTGCATTGAGCGCGGAGCCTAGGATGGGCCTCGATCCCAGGACCCAAAGATCATGACCTGAGCCGAATTCGAGAGTCAGACAGTCAATTAACTGCACCCCCCAGGTGCCCCACAGACCAGAAGCTTTTAATTTTAATGAAGTCCACCTTATTAATAATTTCTTTCGTGGATCATGCCTTTGATGCTTTAATTAAAAATCATCACCGTACCTAAGGGCAGCTAGATATTCTTCTATAGTACCTTCTAGGAATTTTATAGTTTGACATTTAGGTCTATGATCCAGTTAGAGTTAATTTTGGTGAAGGGTGTGGGGTCTGTGTCTAGAGTCCCCTTTCTGTGTGCGGATGTCCAGTTGCTCCAGCCCCATTTGTGGAAAAGCATAATTTCATTTTAGTGTTTGAATTTACCTACAGTCCTTATGCATGGGGCATACGTTCCAAGACCCCCAGTGGATGCCTGAAACTGCAGCTAGTACTGAGCCCTGCATAGACTGGTTTTTTCTCCTATAGCTATTATAAAGTTTAATTTATAAATCAAGTACAGTGGGGCACCTGGGTGGCTCAGTCAGTGAAGCGTCTTCCTTCAGCTCAGGTCATGATCTCAGGGTCCTGGGATTGAGCCCCGCATCGGGCTCCCTGCTAAGAGGGGAGTCTGCTTCTCCCTCTCCCTCTGGTGCCCCTGCTTGTGCTCTCTCTGTGTCAAATAAATAAATAAAATCTTTAAAAATATATATATAAATTAGGCACAGTGAGTGATTAACAACAATAACTAATAATAAAATAGAACGATCATTACACACTGTAATAGAAGTTATGTAACTCTGGTCTCTTGTTCTCTCTCTCTTTCAAAATATCTCATTGTCCTGTACTACCCCTTCTTGTGATGATGTGAGTTGATACGAAGCCCATGTGGTGAGCTGACGCCCATAGGTGACCTAGAGTTAGGCTAGGCTGTTGACCTTCTGAGGCTGAGTCAGAAGAAGGATCATCTGATCCGAGCTGCAGTTGACCACAGGTCACTGAGGCCACGGAAAGTGAAACCGGGGATAAGGAGGGACTATCGTCCAGTAAAAATTGATCTTCTTTTCATTCCCGAGAGCTTTATCTTATGTGCAGATTCGCGTAACCATCACCGTGTTGGGGATGCCGAGCGTCTCCACCCCCCCACCTCGCATCCCTCATGCTTTCCCTCCCCCCACAGTCATGCCTTCCCCGCGATGCCATCAACATGGACTCACCTGGCACGTGGCCATGCTGTCACTAGGCACAATGCCGCATCGGTGCCTGTGACATCGCCCATCCTGGTTGCTGAGTGGTGCTCTATGGTCCAAGTCAGCTGGGTCGTGGATCTGTGCACTCGCTGGGTTGCCAGGTTTTGAGGGCGGGGTAAAGTTCCCATGAGCATTGGTGCACAGGTTTTGCGTGAATGTAAATTTTCATTTCTCTGGGGTAGATACCCAGGAATGGGTCCCTTTACTTTTTAAGGTCAGTTTATTTTTTTTACTTTTTCTTTTTTTAAGATTTTATTTGAAATTATTTTTTATTTTTTTAAAGATTTTATTTATTTATTTGACACACAGAGAGAGAGCTTAAGCTGGGGGAGGGGCAGAGAGAGAAGGAGATGCAGACTCCCTGCTGAGCGGGGAGCCCGATGCAGGACTCGATCCCAGGACCCTGGGATCATGACCTGAGCCGAAGGCAGACGCTTAACTGACTGAGCCACCCAGGCACCCCTAAATTTTTTTTTATTTTTAAGTAATCTCTATACCCAATGTGGGGCTTGAACTCACAACTCTGAGATCAAGTGTCACATTGTCTACCAACTAAGCCAGCCAGGAGCCCCAAAACTTTTTAAATTTTTTCAATTTTTTAAGTAAGCTCTAGGCCCAATGTCGGGCTTGAACTCATGACCCCAAGATCAAGAGTCACATGCTCCATCTACTGAGCCAACCAGGCACTGTTTTTTTTAGGTCAGCTCTTTGTTTTTGTTTGTTTGTTTGTTTGTTTTTAAGGTTTTGTTTATTTCAGAGAGAGAGTGAGCCCAAGTGGGGGGCGGGAGGGGGCAGGGGGCAGAGGCAGAGGAGAAGCAGAGTCCCCAGGAGCCCGACTCAGGTCTTGATCCCAGGACCCTGGGATCATGACCTGAGCCGAAGGCAGACGCTTCACCGACTAAGCCACCCAGGTGCCCCTTTTAAAGTCAGTTTAAATTGGACTTGCTGCTGGGGCGCCTGGGTGGCTCAGATGGTTAAGCGTCTGCCTTCAGCTCGGGTCATGATCCCAGGGTCCTCTCCAATCCATAGTCTTAGGTCCATGATGCTGTCAGCTGGGACTCCCATGACCGCAGCCCACACGGTTCCTACAGGTCTGGAGGCTCTGCTGCTTGCATGCCACTTAGAAAGTTGGGGTTCTTGGGGCATTTTGGTGGGCTCAGTTGGTAGAGCATGTGACTCTTGATCTCAGGGTCATGAGTTCAAGCCTCACGTTGGGGTTAGAGAAAGAAAGAGAGAAAAAAAGAAGAAAGAAAAAGAAAGAAAGAAAGAAAGAAAGAAAGAAAGAAAGAAAGAAAGAAAGAAAGAAAGAAAGAAAGAAAGAAAGAAAGAAAGAAAGGCAAAGAAAGAAAGAAAGAAAGGGAGAAAGAAAGGGGGGAGGGAGGGAGGAAGAAAGAAAGAAGGAAAAGAAGTTGGGGTTCTTGGGTGAGGTGGGGCTCCCATGTCTAGGACCTGTCTCCCCTACCGTGTTCCAAGCAGCCAGCCCCTGAAATACTGTCCCCTTCCTCGGCGCTGACAGCAAGTAGCCTCCGCGCACCTGCAGTGGGTTTGAAATATGCCCACAGATTTGTTGACGCTCCTCCCATCAGAAAATAGAGACTGATTCCCCTGCCCTTGAGCATCCTCAGCCCCTGGTTGTGCTGAACAGATGTGGCAGGAGAGAGGCGGTGGACTCCGAAGTGACCCCTCCCCAGAGGCCAGCTCCCAGGGCCCAAGCCCCGGGCTGGGAGAAGCCCCAGCGGCCACCAGGAAAGGCCTCGTCGTGTAGGTGTTTGGCCACCGGTGCAGCTGTGGGCCCAGCCAAGCCCCTGCATGTGTGTGACGGAGGAGTCCTTGGTGATTCCAGCCCCCAGCCTTTGAGTCCAGGCCCGAGCGGACAGCGCAGATGGGAGCCCGCTGTCCCCACCGAGCACTGCCCAGATAGCAGGTTTGTGAGCACCGCCGGCTGTGTCGCTGGTGACCACTAAGATCTGCAGTGTCTATTCTGCAGGAACAGACAACTGGAGCAGGGCCCCCTTCTGTCCCCAGACCCTGTCCTCAGGGCCCCCCCCCGCGCTGGGCACCCGGCATTACCTGCTCAGTGATACCAGCTCTGAGGACACTAAAGCCAGAAAGGAGAATGTGGGAACTTGCTAGTTAGGCCCCCGCCACCTTCTCCCTGCTCTACGGGCAGGGCGTCCAGGCTGGCACCCACAGAGACCACATTTGCCAGCATTCCTGGCACCTGGATGTATCTCTCTGATGTGATTCCCGGCAACGCAACGTGAGCCAAAGTAACGTGTGCTGTGTCCCAGCCCTGGGCACCTGCTCTTCTAAATGCTCCCCTTTCCGTGAGCTGAGGTCCCAGCTGCAACCCTACGAATGAGGATGGTCCTCTAGGGGATGGAGGGACAAGGGCATCCGGGCAGCCCCGGCCCCTGGATGACCCGTCTTCAGCCACTCTGCCTTCCTTGGCATTGGTACACACGACACAGAAACTTCTACCTGCTTTGAATGACCGGGTCAGGGTTTCTTTGTGAGAGCAGCTTAGCCTCAACCCAAGTAACCCTGGAAGTGAGAGTCTCAAGCCCTGTGACTTAACCTGCCCTGAGCCAAGGGCGCGGGAGAGCCTGGCTACTTCCTAAAATGGCACAATAAAAACACAGGCAGGAAAAACCCAACCAATACTCAGGAAATTATCCTGCTACTTATAGCAGGATACTCATAACCGGTGCTGGCAAGGAGGCCGTGGGAAGCTGGGAGCAGGGGAGACGCCTTCAGATGGTGCTATAAGGGGGACTCCTGCTAGGGTGGAGACAGAGACACTAAATCAAAGGTGGGATGTGGACCATCGGGAAAGGGGCTCGGGCAGTTCAGATAAAGGAAAGAGGGGCAAAGGGCGGAAGTGGGAGAGTGCCAGACCCTCTGGGGAGACGCGGAAGAGATGGTACACAGTTCAAGGAGATGGCTACGCATTAAGCCAGTCCTTTGGGGCTTAAATTCAAAGCAGCAAATCCTAAAAGATTCTTTCCTGTTTCTATTAGACAACTGTCTGCAAACAAATCTCTACTTGATGAGAAGCTTAAACCTAATTGCAGCTAGTCTATTACATGCATATTTCATCACTTTATTAAATCCTTCAAACAACATAGCTCTTGGAGGTATAATTAACCTCTTTCCAACATTACCTCACAACAGAAGGAATGAACCATAAGCTTCAGATGGTGTTTCTGAAGACCCTCTTAGTCCGCAAGGTCTGCAGTGACATGGGGTGGAGCCTCAGGGAGCAACGGTGGTGGCGCCCTGCTCACTCACTCCTGCCCGCCTTCCTCTGGTAACCAACTTTCCGGCCACAAGCAAGGGCATGTCCGCCCAGCCCAGACCGTGGCAGTACCCCAGTCCCCAGGCCCCAGCGACAGGACCAGAGGTGGCCACGTGAGCCAGGCAGGGCGGATCAGAGTCCTTCCCTGAGATCCACACACAGAGGCAGGCAGAGACCTGCGGAGAAGAGGGATGGACAGAGACCTAACCGGTTGAGTCCCATTTTCAAGGGCCAGCAGCTCTTCCTCCAGCCCCGTGACCTGTTCCCAGGATCCCTCCCCACCATGGCGCCAATAAATCCCCCTCTGAGTTGGATTTCTGTCCCTGGCCGCCAAGAATCCCTACTCACGAAGTGTGAACCTAAATGCTGTATGTCAACAAGTTTAAGATGCCCTTGGCTGTAAACTATACTAGTATTTCGCGCACCACCGAGGAAGGGGGAAATGCTGTCGAGTAGCTGGGACAAACCATCGACCATAAGATGTATCCTGGTTTCAGAAATAGAAAAAATGGAAAAAAGTACTGTCTAGAACTGATAAAATGTGGTAGCTGTATGCCCTTGGACGAGTTACTGGATCTCTAAGATCCTCAGGGTCCTCATCCACAGGATGACCTGAGACACAGGATTGTGAGCATTAGAAGTAATGGACTGAATGTATCTGCACACACATGTTCTCAGCGATGTTATTCAAAAGAGCCCCAAATGGGAAACACCTAGATGTCCATCAGCTGGTGGGTGGGTAGGCAGAATGTGGTCTAGCCATGGCGTGCTGACCCAGGGCTATGCCGTGGATGAGCCTCGAGAACATTCTGCACCGGGAAAGAAGCCAGACACGGGACACAGCACATGGGATCATCAATTGATGTGAAATGTCCAGAAAAGACAGAAAAATGGACGAGTGCTTGCCTGAGGTAGGGAGAAAGCAGGCATCAGGGATCTTATCCAGGTAGTGGACACTGAAATCATCACTGAGGGCCGTGCAACTGGGTAAATTCACTAAAAAGTCACTGAGTTGACTCGAAATGAGTGAATGAGACAACATGTAAAATATGACTCGATAAAGTTTTTTTTAATATTTTATTTATTTATTTGACAGAGAGAGACACAGTGAGAGAGGGAACACAAGCAGGGGGAGTGGGAGAGGGAGAAGCAGGCTTCCCGCTGAGCAGGGAGCCCGATGCGGGGCTCGATCCCAGGACCCTGGGATCATGACCTGAGCCGAAGGCAGACGCTTAACGACTGAGCCACACAGGCGCCCTCGATAAAGTTATTTTTAAAAATAGGCGTCAAATGTCTATTTGGTGGGTGCTTGCGGGCCAGGTTCCTAAATCCATAAGGCTACCCCTTTCTGGGCAGTGGGGATGGGAAGGGCGCTCGTCTTTACATCCGGCTCCCCGGGGGGTACCCAGAGGAAGCGCTGCTTCTAGAAGCAACTCTGGTCAGAGAAAGCAGAGAGCAGACTGGAGACCCTCCACCCTCCACCCACCGCCACCATCACACACTGACCAAGAGGTTAGTGACCTACAGGGTCTCAGATCTGGAGTCAGCTCAAACCCACAGAAATGCAAAGAAACAAGGCTGATTTCACATCCTGCAACCCCAAGACTCTTCAGTTCAGCCAAACCGCACGCTTGTCCACTTCTCTCCTTATCCTTGGGGGGCGGGAGCCTCGAGACCTGGCTATCCATCAGCTTGGTGACCCTCAGCGTGTCGAGATGTTCAGACACTGCCAAAAACATGTGACCACAACCCCAGAAAGACACTTCTTTTTTTTTTTTTTAAGATTTTATTTATTTATTTGAAAGAGAGAGTGAGCATGAGAGAGAGAGAGCGCACAAGCAGGGGGGAGGGGTAGAGGGAGAAGCAGACTCCCCACCGAGCAGGGAGCCCGACGTAGGATTCGATCCCAGGACCCCGAGATCACCACCTGAGCTGAAGGCAGGTGCTTTTAACTGACTGAGCCACCCAGGCGCCCTCCAGAAAGACACTTCTAAGAAGGCCCTCCAGCACAGGGCCCCTGCCAGGCCCGCGGACAGAAATGTGGGCTTTGGGGTCGGGAAGCCCGTGGGCCCTGTGACCTGGGGCAGCCACTTTGGGAGCCACTGCACCAAGAACCCCAGGGCTCAACGTCCCTGCATGGCCTCTTGGAGTGGAGCACCACTGAGCCAGTTTTCCCATCTGTAAAATGGGATAATAAGAGTTGTCTGCCTCCGGGTTGTCTTGCATGCCCTCAGGACACAGTAACAGAGGCCAGGTAGGCAGTCAGAGGTGGGCCTGACACCCTCTGAGCAATGCCCATGCCGGCTGGCCACGCTGTATGTTCCCGGGGAACCTGACCCAGGGAGCCGCACGCTGCCCACGTCTGCTCCTCTCCCTCACGCACCCACTCATGGCCACTCAGCTTCGGCTCCTTTTAAAGCCTGCCTCACCTCCAGAACCACCCCGTCCTTAGGCCCCAGGCCTCACGGCGCACTTAGCTCTGCCGCCGGCTGCCAGGATGGCACAGGGTGGCTGAGGGCTGACGTTGAGCGTAGAACCATCCCCCTCCAGGCTCCCGGGGACCCAAACCACCCAGAGAATTGGCCTCAGATGCTGTGGCAGAGGTTGCTGGTGGCCTCCCCAGTACCCGCTGGTCCCTTCCTCCTTGGTCGCCAGCCCTCGGGTAGTTGGTGAGGGACAGGGCTGAAATCTCAGCTCCTGCCTCTCTGGCAGGTCGGGGTTGCTGCGTGAGGCTTCTGGGAAAGCTCTCTAAAGGGGGCCCACCCAACAGGAAATTGAGCCCCCTTGGTCCTCCCCACCTTCCACCTTCCAGGAACTGAGAGGCAAGGGCTGGAGCACCGGCAGCCACCTTGTGTCACAAGGCAGCCTGGAGAGTGGAAGCCATTACTGAACGGTGAAGCCACCATCCAATCCTGGGATCCCTGCCTCCCAACTTTGGATGTAAGAGACAGACACTTGTAACCGCATTCAGGTCCACTCCGTTTCACACAAGATGCGTCTTCCCAAAAACCTGCTTGGCAAATCAAACGTTCACTCATTGACTTGTACCCAGAGGATCCTCAGTCCTAAACAAGTCTCCCTAAAATATTCTGTGCAAATCATATTTTTACAACTCTAGGCACGGTTCCCCATTGACTGACTTTGTGAATCTTAGAGGTGCCTGTGGTAGGCAGTATTCAGCAGGCACTGACACCTAAACAGAGTTGTTTGGAGGTTTTCAAATTGGTCACTCCTCCCCCAGTTGGGTAATGACTAGTAAACAACACTTGAGAGTTCCAAGGAGCCACTTGAAAGAGAAGAATCTTTTGGTAAGATCAGTGTAATTCCCACCCCTGATGTGTTTTGTCACCTTGCATTTCTTAGAGCAGTGACCGCTGAGGGTATCTGCCCTGGAGGGTGGGGCCGGTGTCCCGGGGAAGAGGTGGCTTCAGAGGCAGGCCCTGCAGGCCCAGGGGCCCTGGGACCAGTGGGCTGGTCCGAGAGCCCCCAGTCCTCCTCGGGGAACTGCCCACCCTTGAAACTGCTGTTGAAAGCCAGGTGGGTAGGAGCGCACAGACAGCCCCTGAGAGCAGGTGCATCCAGGGCCTGTGAGCTGGCCTCCCTGAGTTCCTGGGGACTTTCTCCCCAGAGGCAAGAGCCTGCATCCTCCCCAGTACATTCATGGCCTGGGGTGTTGTTAATAAGCATTTTGAAAGGGTCTGAGGTCGAGTCCATTTAAGAAAAGGGCCCATGCAGATCTCACCGCTCCAGGCCTTCCTGCCCCAGTCCCACCGTTAGGACACCTGGGGGAGCGAGCGCACGGGATCCTCAGCTTCGATGGGACACACTAGGAGATGCTAGCTTAAGGCACCGCTTCTTTAAAACGCCCAGCTTCATTTCGTCATAGACCACGGGGCACTGGGCTGGGCTCTGGGGAGCTCTGGTGGAGACCTCGGGGACCTAGTTTGAGAAGGAGGGAGGGTAGCAAGGAAGGAGCAAGGCACGATGCAGGGACTCAGCACCAGCTACAAAGGCCCGTCCAGCAGGGCAGGGCTAATTAGACTGCGGATGTCTTAGCTGCTGGAAGGACTGGTACCCTGCACCCCTCCCCAGCACACTCCCAGAAGGGGGATGGGAGGGAGGATGGGGCAGGACTTGCCCTGTGTGGGCAGGGCGACAGGCCCGCTGTGGGGAGGCCAGAAGAGGGAGTGACCCTGGCGGTGGGAAGGGGCGGGGCCAGCGCCCGGGGCTGGGAGCGGGGGAGAGAGGAGAGGAGCGGGGAGGAGGAGGGGAGGGGAGGAGAGGAGGAAGGGAGGGCCCTGAGGTACACAGGAAGCAAAGGAGGGAAGCTACCTCCTTCCTGGCTCCTGCTTCCAAGTCTTGTAATAAAAAGAGGAGTTCTGGGGTACAGGGGCTGGGGGGGTGTGGCGCCTGGTGGGCTCAGTCAGTTGAGCCTGGGACTCTTGATCTCCGGGCTGTAAGTTCGAGCCCCTCCTTGGGTGTAGAGATTATTTAAAAATAAAATCTTTTTTTTTTTTTTAAGATTTTATTTATTTGAGAGAGAGAGAGAGAGAGCACAAGCTGGGGGAGGGGCAAAGGCAGAGGGAGAAGCAGACTCCCCGCGGAGCAGGGAGCCCGATGCGGGGCTCTATCCCAGGACTCTGGGATCATGACCTGAGCCGAAGGCAGGCGCTTAGCGACTGAGCCACCCGGACGTCTCCCTTAAAAATAAAATCATAAGGAAAAAACAAAGAGTGGGTGGGCAGGTTTGTGAGTGGGCGCACCTATCGAGAGGCAGTACCCGCTCCCTCTGCCACCTCAGCCGCCTGCCTGGTTCCGGGGCCGAGCACTCCTCCTTCCCTCTAGCCTATGGAAGCTTCTGGGTCCCACCAAGCAAGGCCTCTGCTCCCCACCCACTCAAGGACATGGCTCCAGCCGCTCTCCCCTCTCCTCTAGCCATCCTGGTCAGCAGGGACAGGGCTGCCACTTCTCCCAGCTGACAAAGGGCCCCTCCCCAGCTACCCTTCTCCTCTCTCTTTACAGTGAAATCTGGTGTCTGCGCCCCCTCCCTTCTCTTGTGGGCCCTCCACCATCAGGCTTTGCCCTCCCGGCACCTCCAAAACTGCACTCTTGCCAATGTCCCCAGTGACATCCTGTCACCTTATTGACCTTGCAGTGACACTTGACGGGAGGCTCACTCCCTTCTCCTGGTGACACCCTCTTTTAGGGGCTTGTGGGATGCCACACCTGCCTCTCTGCTCCTTCCAGGCTTTCTGCCCGTCACTCCCCAGCTCACTGGTTTCTGTGTTAGGGGGCGTCCCTGGCTCAATCCATCGGTGGACCCCCTCTCTTCTCTCTCCAGAGTCCCTCCCTGGATGGGCACCATCCAACACAAGTACAATGGAATACTATGCAGCCATCAAAAAGGATGACATCTTGCCCTTTGCAACAAGGTCGATGGAACTAGAGGGTATTATGCTAAGCGAAATAAGTCAATCAATGATCACTATCACGATTATCATATGGCCTCATTGCTATGTAGAATTTCAACAAAACAGAGGATCATAGGGGAAGAGAGAAAACAATAAAACAAGACAAAATCAGAGAGGTAGACAAACCATAAGAGACTCTTCATCATAGGAAACAAACTGAGGGTTGCTGGAGGGGTGGGGGTGGGGGGCTGGGATAACTGGGTGGTGGGCCTGAAGGAGGGTACGTGATGGAATGAGCACTGCGTGTTGTATAAGACTGATGAATCACGGACCTTTACCTCTGAAAGCAATAATACATTATATGTTAATTGAATTTAAATTAAAATTTAAAAAATTAAAAAAAATTTTCTAGTAGCCATTTTTAAAAGTAAAAAAGAAACAGGTGAAATTATTTTTAACAATATATTTATTAACCCTAGATAGCCCAAATAGTATTGTTTATTTTTTCCTTCTTTTTCTTTTTTTAAAGATTTTGTTTATTTATTTGTCAGAGAGAGAGAGAGCACAAGAGGGGGAGCGGTAGGGAAGGGCAGAGGGAGAAGCAGGCTCCCCTCAGAGCAAGGAACCCAACACGGGGCTCAATCCCAGGACCCCAAGATCATGACCTGAGCTGAAGGCAGATGCTTAACTGACTGAGCCACCCAGGCATCCCCAAATAGTATCGTTTAGACATATAGTCAATGTAAAAATTATTAATGAGATATTTTCCTTTTTTGTAGTAGATCTTCAAAATCCCATGTGTATCTAACACCTACACCATCTCTCAGTGTGGACACTAAATTTTATCTTTTTTTGTTTTTTATTTTTTTTAAGATTTTATTTATTTATTTGATAGAGAGACAACGAGAAAGGGAACACAAGCAGGGGGAGCGGCAGAGGGAGAAGCAGGCCTCCCGCAGAGCAGGGAGCCCAATGCGGGGCTCGATCCCAGGATCCTGGGATCATGACCTGAGCTGAAGGCAGATGCTCAACGACTGAGCCACCCAGGCGCCCCAACACTAAATTTTAATTGGAAATTTTTTTCCTTTCCTTTCCTTTTTTTTTTTTTTTTTTTTTTTTTTTTTTAGTAATCGCTATACCCAAGGCAGGGTTGGAACTTAAGACCCAGAGATCAGGGGCGCCTGGGTGGCTCAGTCAGTTAGCATCTGTCTTGGGCTCAGGTCATGATCCTGGGGTCCTGGGATCAGGTCCCTGCTCAGCGGGGAGTCTGCTTCTCCTTCTCCCTGTCCTATCTGTTTGTGCTCGGCTCTCTCTCTCTCAGAGAAATCAATCAATCTTAAAAAAAAAAAAAAAAGAAGAAGACCCTGGGGCACCCGGGTGGCTCAGTTGTTAAGTGTCTGCCTTCCCCTCGGGTCATGATCCCAGGGTCCTGGGATGGAGCCCCGCATCAGGCTCCCTGCTCAGCAGAGAGCTTGCTTCTCCCTCTATTACTCCCCCTGCTTGTGTTCCCTCTCTCACTGTGTCTCTGTCAAATAAATAAATAAAATCTTAAAAAAAAAAAAAGACCGTGAGATAAGGAGGGTCACGTGCTCTTCTGACTGAGCCAGCCGGGTACCCCGGGTCATTGGAAATTCTTGATCTGTATTTAGATTTCATAAACTCTACAGTTGCAAAAGTAGATTTACACATGCAAGTGTTTCCACACGCACACATTTTCCAGTAACCGAATCATGTTATCAGGTTTTTAAACAATTAAATTAAAATGAAATCTTTGGTTCTTCGGTTGCACAATGTCCACTAATTTCAAGTGTTCAGCAGCCACGCGCGGCTGGAGCGCACAGAGCTAGGTCATCCCGGGGAATTGTGGCTGTCTCTGCTGGGGACTTCCCGAATTTATCTGCGGCCCGCACTCGTCTGCACTGCAGACCTGTCTGACCGGTGCCTACTCACCCCTGCACTTGGATGTCTAATGGGTGCCTCAAACCTAGCCTGTTCAAAACCCCCGAAGTAGCAAGGCCAGTTTTCTCGGTCTCGGTTACTGGCGCCAGCCCTCTTCCTGTTGCTCAGGCCAAACCTTGCTCCTCTCCTTGCCTCCTTCTTCTCTCCCCTGCCTCCTCTCTGGCCTGCCATCTCCTTGCCTCCTTCCTCTCTCCCCTGCCTCCTCTCTGGCCTGACATCCCCTTGCCTCCTTCCTCTCTCTCCTGCCTCCTCTCTGGCCTGACAACCCGTCCGTCTTCCCTTCAGGATATTTCCAGGCTCCCACCGCGCCTCCCGGCCCCGGCCCCGGCCCCGGCCCCGGCCTTGGCCACGCCCCACCAGCTCTGCGGGATGAGGATTCGTCCAGAGCATCTCCTATCTGCCCCGCCAGCCCCTGGCCCTGCTGCAGCAGCTAGCCGGTCCCCGCTCAGAGTGCTGCTGGGGAAAGAAGTCACACTGGTCCCTCCTCTGCTCAGAACCCTGCAGGGCTCCCACCTCCCCCAGGGCAGGAGCCCGAGGCCCTCCAACAAGCGACCCCCCGCTCCTGCCTCCCAGGCACCTCCTCTTGCGGCCGCAGCCACACCGGCCCCCTGACTGCCCCGGAGCGCAGAAGGCCGCCAGACTCAGCCCGGTCTCAAAACTCCCTGTCGCCTTCCCAGTCACCCACCAAACCCCACCTCCCCTGCACATTTCGTCTTTTCGTCTTCTGCTTCCCTGCTGTTTTTTTCTTAGCCCTGATCACTACCTAACATGTTCTGTGTTCTACTGATGCTATTCCGTGTCTTCCATTACGGTGTAAGCTCCAGGAGGACTGGGGTGTGTGTGTGCGTGTTTGCTGCTCGATCCCCAGTGCCCAGAATGGTGCATGGAGCCTTAAGGCCTTGCATCCATGTTTCACGTGAACGAATGAATGACTTCCAGGCAGTGAGAAAAGTTGGAGCAACTTTTCAGAAGCCTGAAGCTGGGGCGCTGGTCGGGCCGAGCCACCCCCGGGGCCGTGCGGGCCCTGCTCTCTGCGGGCGGGCGGCTGGTGCGGGAGCCTCAGCGCCCCAGAGAGCGGCGGGTCTGGAACCGCA
Organism: Mirounga leonina; assembly: GCF_011800145.1. Taxonomy (NCBI): domain Eukaryota; kingdom Metazoa; phylum Chordata; class Mammalia; order Carnivora; family Phocidae; genus Mirounga; species Mirounga leonina. The sequence goes on from NW_023270380.1 coordinate 21,079,946, forward strand.
CAGGCTGCGGGAAAGGCAGAGGCGGCTCGGCTTCCTCCGGGAGCAGGGAATCCCGGCTGATCCCGGGGTCCGGGAACTCGGAAAAAGCAGAGCGCGTCTTTAACGTCTTTAACCGCCAGGTGGGGGGTTGTTTTGAGGACCCTGAATGACGCACGGTCCCTCGGGCGGACGCGGAGGGCGGGCCGGGCTTTGTCCCAGGAGGAGGAGCCGCGGACCCCGCCCGCGCGCGTCGCAGGCCCGCCCGGGCGCCCCTCGCCGTCCCCCGTCCCCCGCACCGGGCCGGGGGCGGCGAGGCTGGGGCGGGCGGCCGAGGTCGCGCAGCGGCGCCTACATCCGCTCCATCTTTCATCATCCCGCCCGCGGGCCTCGGGGCCGTGCAGGCCGAGCTGCCGCCGTTCGGAGCCGGGCGCGCGGCCCCCAGAGCCTCGGGAGCGCGAGGCCGAAAAGGCGGACGCGGGGTGGCGGAAGGCGCGGGACCGGAGATGGAGAGCGCGGCGAGGCCCGGGAGGCGGGAGCGGGGCCGGGGGAGTGGAGCGCGGGGCCGGGAGAGGAGGGAGCGGGGCACGGGAGGCGGGCACAGGGAGGCCCGGGAAGAGGGAGTGGGGCCGGGGGAGGAGGGAGCGGGGCCGAGGGAGGAGGGAGCGGGGCCGGGGGAGGAGGGAGCGGGGCCGAGGGAGGAGGGAGAGGGGCCGGGGGAGGAGGGCGCGCGTCCGGGCGGTACTTACAAAGAAGCGCCCCTTCCCGGGGCGCCCGGGAGCCGCGCCAGGCTCCCCAGCTCCCGGCCTCCTGACCCCGGCGCGGCCCAGTATTTATTTATCCTGGCGGAGGGAGGCGGGGCCTCTGTCTGGGAGAAGAAAATCTTTTCAGGAAGTTTGTACCTATTAATACTTGCTGCATGCAGCGCCGGGGGCCTGGGGACAGCCTGGGGCCCCTCCCGGGTCCGTCCCCGTTCGTGGGAGGCTGGAACCGCGGGACCCGCGTGGGGCGGGAGAGAGGGGCCCCGGGGCTGCGACGAGAGCGGGGGCGGCGGAGAGGGCCGCTGGGCCACCAGCTGTGGGCTGTCAGCGGGTGGGGGCGCAGGTACGGCGGCGCGGGGAGCCCCATCTAGGAAGGACGGACCGCGTTCCCGGGCCGCCGGCGACGGTGAGGCCCAGAGCCCGGACGAGGTCCGGACGCCCGTCCCGACCTTGATGCAGCGACACGACGCGGGGGCGCTGCAGCAGAAACTTGACCTTTCAAAGCTCGCGTGCCCCTCCCAACCACCTTGCGAGCTTATCGCCAGTTCCAATCTACAGAAGTGGAAAATGGAGCTCAGAGAAGCCAAGTAAGCTGCTCGAGGTCACAGCGCCGCTGCCCAAACGAGGTCCCAGATTTTCGACATATGCCTTGCAAGACAGGGTCCCTTGGAAATCGGTGCAACAGTATTCTTCCCACAGTATCAGCCAACAGAATCGCCCCCTAAAGGGGGACCACGGGAACAGGGGACCGTCAGCCCGCACGCGGCGCCGCGGAGCTGGCGGTTTGGGTGATGCCCTCGGTCACCGCAGAGATGCCTGCTCAGGCTTTCAGCCAGTCCCACATCTGGAGCACTGATCATTTTGCCAACTTGATTTGCAACACCCCTCTGGTGCATAGGTAGGTGAGATTTGAAGCGGTTGACATAGCCACCTCTGGAGTGTGGGTTCCCGACAAGGACGCTTCTGATGCTAACGGACTGTCCCCAGGGTGAAAAGGGAAGTCATCACACCGTCTCTTCCCCAGTATTCCGAAGGCAGTCCTGGACACAGGGCATCCCTCCCGCCCAGGAGTATCAGCCCCACCTGCTCAGGGACTCTGTCCCACTCTGCGTGGAGGTAGGTCCTTACTCCAGGGCCAAACTCGGAAGAACTTGGACAAAGGGAAGTTTGTCTCATGAACCTTCACACTGTAGTCGCCAGGGTCCTCTACCCCGTCCCCCTCTGACCCCCTCCTGGGCCACCCACATTTCTCCCAGGTGGCTGGAGGACCAGAGAGAAGGATGTGGCAGATTCTGGCATTTTATAAGGTGGGACTTGCTGACAAACTCTTCCCCAACCGGCTCTCAAAGGAAAGTCCCCGACGGAGCACTCGCACATGGAGAGCTGGCTGCCACATCTGTCCCCCTGGCCGCCAGGCTTGCTGATCAGTGGGGGATTCTCAGCCCTCTGCTGGCTACCGTCAGGAGGGGAGGCTTTTTGGAAGCTTAAGTCCTCAAGCATGGCTGCCTCCTGGGAGCTTTCTTTCCCTGGCCTGAGCCATACCCAAAGAGCCCTGCTTCCATTCGTATTCATGGTGCCCAGGGTTCAGGGATAGGGGTCCGTGAAACAAATACCCCCCCCCCAGCTTGGTGGGGGGGCAGGCCTGCCATCTGCCTTCACTTTTGGCTGCAGAAAGCCCGCCAGGCTGCCACGTGCAGGGGCCTGAAAGCATGACTGGTAGCATCAGCTATTCTAATGCAGAGTTAGGCACACAATCCTTGCTAAAAATAAATACAAAGGAAAACCCCAAAGTAGCTAAGCCTATTTCAGTACCTTTTATTTTTCTTGTTCCTGGTTCTTTTGTCTTCCCCTTGCAAATTTGGAGCCCTGAGTTTCACACAGGGCCCACCCTAAGTGTTGTCAGGGCTCCCACCCAGGTCCCTCGGACGCACTGCCCAAACTTGATTATCGGTGGGAGCAGTCGGAAGAGAAGAAAGAAGATCCAACAGCCATTTCTTTGAGTGCAATTTGATGGCTGTCACTTCTGAGACATGATAACTAAAAGGAGCTGGGGGTGATGGGCCCTATTCCCACTGCCCCCCTCCAGCTCTCCAGGAGGGAATGGATGTTTGCAAAGCACCTTCTTTTTTTCTTTTTAGGATTTTATTTATTTATTTGAGAGAGAGAGCATGAGCAGGGGCCAGGGGACGGGGGCAGAGGCAGAGGGAGAAGCAGACTCTCTACTGAGCGAGGAGCCCGACATGGGGCTCGATCCTGGGACCCTCAGACCATGACCTGAGCCAAAGGCAGACTCTTCACCTCCTGAGCCACCCAGGCGCTCCTGCAAGGCACCTTCTTAAGAAATGGCTAGCAGGGGCGCCCGGGTGGCTCAGTTGGTTAAGCAACTGCCTTCGGCTCAGGTCATGATCCTGGAGTCCCGGGATTGAGTCCCGGGATCGAGTCCTGCATCGGGCTCCCTGCTCGGCAGGGAGTCTGCTTCTCCCTCTGACCCTCCTCTCTCTCATGCTCTCTGTCTCTCATTCTCTCTCTCTCAAATAAATAAATAAAATAAAATAAATCTTAAAAAATAATAAAAAAATAAATGGCTAGCAGAATGCCCCCCTTTGGGGACAGAACAATCCGAGTACCTTTGGGCCCCTAGGGCAACACTGCTTACCTTTTCAGAAAGGAAGTGCAAGGGAGGAAATTTTTTCCCTCTCTGCTCCTAGGCTCTTTGGCTGGTCTAGTAATCAGACTGACATAAGATAGATTAACAGGAGAAAAACAAATTTAATTACATATGGACAGGGGCCCCTTGAGGCTTCTACGCATTCCAGAGCAGAGGAAGGGGATGGGAGCTGTGCTCTAGACGGAGGACAGTGATTCACGGGGCAAGAGAGGGTGTTTGGTAATTGGGTCGTTGCCCTCATACAGATAGGTCTTTCAGATAAAAAGTTATCTCTGGTAACAGCTCTCTTTCTGGGCCAGGCCCCCTATCTAAAAGTTTTCAGGTAGTAAAGGGAGAGGTAAAAGTTTTTCTTGAGTCTGCTGGGTTTTAATTGCCTTCCACTCAAAATAATCAACATACCAAGTTCGCATATTTTGGGGTCATGTATTTTGCTCCCCATCAGAAGCAAAGGGGCAGACACCTTTGGGGTATCCACTTCAATTAATTTGTGGTTCTAATGCCATGGTGGCCGACCTAAGTAAGCAAACCAAATCCAAGTCTCTAAATGCCTCAAGGTCATGAAATCAAAGCGAGAGCAACAATCACAAAGCCAACCAGGCTTAAGCTATAGCCAAGTAAATGATATCCCGTCTTTGCTCTGCACTTTCTCTATGTAAGTTCTGCCCCTGGCTCCTGGCAGAGCTCTCTAACCACTTCCTCCTTGGTGCTGTGCCAGTCCAAACAATTTTTGTTCAAATAAATTCTTAAAAATGCCTCTTTTTTTTAAAACACAACCTCACAACCTGGACAAGAATCAACGACCTTTCTATTTTTCTGGGAACTAAGCCTCATCCATATAGGGCAAGGAGGTAGTTTCTACCTGGTATGTCATCGTCCATTTTTTCTGCCCCTATCCCCATTCCCCCCTGCCTGCCCTGAGCACCACCACCCCCCCGCCGCCTCCCCCTCTCACTTCCCCAAGGTCCATAGGATCAGGGGTGGACCCTTGGCAGGATCAGGGCCTCTTCCCTGGAAATTGGCACAGGGAAAGGGAGGGAAGGAAAGAGACAAAGCCCAACATCGGGGCCTCTCAGTGAGTTTCTGTTCACTCCTTTCTTTTCAGAATATGGGTCATAATGATGTGGGAAACAGAGGCAGAAGAAAAACGATTAAATTTCCTTACTACCTACAGCCCATTTTGACAGGTCCTTGAAACAGGCAGAGTGGCCTTCCTCTAGGGACTCAACTGCCTCGATGTTAATACTTTGCTAAGGGCAAAGGGCAACCTTAGCCTGACCCCCCCCCACCCCAGGATCCTGTAAGTCTACTTTAACGTATAAAAATTCTTTTGGAGGGGCGCCTGGGTGGCTCAGTCGTTAAGTGTCTGCCTTCGGCTCAGGTCATGACCCCAGGGTCCTGGGATTGAGCCCCGCATCGGGCTCCCTGCTCCACAGGAAGCCTGCTTCTCCCTCCCCCACTCCCTCTGCTTGTGTTCCCTCTGTCGCTGTGTCTCTCTCTGTCAAATAAATAAATAAAATGTTAAAAAAAAAATTCTTTTGGAAATTTCCTTTATCTCTAAACCCCCCAAGATACATGTTGGCAATCATCCCCCAAGCATGTGGCCCACCAATACACAACTGAAGGGTCTCATGATTCAGGTTTTATTAGACGGTAATAAATGACATTTCCCAACAATAGCTAGCCCCCTCAAGGTCCTGGAAACCTTGCTTCCAAATTCCTTAGAGACTTATGGTATCCCTAGCCACCCCCCAACTTGAAAGTAATAAAATGGGCCACCACTCAGGACCCCAGTGCCGCTCTTTCTGCCCATGGGTCCTGTCCCTGAGCTTTAATAAAACCACCTTTTTGCACCAAAGACGTCTCAAGAATTCTTTCTTGGCTGTCTGCTTCAAACCCTGACATCTTTCCTACATCATATGGTGCTCAAACATGGGGCTTTGAGTCCAGAGTCTCATCTGGACTCTGAGCCATGGAGCAAACTTGGTGGGTACTTTCTCTCCTCTTCCTTTACTCTCATTCCAGGGCCCTTCAAGGAGTACGGTCTTATTGGAACACTTTCATGCCCATTGCTCAGGCTCTAATCCTCTAGCCTGTAGCTAGTCTATGGGGAGGAGAAAGCCTGCCTTTTGGCTGGACTTTAGTACCCTGGCAGGGATGGTAATAAGACCCAGAAACTTCATGCCCTCTCTTTGTTCCTGTCCTTATACAAAGTTGTCTGTCTGGGCACGGGACAGCCACCTAAATTACCAGGATGGCTGCCAATCTTAAGACTCCCGTGTGAGGTTTCCTCCTGATTGATCTAATGTGATCCCCTCCACATCCCTAGTCTAGCCGCTTCTGGCCATGGGACCTCCACTGGGAGCTGGCTGAAACCAGTACCCAATGGAATAAAAATCCAACTGGGAACCGTTTCTCAGGGAAGTTGGCTGTAGGGACCACATGTGTTGGAATGTCGCTTAGACCATGAGGGATTTCTTTTTTTTTTTTTTTTTAAGATTTTATTTATTTATCTGAGAGAGAATGGGAGACAGAGAGCATGAGAGGGGGAGGATCAGAGGGAGAAGCAGACCCCCCCGCTGAGCAGGGAGCCCAACCAGGGACTCGATCCCGGGACTCCGGGATCATGACCTGAGCCGAAGGCAGTCGCTTAACCAACTGAGCCACCCAGGCGCCCGACCATGAGGGATTTCTATCTTTACTGTTGTCCATCAACGTCCTCTACTAACTACTTAAACTACAGAATTCGGTCATTTCCTCTTGTAAAAATTTTCTAGTGTTGTCCATAGATTAAAAATGGCAGGGCATAGGATGGCCTGGCACGGTATTTCAGTCCATTCACTAGGCACCCATCAGCAGCCTAGGGTGAGATGGGGAAGGGGAGGGACACCAGCATCCCTCTGGGGTCTTTTACGGGAGGAATGCCTTCACAGGAAGGCAGGATGGTGATCAATAGAGATTTCTTGTTTGAGGGATGGCTCTGGTCACTTTGACATCTGGAACCTCTGACATATCCTGCATGGGACGCCCCCCCGGGAGTGGGGGGGATTTGGTAATGGACCTTCTTTACTTTTCTGGGAGCATGGCCTCAGTAGGCTTCTTCTTCGGTTCCCAAGGACTCTTCCTTTTAACCCACTGGAAACAACTCGGATTGCAAAATTTAGGAAAGGGCTGATCTCCTGTAACACTGCATGGCCTCAGTAGGATCTGTCAGTTAGATCTCTTCTGCCTTTCTTTCCCACATCAATACTTGCCTGTTTCTTCGTACGTCTCATAATTTTTTTTAAAGATTTTTTTTTTAGGGGTGCCTGGGTGGCTCAGTTGTTAAGCATCTGCCTTCAGCTCAGGTCATGATCCCAGGGTCCTGGGATCAAGCCCCGCATTGGGCTCCCTGCTCGGTGGGAAGCCTGCTTCTCCCTCTCCCACTCCCCCTGCTTCTGCTCTCTCTCTCGCTGTGTCTCTCTTTGTCAAATAAATAAATAAAATCTTTAAAAAAAAAGATTTTTTTTTAAAGTAATCTCTAGGGAAGCCTGGGTGGCTCAGTCGGTTAAGTGTCTGTCTGCCTTTGGTTCAGATCATGATCCTGGGGTCCTGGGACCAAGTCCCACATTGGGCTCCTTGCTCAGCAGGGAGTCTGCTTCTCCCTCTCCCTCTGCTGCTCCCCCTGCTTGTGCTCTCTCTCTCTCTGATGAATAAATAAATAAATACATCTTTAAAAAAAAGTAATCTCTACACCCAATATGGGGCTCAAACTCATAACCCTGAGATCAAGAGTTGCATGTTCTACCGACTGAGCCAGCCAGGAGCCCCTGGTTTTGTTTTGTTTTTTTGTTTTTTTTTAATTTTTTATTTATTTGCGAGAGAGAGAATGAGAGAGAGCACATGAGAGTGGGGAGGGTCAGAGGGAGAAGCAGACTCCCTGCTGAGCAGGGAGCCTGATGTGGGACTCGATCCCGGGACTCCAGGATCATGACCTGAGCCGAAGGCAGTCGCTTAACCAACTGAGCCACCCAGGCGCCCCCTGGTTTTGTTTTTTGTTTTACGTCTCCTAATATTTTTTATTGACAAATGGACATTTTATTACTTTTTTTCACAAATGGACTTTTTTAAAAAGATCTCACATATTTACCTATTTATTTGACACAGAGAGACAGTGCGTGTGCTCAGAGGGAGACAGAGAGGAACTAGCTGACTCTGCGCTAAGCATGGGGCCTGACCAGGGCCTCGATCCCACGACCCTGAGATCATGACCTGAGCGGAAACCGAGAGTTGGGCGCTTAACTGACTGAGCCACCCGGGCACCCCACACATGCACATTTTAGCTAATACTTCATACCAGGTCTGGATTCTGGTCCCTCCCCGTGCCATGGCTGTAGTTGGATTTCGTGTGTTCGTTGGCTTGCGTGGACAAATCCTGTGGAGTGTCTCCCCACAGTGTGAAGCTGCTGCTATCTGCTCGGTTTTACCTTCTTGTTTGACTTTTTTTTTTTTTAAAGATTTTATTTATTAATTTGACAGAGAGAGACACAGCGAGAGAGGGAACACAAGCAGGGGGAGTGGGAGAGGGAGAAGCAGGCTTCCGCGGAGCAGGGAGCCCGATGTGGGGCTCGATCCCAGGACCCTGGGATCATGACCTGAGCTGAAGGCGGACGCTTAACGACTGAGCCATCCAGGCACTCCTTGTTTTGACGTTCTAGGGGCACCTGGGTGGCTCAGTTGGTTAAGCATCTGACTCTTGGTTTCGGCTCAGGTCATGATCTCCTGGTCATGAGATCGAGTCCCGCATAGGGCTCCCTGCTCAGTGCAGACTAAGCTTCAGATTATTTCTCCTTCTCCCTCCCCCTTGGCCCCTCCCCACTCACGCTCGTGCTCTCTGTCTCTTAAAAAAAAAAAAAAAAAAAGACCTTTCTAGAGGCTGCCCCATGAGCCAGCAATTGGTCAGAGGCTGTCCCCAGAGGCTTCCACCCTCTGCCGATGGGACTGTGGGTCGATCAGGGGAATGCATTCAAAGCTCAGGGAGTTTTAGGAGTCTGACATAGCTTTTACTTTCCGCCAGGCCTTTTGTATCTTCTCTGCATGTATGCGAGATATGCCACTCAGCCAGGCGTGTGTGGAGAGCTGGGGCCCCCTCTGGGCTCTCACATGCATGCAACCTTCCAGGCCACTCAGGATGTGATGAGGACAACCTCCTGACGAGAAGTGCCCTATCCCTCCTTCTGTTCTTCTCCAGTGGCCGCAGTGCAAGGTCATTAGTGACCACTGTGTGGTTTCTTATTGCCATGGCCAAGAATGACACCTGTGTGTGCGAGCCTCGCGCACAGCCTGGCAGCCTGAACTCCATGGCTAAGGTCCTGAGGGCAGAGCTGGGCTCCTGCTCTCACAGAAAAAACAATTTATGTGCTTGAACCCATTCAACAGCCTTCTCACTTCTCCTTGTTGCTAATGATGGGCAGAGACCTTGGGAAAGGAAACCAGAAAGACAGAGTTCTCAGGGACAAGAAGCTCTGGGTTTAGGGTGGGGAAAGGAGCCAGCTGAACAATTGGGTCTAGGGCAGTACCCAGGGTGTCCTGATGAAGCTAGGCACCCCATTGGGATTTGTATTGTTAAAAGATAACCTGAGCCATGATAAAGAGTTAAGAGTGTATTTGAGCAAAGTTGATTTGGATCAGGCGGCATCCCATCTAGCAGATAGAAAGGAGCTCCAAGGGGATGCGTGGGTGGCTCAGTCGGTTAAGCGTCTGCCCTTGTCTCAGGTCATGATCTCGGGGTCCTGGGATCGAGCCCCGTGTCAGGGTCCCTGCTCAATGAAAAGTCTGCTTCTCCCTCTGCCCCTCCCCCTGCTTGTGCTCTCTCTGTCACAGAGCAGGGAGTCTGATGTGGGGCTCGATCCCAGTACCCCGGGATCAAGACCTGAGCCGAGGGCAGATGCTTAATGACTGAGCCACCTAGGCGCCCCAAATAAAATCTTAAAAAAAAAAAAAAGAAAGAGAAAGGAGCTCCAAGGAGCTGTACAAAATCACTTTTATAGGCAGAAGGAAGCAGGAGCAAGAAAGTTATTCTGGGCAAAGCAGTGGGTTGGTTGTGGCAAGGTCACTTTCCTTTAGGGGGTGACGGGGTCTATCAGGCTGACGACCTCATTAGTGCTGATCAGGAGATTCCCAACTGGCTGGTTTAAGATTCCATCTCTGGGAGAGCTGAAACTGTCATTAAGGTAGGTCTCGGTTTGGTGCCTGGGGGCTTAGCATAAGTGACTCCGATTTGGGCCTACTACCCCGTTTTTATTCTCTTGAAGAGTATGTTACTCTGTTGTGATTCATTTAGTTGCTGGTTTTGTAGGTATTTGACTTATTTACTTGTCGGGTGGATGGCACAGTCATACAGTTCAAAACTGAAAAGGAACAAAAAGGTATGGACAGACCAACCTGCGCCCCCCCCGCCAGGCCCCACACCCCAGCCCAGCCTGTGGCGGACCCAGCTGTGTGTCCCAGCTGAAAGGTGTCAGCTCCCAGCCACACTGCGGACGTGCCCCTGACAGTGGGATGGAGGGTCCAGCCTGCCTCGACCTCAGGACAGCTTGACGCCTTGTTTGTGGAAGGCAAGGGCAAATGAGGAACCGATGTTATCTGATTAACACTCAGCAAGCGCGCAGTAGGGGCCTGCTGCCTCATGTGGGTCTTATTTCTAATCTTTTCCATAACTCTGTGAGCGACACCCATTATCTATTTTATGGAGGGGAAACTGAGGCTCAGGAAACTCAGAGAACGGCCCAGGGGTGCTCAGCTTTTAAGGGGCCTTACTGGTTGTCTACTGCTGCATAGTGTGTCACCCTAAGACTCACTGGCTTAGGAACAGTACAGCTTGGTTGTGCCTCGCATCTTCTGTGGGTCAGGAGTCTATAGGAGCAGCTTGGTTCTGGCTCTGGGCTCCTGTGAGCTTGTTTGTAGTCAGGATGTCAGCCTGGGCGGCACTCAGCTGAAAGCCTGACTGGGGCCGGGGGGTCACTGGCAAGCCTGCATCAGCGCACCACTGGCAAGTTAGTGCTGGCTGTTGGCGGGAGCCTCAGACCTCCACGGGGGCCTCTCCAAGGGTGGCTCGCGAGGCCGCACAGCATGCAGGCTGGCTTCCCCCAGAGCAAGCCCCGTGGAAGCCGCAACACCCTTATGATCCAACCCCAGAAGTCCCGGGTCACGCCCACCGCACCCTCCTGTTCACTATAAGTGAGTCACTAGGCGGAGTCCAGTGGACTGTACTCTACATTTTGAAGGGAGGCACACCAAAGAACTGAGGGCCCATTTTAAAGCCATCACAGGGCTGGGGCGCCTGGGTGGCGCAGTTGGTTAAATGTCCTGACTCTTGGTTTCAGCTCAGGTCATGATCCCAGGGTCCTGGAATGGAGCCCCACATCGGGCTCCCTGCTGAGCGGGGAGTCTGCTTGTCTCCCCCGCTCTCTGCCCCTCACCCTGCTCATGTGCTCTCCCACCCTCTCTCTCAAATACATAAATTAATTAAATAAACAAACCACACATCACAGGGTGGATCCAGAGTTTCACCTTTAGTCTGCAGGACCCCAAGACTCATTTTTCACTCAGCCCCCTGGAGGTTCGTGGAGCTAGTTCTCAGGACGTGAGGTACTGGGGTAGGTAGCAAAGTCTTCGGGATGCCCCCATCTGGACATGTCATGAGGACAAGACCCCATGAGGCAACACATGCTCTGGCTTGATGGGTGCAAATGGCAATTCGAGCCCGGGCCAGAGGAGGGCTGGGCCAGACGGGTCCGAGGGCCTGGGAGAGGCTGGGGTAGACCCGTCGAACCCCAGGGGGTTGGACCCTGCTGAGTTGACATGGAGGGAGGGAGGAGGTGTCCTGAACTAGGGCACAGGTGAGAATGAACCAGGAGAGACGGAGCTGCGGTAGCAGCCAGGGAAAGGTGAGAGGCCCCTGAAGTGAGGGGAAAGCCACAACCAGGTCCAAAGGACTAGGGAGCTGTGACCCATGTCGCTGCCCACCCGGGGCTGGGGATGTCTCTTACTGGAACAGCATGACCCTCAGCTGCCTGGGCCCCCACCCTCAGGCTCAGCCAGACGTTCTGGATGGGCCCAAACCAGGATAAAGTAGCAACTCTCCCTTTCCTGGAATGGATCTGGCTGACCCACTGGGGACAGGAGCTAGTGGCCTCTTATCTCCTCCCTTTTTGGTCTTGGGGGGCTGTGGAGCCTCATCTTCCCACTCACCGTGCACTCAGGCTGGTCAGGGACCTGGAGTATTGGGAAATCCCTCAACACTGGGTCCCTGACTCCCACCCCCACGTAGCTGCTGAGGATGAACCCTGTCCCCGCGGGAGGGGTCCCCTCTCTTGCCAGCAGGCAGGGGGGCGAACGCCAGCTGTACTCGGGATGATGTGGGGGCCTTTAGCCCTGGGGGAAGTAGGTCAGACCTTGGGGGGACTCTCCCTGGTCCGATGAGCTGTTCCCGCAGGGGAAGGGCGCTCCCTGAGAGGCAGTGTTGGAAGGCTCGTGAGCCAAGCCCCCAACACTAACTGAGAGGCGATGAAGGGTAATGGTGATGACATGGGGGAGCTGAACCATACTGACGGTGTCAGCCCCGCGGGAGAGAGGTGGCCTGTCTGCGTTTGTCAAGGTTACTGGGGCTGCTGCGGGGAGGGCGGGGCTCTGTCACATCTGTCACACCTCTGACCTTAGGGCTGCTGCCGGAAGGCAGGAAGGGGGGACGGAGGAGGGAGGAAGGGGAGGTTCCTGCGGTCAGGCACCTGGCTGCTGAGCAGGCTCCTGGTGGGCAGGAGGCAGTGTGAAAGGGCCTTTTCCTGGGGTTGGCGGTATTTTTATAGGGAGAGAGGAAGGAAAGGGATGAAGCACAGCAAGCGTCCTGGCTGACGGCTGACTGCAGGGAGATGCATGAGGGGCCCTGCAGTACCTTCCAGAGCAGGCCCTGGGGGGAGCAGGGAGGTCCCGGGGGAGAGGGCACTGGGTGGCAGTGCCAGGCAGGGAAGGGGGCCTCCTGACTGGGGGGGGGGGGCTGCAGGAGCTCCTTCTCTCCTTGTGGGACGTCTGTCCCATCCCAGACCCAGGTCCTCAGTGGCTCTCGATGTTCAGTCAGTGGATCACCAGTCACACAGGCAGGGACTGTTGGATGACCCCAGACAACAGGGGGGCCCTGGGTGGTGTGGGAGAAGATAGAAGACCTAAGGCTTCGGGGAGGAGGGTCTGGGCTAGGCACACAGTCCCCAGGGCCTCAGGCTATCTTTCGGCTGAGGCCCGAGAAAGTTCCACTGGGACCTGTCCTAGCCTTCTGGCAGAGACTCCCAGTGGAGGTCTCTGGGCACCCCTGGTCTCACCTTACAGATGACGGAACTAAGTCTCAGAGAGGCTGAGCAACTTGCCCCACGTCACACAGCTGGGAAGTAATGAAGTCAGAGTTCTTTGTCCCAGTATCAGGAAGGAAGAAGCATCTCTGTGAATCCTACACAGATATGTCTTTACCTAACACCCCGCCCCCTCCAGCTCCACTGGAGAACCCGATTCAAATCGTGTTAGAAACTGTGGGCAGAACAAATAAATGAAGAACAGATAGGGTGCAATGAAGGAAATCTGTGGCATGAGGTGCCTCCTGCACCTGCCAAGCAGAGGATGGAGCCCCTCTCTCCCGAATGGCCTCTAAGCCAGGCTGCAGGGGACCAGGACGGTGGGGGCTGTGGGGAAAGCAACCGGGTGGTTCCCACCTGAGGCCCTAGGTGGCATGACCCTCCCACAGGCTTCCCAGGCTCTGCCCTCACCCTCTGGCCAGGGCAAGCCGGGGTGGGGGCAGCGGAGAGGGCTCTGCCAAACCCCAGCTCCTGCCCCCCCTCAGCCAAGGCGGTGAGCTCTGTGTGAGGCCGGCTCTTGGGACTTAATGAAAAATTCACCAAGTTCAGGGGATTGTAAAGCGCTGAATGAGCAGGTGCTACTAGCCCTGGGTGGGGGCCTGCCCAGCACCACACGGCCCAGGGAAGGGCAAGGCTTGTGTGGCCAGCCCCCACCATGCCCAGGGGTTGTCTGTCTTTGCCACTGGGTCCAAACTTCCCATGGGGTCCTTGAGACCGAGATGCCATCTCCACCTGCGTGACTCTGGAGAAATGTCCAGCAAGTTCAGGAATGCGGTGTGTGTGTGGGGGGTGGGTGGTGGTGGTGGAGGGGAGTAGGGAATGGGTGGGGGTGCCCAGGCCAGAGTCCCCACCTAGGAGCACCCACTCCAGGCAGGGTTGGGGGCCCTGGCCAGCACATGTAGGCTGCTTGGCCAATGAGCTGCTTGGCCAGTGAGGCTGCTCCCTCGACGATCTCCAGGTTTCTTCAAGCTGAGGCATGTGGAGCAGCTGAAGAATCTGTCCTAGGATGTGGGTGTGTAAGAGGGAAACTGAGGCAGGAAAGGGCCCAGCTTTAGTATCCCCAAGCTGAGTGGGGCAGAATCCTGACTCCCTGCCGGGAAGGATCTACTGGGAGGGGGAGCAAACGGGGTCCTTTGCAGCTGTTGAAGGCATACTGGTGAGCCCGAGCCAGCTCCCCACAATCCCATACCTGCCCTTGGCCCCGAAGGGGTTCAGAGCAAGTCTCCCCAAAATATGCCACTTTGGCATGTGGACTATCTGGGGTGAGGGCAGTCAGGATGCAGCAGACTCAGGAGAAACTTCTGCCCCTCCCCTAACTATCCAGAAGGATGTAAATTGTGGGTCCTTCCCAGAATCGGATTTATTACGAGATGGATTTTAGCCAAGTGACCCATCTGTGGGGCAGGGCAAACATCTCATTACCAGACATTGCCCTGTGGATGGTGGTCCTCCACTTGGAGGCCCCAGACCCCTATCCGTTCCTTAGCTCAAGATGGCACACGTGCCTCAGTTTACCTTTGCTGTCTTTGAACCTCTCTCTGTATGTGGGGTTCCAGTAGGCCTGAAGTTAAATTTGATTTGTTGCTGTTAATCTGTCTCATGTCAGTGTGATTCTTAGACCCGCCAGAAGAAACTCAGCAGGGCAAATAAAAGATTTTCCTCCCCGTCAGCCCTATATCCAGCATTACCAGGGAAGCTTGTCCCCTGGGTGGGCCAGATCTCCCTTTACCCGGTGTACTTCACCTGAGAAGCGATTAAAGGAAGTCTGTTCAGGACTTCCCAGGCTTGTACTGAAAACGCAGCCAGTCTTGGGGGTGGGTGTGCCTGGCCCTCAGGGGACCTGGCTCCCACCCTCAAAGGACTTGATTTGAAAAGAAGCAACAGGCAGTTTGTACCACTTGGTCTATGACTGCTTTGGGGAGGTCCACACACGGGGCTTCCAGGGCGGGGTCCGGGGAGCCTCCAATCGGCCCGGTTACAGAGACAGGCTGAGACCTTGGCACAGAGAGGGCCAGCACCCGCCCTGACGTCACACAGCCACCCAGCTGGGCTCCCCCACGGGCAGCCTGGAGCTCCGGACCTGGGACAGCGGCCTGCGCTGGCCCTTCCCCGCTGGCCGCCGCTGGCCGCCCCGCTTAGGACCAGGGGAAGGGGTGGCCGGCCCGGCCCGTCGGGGGCCTCGGGGCACCGCCTCCCGGGCCTGGGTTCCAGACGCGAGTCCTCGGAGGACAGGGACGGCGGCGTCCGGGCGCCCTCCGGTGGCCGCCGCGCGCGGAAGCCGGCAGCCCGGAGTCCCCCGGCCTGCAGCCGGGCGAGGACGACAGCGGCCGGGGACGCCCGCGCGAGGGCGTCCGGGCCTCGCGGTCGCGTTGCCTTTTTAAAAGCACGTTTGCGCTAAAACCGAATTTCTGTAAAATCGGTGACATCGATAGGGCCTCCCGGGTCTGTAAAACGCGAGCGAAGCGCTCCCGGCGCCCTAGCGCGTGCGGAGGAGCGAGCGCGGGCAGCCGCGGCGAGCGGAAACGCCGGCTATTGTGGCGGCGGCGCTGGGCGGCTCGGGGCCCACCCGGCGGGGCGGGGAGCCCGCCCACCGGCCCGAGGTCCCGCCCATCTGGCCGCCGAGGCCCCGCCCCACCCCTTTGTCCGCCGCCGCCGGCCGTCTCCTCAGCTGAGAACCCGTAGCTACGTCGTCACCCCACGCAGCCCGGACCCCAGCCCTGGGGCGCGAAGTCGCGAGGGGTCGCCGCCGGCGCCATGGGGAGACAGGTTGCTGGAGAAATCCCGGGCCCTTCCCCGTTTTAAAAATCGCCCGCATTTGCGGAGCGCAGCCAGAGGCGCCGAGTGCGGCCTGTGAGACCGGAGCCGAGGGCAGTTTGCGGCCGGCGCCGCGGCTCGGGACTGCGCCCCGCTCCTGCGTGCCGCCCTGCGTGCTGCGGGGCGGCTGCGCTCCGCCCTTCCCGCCGGCGGGAGCAGAGCAGGAGGGGGCGGCGCCGCAGGGGGGCTCCCAAGGATAGAGACGCGGGCGCGGCGAGCGGGGCAGACCAGCGGCTCCCACGCGGAGGGGGCGGCCCACGCAGCCGGGCGAGACGAGGAGCCACCAGGGCCGCGGACCGCGCTCTCGGACCTGCGCGTGATGGAGGGTGGGTGGGGAGGAGGTGGCCGAGCAGAGGACTGGCAGGACGGGGGTGGAGGGTGGGTCCTGAGCCTGGCAGGTGCCCAGGGGCTTTCCTGGGCGTGGAGGAACGACCTGGAGGAGCTGAGGCTGCGCCTTGTGTGTCGGTTGGAGAGAAGGTTGGCCAGGTGGGGACGAGGTTGAAGAGTGTCTGAGGGCTGGCGGAGTCCGAGAGTGTAGAAAGGGCACCTGTGAAGTGGCCCCTCAGGACAGGTTGGAGAATGGGTGAAATGGGTAGTAGAGCTTACTGCTTGTAAAAATGGCAGTTTACCGCATACCTGCAAACTACATCACCAGCCCTTGTTGGCCCAGGAAGGCTCCTTTTCTCAGGCTCCTGCCTGAGATGTACTCACCGGCGGTGACGGTCCTGTCCCCGGGGAGGCTCCCAGTGGGAGCTCACCAAGCCTTCCGTCCTCAGCTACTTTGAAAACCCAGCAACGTTGTGTCCTGTGGCTGTGGAAACTGCCTTTAGAATGTCACATCCCGGGACTCTCAAACACCTGGGTCCTGATAACAACTTCCTGCTCTGCCGGGGGTCCCTTGCTACGGGGACTGCGGGCTGTTGCACTGATCCCTCACACCCTTAATCTGTGGTACTTGAACCCCTTGAAAGGTGCCTGGGCCCTACAGGGAGGTGGCCAGCAATCAAAACCAGCCCTGGGGACCTTCAGTGGAAGTTATTGGAGGGACTGAGGAGCTGCGGATGGGTGGCGAGAGCACTGCGCTAAAAGCTAATGTCCCTGCGTCTCTGCTCTACTTGCTCCTGGGGGAGCTCTCACAGCCCAGCCGGGGTCTGGGCTCTGCAGCCCAGCTGGCCAGAGAGAGAGAAAAGATAGCTGGACCCCTTCAGTTTCAAAAGTGGGAAGACAGACCCTGCCACCCGTGGGACTCACGCAGTGGGGATCGCTCCCAAATAGGAAGGCGGTGTGGACGCTGGACAGCCCCCCCAAGTATCTGATACTTAGGGCCATGGAGGGTCTTCAACAGGAGCAGCAAGACTGCAGAGGCTTCTAAAAGCCCCCCCTGCCTTGGCTGGGTGTGATGTCGTGGGAAGGGGCTAGCATCACAGGCAACGCTGTTTGGGCTGCCAGGTATGAGGAAGAAGCGATGGGGGGCTAAGGGCATCCTGAGGGGAGAAGGGGCAAGCCACTTGGGACCTAGTAGCCCAGGAAGGGGTTCAGTCAGGTCAGGGCTGCCCCTCCTTGAAGCATCTGGGGCACTGGCAGGGACTCAGATGCTGGCAACAGGTTTTGTTTGCTTAATTTCCCTTGTGTCTTAGAAACCTAAAAAAATACACAGAAAGGGTGTGTAAAAGGAAAGGCCTCCCTCACCCTTCCCCCAACCCTCCCTCCTGGAGTGAGTGTCCTGACCAGCCCCACCCCCATCCATTTTCAAACTTCTACATTAAGTAAAGGCCAGTTTTGGGTTTCCTTTTTTTTTAAGTTCAATTAATTAACAATATAGTGTATTATTAGTTTTAGAGGTAGAGTTCAGTGATTCATCAGTTGCATACAACACCCAGTGCTCATTCCATCACGTGCCCTCCTCCTTCATGCCCACCACCTAGTCACCCCATCCCCCCCCCCCCCACCTCCCCTCCAGCAAGCCTGTTTCTTTCCTATGCTTAAGAAGTCTCTTACGGTTTTTCTCCCTCTCCGGTTTCATCTTGTTTTATTCTTCCCAGGTTTTTTTTGTTTTTGTTTTTTACTAACCAGAATCATGCTGTATGTATTGTCCATGTGCTTTTTGGAGATGTTCTCAGCCTAGCACACTCCTTTTATCCATTTTATATTCCACAGAAATAGATGTTTGGGTTGCTTCATTCTGCTGTTATAATTATTCCCACTTTTGTGCACAAACTTGGGCACAGGGGCTGAAATTTGAGGGGAACAGTGTCAATTTGAGCCCTTGGCAATCTGAGGTGAAGGCATGTTGACTTGGCATTTAGCAGGTGGCAGGCCGTGCACGCTGACTTGGGCAGGAGGGCGGGTGGACCGTGAATTTGGGACCCACAGGCCGATGGCATCGTGTGTGACAGGGACATGGCTGGTTTTGCTCTTAATTTTTGTTTTTCTGGGAAACTTGATCTCTCCCTCTATTCTAAATGAAAGCCTTGCTGGATAGAATATTCTTGGCTGTAGATTTTTTCCTTTTAGCAGTTGGAATTTATCATGCTGTTTCCTTCTGGCCTGCAGAGTTTCTGCTGAAAAACCCACTGATAGCCGTATGGGGTTTCCCTTGTATGTACCTGCTTTCCTTTCTCTTGCTGCTTTTAAAATTCTCTCTTTATCACTACTTTTGGCCATCTTATTTACTTTGTGTCTTGGCGCAGACCTCTTTGGGTTGGTTGTGCTGGGGGCTCTCTGTGCCTCCTGGATCTGGATTTCTCGTTCCTTCCCCAGATTCAGGAAGTTTTCAGCTATTATTTCTTCAGACAAATCTTCTGCACCCTTTCCTTGCTCTTCTCCTTCTGGGATCCCTATCATGCAACTGTTATGCCTGACAGTGTTGCTGAGTTCCCTGGGTCTATTTTCATTTTGCTTATTTTTCCCCCCTCTCATCTGCTCAGCTTGATTGCTTTCCATGACTCTGTCCCCCAGGTGGCTGATCCTTTCTTCTACTTCCTCTTGCTTGCTATTTATTCCAGATGCTCTATTTTTATTTCCATTTAGTGAGTCCAATAGCTCTAATTGGTTCTTTTTTACGTCTGCTAGCTCTCGGTGGAGGGTCTCATGGAGGTCCTGCAGTCCTTCCTCAATTCTAGCGAGCATCTTTATGAGTGTTACTTTAAACTCACTATCAGACATATTACTTATCTCCGTTTCGCTTAGGTCTCCTACTCTGATTTTGTCCTGTTCTTTGATTTGGGACATATTCCTGTGTCTCCTCATTCTGTCTCTTGCGTTGTCTGTTTCTCTGTGTTAGGAAAGTCAGCTCCGTCTCCTGCACTTGAAAGTAGTGGCTTTATGAAGAGGTCCTGCAGTGCGATGTCTGTTCCCCAGAACCTGGTGCTTCCGGGGGTGTCTCCTATGTGTGTTGCCCCAGGGGTGTCCTCCCGTTGTGGCTGGGATGTGTTTGCCTTCAGTCCTGTTGTCTGCGATGGCTCCCTGCCTGTTGTGGGCAGAGTCTGGTGCCCGTGGTGTTAGTGGGCTGCTCCGGGGCTGCCTTGGGCTGGAGTTGAGTCAGACCAGGCGTTTGCCGGAGATGCAGTAGCACCAAACTGCAGGCCCTGTCCCTGTGCCGTCCCCGGAGAAGCTTCTGTTCGTGGCTGGGGCCTGCAGTCAGAGCAGGGGCCTGCCCTCAGCCCACTGCTGGGGTCACAGTCAGACGGGTGTGCGCTTATCTTCCCCTCTCCCTGGGGCAGGACTCACTTTGGAGTGGTGCTCACTTGTCTGGGCCACGCACACACTGCCAGGCTTGTGGCACTGCTTTGACGGGATCTTGCCAAGAGCGATCGGAGGGGATGGATCTGCAAAGCACACGGGGGGCGGAGAGGGTTAGCAAGGTTTTGCGAGCTGGTGGTGGTTCCCTGCAGAAGGGGGCTGCAACACCAGGACAGACGCAGGCCAGGCGGGAGGGTTCATAGAAGCACAGCGGGTGGTGGGTGGGGGTGGGTTAGGTGGTGCAAGCAAGTTAGGTGGAGGATCAAGGTTAGCAAGGTTTGCGGGCTGATGGTTCCCTGTGGGAGGGGCCCTGAAGCACCGGGACTGAGGCAGGCCAGGCCGGAGAGGTGACTCCACAGAAGCAGGGGGGGTTGTTAGGTGGAGAGTATCCACGCTGGTTCCCGCAGGCAGGTTGCTGGGGATCTAGGCTGGGGGGCGGGGAGGGAAGCGCCTGCAAGCGCTTGTCCCTGGAGGAGTCCCCACCGACCTCTGTCCCTCCGGGACACAAGTTGAGATGAATCAACAACTCTCCCATATACCCCAGGCATTTTTCAAACTGTTGGTTCTACCCAGCATCTCACGGGCTGTTTGCTCTGCTGTCCTTTTAGGGCAAGGCCTCGGCTTCCTCTCTCCGCGAGCCAAGCTGCTAATTTTTAAAAGCCCAGGTGTTAAGTTCCGCTGGTTGTAAGAACTCAGGAAATTCGGCCCCTCTGGATTTCCCAGCCGAATGCTCTGGGGGGTCTATCCTGCCCCTGGGCTCCCCTGATGTGCGGGTCCGGGGCCTCCCTCCCGCCCGCCTCGCGGGCCGCCTCTCGGCCGGGTCCTACCTGCTTCGCTGTGGCTGCTTGTCTGTGCCGGGCTGCGGAGAGTCTGTTCTGCCAGTTTTCGGGCTGCTTTCTGGGTTATTTATGCCGACGTGGGTGCTCTCTAGGCGGCCACGCGACAAGAGGTCAGCCCAGGGGCACCCTACCCCGCTATCTTCCCAGCAGCCTCTGCTCCCGGCCGGAGGGCGGGGCCTGCGCAGGCGCGGCCGCTAAATGGCGCCCAAGCCAGTAAGATGAGGCCCCGTGGCTGCCGAGGAGGGCTTCCGGCCCCGACCCTGAGCTACTTCCTAGAAGCCATCCGGGACTCTCCCAAGCCTGACTGTCTCGGTAAACACCTGGGAGGTTGTGCGAAGGGAGCGGGGCGCCCACGATGGGTCCACAGGCGGTGCCAGGCTGCAGCCCAGGGGCGGGGGCGCTGCCTTGTGATTCACAGCAGTTCGGGGAGCACTTGGCGGGCGCGGGCGGGGGGACTGCAGCAAGGGCGCCGGCGCTCCCCCTTGCAGGGGACGTACAGGCCAGACGGCTGTGGGGGCGGGGGGGGGTGTCTCTGCTGGCCACTGAGGTGCGGAGTGGCTCTAGGATAGCCCCTGCCCAGGGGCCTGCCGTCGGGTAGAGGAAGTAGACACTGGACGGACCCCAATATGTTCTGGGCACCGCTCTACTGGTCACTCCCCGATCAAACTGGGTGACATGAGGGAGGTGTGCTGAAGCCCCCGCAGCCCATGTCCAGGGGAGGGAGGGTGTGGCCCTTATCCCCTCTATCCAGGAAAGCTGTAGGATTCCGGAACTATCCTCAACCCCTCTGTCCCCAAGTTCAGCGCCCCCGCCGCTAGGTCGCCCGCCCACAGCAGCGCCACGGTCTCCCCAGCGGCAGAAGCTGTCCCCGGCTCCCAGGGCTGGGGTTCTGGCCTGATTTGGTTAAATAATGAAGTTGCAGAGAACCATGAGCCCCCAGACCAAGTTCCTAGCACAGTGTAGGTGCTCCAAGAGCACTGTGGAGGAGGAAGAACGGACAAGAGACAAGCTGCGGTCGAGTGATCTCCCATAGATCTCCCATAGATGGCTGCACCATCTCATGGGTGAGCACCCTCCACCCCCGGGCGACATGCACACCCTGCGTGGGGCTGGGCTCCGTTGCCTCCCCTGGGATCTGGAGTCTGGAACTACTATAGAAACCGTGTTCCGTGGTGGTCGTGCTCCCAGTGCCCCTGGCATGCTCGCTCTTGGGACACCCCCTGGATCCCTGAGCACCATGGAGAAGTCCACCTGCTGCAACCCAAATTGCAGATTTGTTAACAGGCACATTTTTGAGGTCATTCTGGGCTTGGTGGTGCCTCATGGCATCAGATAATGAAACACAAAGCCCAAAGCTGGGGATGAACCACTATCCCAATTTGCCTGGGCTTGAGGTTTGCAGACTTTCAGTGCTGACACTGAGAGCGCCCCAGTCCTGCTGAGGGGAAGCAGTGGTTCCCCAACTTCTGAGTCCATCAGAGACACATGGGCACTTAATGAAAACACTGGCTCTACCCCTGGAGTTCCCAGTTCAGTGGGTCTAGTGTGGAGTCCAATCACTGGCACTTCTAACTAGGTCCTGGGTGCTACTTGCTCCTGGTTGGGAGCC
The DNA here is from genome assembly GCF_011800145.1 of Mirounga leonina. Taxonomy (NCBI): domain Eukaryota; kingdom Metazoa; phylum Chordata; class Mammalia; order Carnivora; family Phocidae; genus Mirounga; species Mirounga leonina. The sequence continues at coordinate 21,101,731 of NW_023270380.1, forward strand.
CAAACTTCCAGAACAACTGGCCTGAGCGAAAGGGTGTTTGGGACCTGCGAATCCCAGTTTAGTGGGTGTCCCAGTACTCCATTCTGTCTGGTCCAGCGGTGTGGATACAGAGGTCAAGCTCCTCCAGCTGTCCACCAGTAGAAACCCAGAGCCCGCTGGCACGGTGGCTGGTTGCTGTGGAAACAAGGCTAAGCCCAGAAGTGCCCAGGCTCCTTGGCACCTGCTTCCCGGAGGGAACCCAGTCCCTGGGGAGGAGTGGACAAACAAAGGGAGCAGGGATGGGGCGCCTGGGTGGCTCGGTCGTTAAGCATCTGCCTTCGGCTCGGGTCATGGTCCCAGGGTCCTGGGATCGAGCCCCGCATTGGGCTCCCTGCTCTGCGGGAAGCCTGCTTCTCCCTCTCCCACTCCCCCTGCTTGTGTTCCCTCTCTCGCCGTCTGTCAAATAAATAAAATCTTTAAAAAAAAACCAAAGGAGCAGGGATCAGCACCCCCCTGCCCGCCCCAGAGAGCAACCCAGAGCAACCTCAGGACCGAGTCTTCTGGAAAGGAAATCACTCAGCTCCCACGGTCCCTGGCTTGAGTTCCAGAGCTAGAAGGGAGCTTTGCAATCGTTGGGCCGACCTCTTTTCCCCGGGGACGAGGCAGCCATGAGCTGACATGGCTTGCTGAGAACACTCACTGAGAACGGACAGTTGGAAGAAGCTTCTCCCCTTCCAGCCACCTCCCCACGACTCCTCCCTCCAGCCAAGAATGCCCACAGCTCCTAACTCCACTCTGCCCCACAGCTGGGAGCCCTCCACCTTCGTGGGTCCTCTACCTCCTGGATGTCTGAAGTCCACATCCGCACTGGCCGCCATGAACCGCAAGCCTGAGCGGAACGAAGGTGGAGAGTGGCTGCCTTATGTTAGGACACTGAGCAGAAGCGCACCCAAACCCCAGGGTTAAAATTGCAGATTCCTGGACCCACCCCTGAGACTGAGTCAGTAGGTTTGGGATGGGGCCCTGACACTTTCAACAAGAGCCCTAGGTAACAACACCCCAGCATCATCTGCCACAGCCAGCCACCCGGGAAGAAGTGAGGAAGTGACAGAAAGGAAGCGGGGTGATTGATTCAGCTCTAAAACCTGACAATGCACCAGGCAGAGCGAGGATGTCCCTGGGGCTCACAGACAATGGGAGGGGAGGCCTGGAGTGAGTTCGCTCGTCTCTCATGGCTCATTTCTCCCATCCAGCCGGAATCAGTTACTCTCAGGCAGTGTTGACTCACTCCCACCCAAATTCAGGAACCCTGGGGAGGGCTGACTGGGTCGGGTACGGAAATCAGGTGAGTGAGGCCTACATGGGTCCCCACAGCCCAGGCCTGGGTCGGCACCACTCAGGGCCCGAGGGAGGGTGTGGTCAAGAAGGGGTGGGTTGGGGGAAGACTGCACCAGATTTTTCGTTCCAGGCTGTGGAGGCTTCTCCCAACCACTGAGCCTCTGGGCAGGACACCTGGTGTGGTAGCCAGCATCCAAGATGGCGCCATGATTCTTGTGTCCTGGTCTTCATGTCCCTGTGTCGTCCCTTCCACATTGAATGGGACTGACTTGTGTAACTGATAGTAAATGGCATAAGTAATGGAGTCAGGCAGGCACCCCCAAGATAGATATTTTAATGGTATTTTAAAAATAAAAATTTGAAAAAATAAAAATAAAAATTCGGGGCACCTGGGTGGCTCAGTCGTTAAGCATCTGCCTTCGGCTCAGGTCATGATCCCGGGATCCTGGGATCGAGCCCCGCATCGGGCTCCCTGCTCAGCGGGAAGCCTGCTTCTCCCTCTCCCACTCCCCCTGCTGTCTCTCTGTCAAATAATAAAAAATAAAAATTCATGCCAAATATGAACAAAACATCAATTTTAAAGCCTTCACAAGCTTTAGCTGAATGGTACTGGAGCCTGAAACAGAAGGAAAGATCAGTGACCACAGTCCCACCAGCAGGCGCAGGAGCCCGCCGGGAGCGCGGGAGCCCTGGGCCCGGGGCTGAGCATCTAGTGACACTCATCCCCCTAATAGGCACCTGGATAGAAGCAGGCACGTGTCATCGTCTGGCTCCAGGAGAAAGGTGGCAGTCCGTCAGGACAGGACACGGGTGCTGTGCTGGGAGTGACCACGAAGCCCGCCTCCTTCCAGCCACCTACAGACCCACACCCACCGTCTGATACAGACGCTGAGCGAGCAGCGCAGGTGTGGAAACAGTCTGCAAGGGCCCCAGCCGAGCACCTTCGTGTGTCCACGTCACCCCCAGACAGCTTCTGAGGTGTGCTCTGTGAGCCTGGACAGGGAAGCAGAGTTACAGGGCAAGTCTGTGCAGACACATGAGGGGCGGAGCGGGGCTTTGCCTGCAGGCCATGTGGCTCTGCCGCCTGCGGAGCTGCATCTCCGCTCTGCCAAGTGCGCGCTGTCTACACTGGGTAACTTACTTACCTCCCTAGGGCACACGGCGTGTTTAGGGCACTCAGCGCCTTGGTTGGCACAGAAACGCCGGGCCCTGGCCATCATTCCTCTGTCAGGTGGAAATGAACTTCAGACGGTAGCTTCCACTCGCAGTGTCCACCGGTCTCGTTCTCTGCTTCTTGGCTCTGCTGCGGACCTGGATACCCGCCCCTCCCCCGGCAGGGACCGCTTGGCCTCTCCCGCAGGTGTCCCCACGCCTCCACCCTCGCACCAGGCAGGAGTGCGGCCGGCCAGGGCCGGTGGGGCAGGTGGACGACCAAGGCAGGAGCCAGAAGTCCCCTGGCGTGGGTGAGCCCCGAGGGCCTCCGTCCAGCTTGCTCGCAGGCTCCGGCCCTGGCCCTTGAGACTTCCTGAGCAGATCCACTTGAGCGCAGACACCTGGCCCAGCAGCAGGCTGCCACCTGGTTGGATCCCCAGGCCTCAGAGTGGGGATGAGGAGCAGGTGACAGGGGCGGGCTGGGGCGCCACTGGGAGCCGGGCTGGAGCCTCTCAGGAGGCTCCGCTCTCCTGCCCCACCCCCTCCCCAGACGCATGGGCCTAGCAGCTCTGTGGGCTCAGGCTGAGGACCCCGTGGTGTGGCTGGTGTGCAGGCAATGCTGGCCCGACTCTCCCGGAGCCTAAGTCTTCTAAGTCTTCTTGATTTGCTCCCTCCTCTACTGGCCGAAGCCTTCTCCCTTCCTGGGAAGGGGGCGTGGAGGAGGGCACCGCAGGAGCCCCGGAGGAAAAGGGCAGCCCTGGGGGGGTCCAGCCCCAGGGGGGAGGCCGGCAAGAGCCAGGAGGGCTCCCATGTCTGGGGGCGGCCTTGCAAGCCAGGGCCTCAGTGGAGGGGAACAGAGGCAGTGGAAGAAAGGCCCCGAAGGGCAACTGATGAATTCCGGGCCATGTCCCTGCAGCCAGTGCGGAGCAGGGAGGCAGGTGGAGCCCGGTGTGGGTGAGTGCAGTAACTAGCTCTGCTCTAACGGTCTGGTATCTATCTAGAACCCTCTGCGGATCCACAGGGTTTTCAGCGTGCAGGGATGAGGGACTAGGAGACCTGCTTTTGCAAGCTCTCTGCCTGCGCCGCAGAGGAGGGGCCAGGCATGGAGCGCGGGTGGCCCTGCGGGGGCTTGGTGGGGAGGCTGGCATGGGTGACACCTGCCGGGTAGGCATCACTGGGGCTCGGGGACAGATGAGGTGAGAATATGAAGACACCGCCACTCACGGACCGGAGGCATTTGTGGAGGGCAGATTTGGGGAGGCGTAGGACATACTGGGTTGGACACCAGTGGGACTCCACGGATGAATCCAGCAGGTGTCCCGGTGGCGCCGTGTACCATGCACCCCTCTCCCCCCAGTGTCCGCAGGAGACTTCTCTCCCCTTCCCTGTGGCCCCCAGCCTGCCCCGGCGTCAAGGGCCTCCCTCCGTGGTCCCCAGCAGAGGACCCGAGGACCTGTAACACGGCTCAGAGCCCACCACACCAGGCGGGGGTCCCTCGGGGTGACTAGCCCGGCCAGCCTCTGCAGACTGCCAGAGAGCAGCTGCTGTCCCCTCAGCTCCGGCTCCAGAGTCCGTCCACGTGAGCGGCAGCTGCAACCCCACCTCCGGCCACACCTCTCCACTCCCGATGGAGCAGAGAAACCTTCTCACAGTACTCTGCACCAGCACCCTCTCACCATGCGGCCGGCGTCACCTAGCTGCAATCCACACCCTTACCAGCCTGCGAAGCCCTCCCAGCTGTGCCCCTGCCGTCCCCCTGACCTCACCCCCCGCTCCCCTCCCCAGTTCCGAGCTCCACTGGCCACAAACTCACTTCTTGGGTCCGAGCCCTTTGAGAACAGGGTGAAAGCTGAGAAAAAGGCCCACCCACGTGTCCAAATCCGGCTTACAGGTTTCCAGAGGGTGCCTGGAAACAGCCTAATCACAGGGTCCAAAGACCAAACCAGGAGCATCCCCCTCCCCCAGATTCTCAAAATTGCCAACACGGTTTCCCACTTACTGATTGCAAAAGGGGTTTTACACACAGAACCTCGCTGTCCCAGCTAAGCAAGCCATGCGGGGGCTCCCATTTCCTGGATTACAAAAGAGGAAGCCCAGGAACCAGCCTCCCCTGCAGCCAGACCCCTAGGCACACGGGCCTTTAGGAGACAGGTGGAGGGACCGGGGGCCCAGGAAGGGGTGGGAGTGCGCCCAGAGCTGCAGCAGGAAATCAGGAGGACGCTGGAAGCCAGCAAAGATTTTCAAGAAGGAACTAAATAAACAGGGTCAAATATTGTGAAGCAGCTGGGGCACAAAGAGATCACTAGCTTTAAGCAGATTGTTGGTGACCTTCGTTCGGTGGGGGCAGAAGCCAGCCTCATGTTGAGACAGAAGAGGCCAGGACCTCCTCCCCAGCCGTGTGCAGTGGGAAGGAGATGGGGCAAGAGCGGAACGGGGGCCGGGCTCAAGGGATGCGAACTTTCTTCCTCTTAGGATGAACCTCAAGTCTGCTTACCTGCTGAAGGGGAAGTGGTGGGGAACAGGACACGAGGACAGGACGTGGGGACAGGACGCCGAGACAGGGGTGGAACCGGACAGGATGATGGGAAGCAAGGTCAGCGGAGATGAGGAGGTGCAAGGTACACCTCGGGGCCTTTTCACTTGCTGGTAGCAGGTGAACTCATTTGTGGATGGGGGCCAGGAATGGCTGATGCAGGGGCACCAGGGTCAAGGCCGCAGGACCCGACAAGGGACAGAGGCTTCCCTCCAGCAGCACAAACAGGCTCCGGACTGGAGGCTTTTGTTTTTTCTCCTCCTACTGCAAGCCCTCTTCCTGCAAGCCAGCAATCTCCCCCGCTCCCCGCATGGCAGTCATAACAGGGAGACACAAGGTCATGGCCTGTATTTACAGGTAAAATAGTACAGTCCCACTGGAGCGCACATACCGAGGCCCGGCAAAATGACTGTGAAAACCAGGGAATTTAAAAACCGGTTTCCAGGTAAAATAGCTGGGTAGCTCCAAATCTAGTTTGGGCTCTGTTGCAAATTGTATGCTTTTAGGGAGGTGTGGTGGTGTTGAAAGAGGGTGGAACTGGACGCAGCAGTTTCTCAGCTGAGGCTTCGAGCCCAAGTTCTCTGAGTCTGTGAGCCCTGGAACAGCCCCAGAGGCTCCAGCTGGTGACTGACCCTGGCAGGGGGCGGACACAGCGAGCATCACTGGGCATGTGGCTACCCACCCTCCAGGGACTATAACAAGTCTGGAGTGTCCTCCAGCCACTTGTTCTTCCTTTAAATGTCTCTCTAGAACTTGGGGTGGTTTCTGGCTTTGTAGGAGGGGTACCAGAAGGAACGGGGACTGCTCTGTGCAGGAAAGTACCGCCCATCATGAGGATGTGACCGCTGGCTGACCGGCAGCTGGATCCCAGCACGTGGAGGCTCCTCACCCCCTCCCGTCCCTGGAATGTGGGTTCCGGTCACCTCGCCCAGAAGCTGCCCCCAGGACGACCTTGAGACAGTGATGAGGTGCTGGGACCATCAGGAGGGAGGGGGTATGTGACTGAACCTGAGCTGAGGCTCTATGAATAGTGAGGATGTGGCGGGTGGGCTGGCGGGCACAGGGATCCACCAACTCGCAGCCCCCAAGACAAGCCTCATAGGTCTGCTTCCTGTGCTTGTTCAACCCATCTAGAGTGAGTGGCCTGCCTCTTTCCTCCGTCCCTCCCCTGTCCACTGTGTCTGGGTGCCGGCTTCAGATCACACCTGGGATGCTGCTGACGGGGTGAACCAGCACCCAGGACGGAAGAATGGCTGTCCCAAACATCTCCGAGATCAGCCATCTGGTCCCACCTGCCCATTTCCCAGCTAAGAAACCCAAGTCCAGCCCAGAGCAGTCTCCCGTCTTGTCAGCCTCACAGCTGGTGGCAGGTGCACCATCGGCCTGGGGGGCAGGCAGGCAGGGTGTCCCGGGGAGACAGAGAAACAGGAAAGAGACAGGCAGCCCGTTCAGACACTAGCAACTCGTACATGAAGCCAGAAAGTAGTCCAGGGACTCCGCTACACCACCTCTGAGCCAGAAGAAACAAAAAGTCCTCACTGTGGTCTTACGCAATCCCCCAGGACTGGCCTGCCTGTCTGTGTACTCCATAATGTAATATACAGATTTCCCCAAGACTATGGAAGTATTCAACCCCTCAGGCAGGAACAGGACTCAGAGAATACTAATAAATGGGACATCAAGTGTTTGCCACAGGACTTTTAATCCTTTAAGGGATTTAATTATCTGCATGAGCTAAAGGAATGTGCTCCCGGAGAGATGTGTACCACTCTCCCGGCCGGCTCGGCAGGAGAGGCTTCTGGGGACGGCATCTGCCCCCAGACACAATCAGCGGAGGCTCCAGGCAGTTGCTGGCTGCCTCCTGTGGAGCAGGCTGAGCTCTGAGCCCCACGTTCACTGTGGGGACAATACAGGCTGAACCCCTCGGTCTCCTCACACCTGCCGAGGAAAGGAGCTTTAAAAGAAAAAGCAGAAGCCCCTGGAAGAGTAGTCAAATAAAGCTCTTCAAGACAACAAAGGAAATGCTCACTGAACGCTCACCTCCAAGTACGACCAACCGCTCGCTGGGACACAGCTGTGTCCACCAGACCGTGACCGTGAAGCTTATTCTCCACAGAACCCCCAAGTCCAGTGGGTGGAAGCAGTGTCATCCACTCTGCAGCCTCTGCACCTGTTTAAAAGGTTTAGCAAATGGGCTCGTGCTGTTTAGTAAAAAAGCAACAGCCTTCCAAAAATTAACCTGTCCAACCCACAGAACCGGAGAAAACATTTGCTAATCATCCATCTGGTAAGGCATGGGGATCCAGAATATATAAAGAACCTCTACAACTCAACAACAACACAAACAATCCAATTTAAAAATGGGCAAAGCATTTGAATAGAGGTTTCTATAAAGAATAATAAAGAATAAAATCTAAAAGATGCTCGGGGTGCCGGGGTGGCTCGGTGAAGGCTCTGCCTTCGGCTCAGGTCATGGTCCCAGGGTCCTGGGATTGAGCCCCGCATCGGGCGCCCTGCTCAGCAGGAAGCCTGCTTCTCCCTCTCCCACTCCCCCTGCTTGTGTTCTCTCTCTCGCTGTGTCTCTGTCAAATAAATAAATAAAATCTTAAAAAAAAAATGTAAAAGATGCTCAACAGCACTCATCAGTTAGGGACATGCAAATCACAACTATGAGATCCACTTCCCACCCACTAGAATGGCTGTTTTACACACACACACACACACACACACACACACGTGTATATATATAACAGGTGTTACAGAGAAACTGGAACTTTTTTTTTTTTAAAGAGAGCAGAAGGGGAAGGGCAGAGGGAGAGGGAAATTTTTTTTTAAGATTTTATTTATGTATTTGAGAGAGCGAGCGAGAGAGCGCACAAGCAGGGGGAGCAGCAGAGGGAGAGGGAGAAGCAGGCTCCCTGCTGAGTGCAGATCCCGGTGTGGGACTCGATCCCAGGACCGTGAGATCATGAGCTGAGCCGAAGGCAGCCGCTTAACCGACTGAGCCAGCCAGGCGCCCCGAGAGAGAATATCTTAAGCAGGCTCCATGCATGGAGCCCGACGCGGGGCTCGATCTCACCACCGAGATCATGACCTGAGCCGAAATCAAGAGTCGGATGCTCATCTGAGCCACCCAGATGCCCCAAAACGGAACCCCTGTGTTTTCCTGGTAGAAATGTACACTGCTGCAGCCACGGGGGAAGTGAGTGGTATGGCAATTTATAGAAAACTAAAAATTAGAAGTACCACATGATCTAGCAGTCCCACTGATGGGTATATGCCCCAAAGATTTGAAAGTAGGGTCTCAAGAAGAGAGAGCTGCACACCCCCGTTCACAGCAGCACTATTCACAGTAGCCAAGAGGTGGGCACAGCCCAAATATCCAACACTGGACAAATGGACACACAGAATGTGGTGTGCACACACACAACGTAGTAGTCTCCAGCCTTCGATGGGAAGGAGACTCTGACGCCTGCTACAACACGGATGGATCTTGAAGACATTATGTTAACTGAGAAAAGCCAGGAACAAAAAGACAAATATTGTATGACTCCATTTATATGCGGGACCGAGACTGGTCCAAGTCATGGCAATAGAAAGCAGGCCACCCTTCCTTTCTAAGGCTGAAGACTATTCCATTTTGTGTGGACGAACCATATTTTGTGCGTCCATTCTTCCATTCCGGTTATCAGAGGCAGGGGAAAGGGACAGGAGTTACTGTTTAGGGGGACAGAGTTTGGGAAGATGAAAGAGTTCTGGAGACGGACGGCGGGGGGTGGGGGCACAACAGTGTGAATGTCCTTAACACCACTGAAACTGGACACTTAAACATGGTTCATATGATACAGCAGGGAGCTCAATGTGGGGCTCCATCCCAGGGCCCTGGAATCATGACCTGAGCCGAACACAGATGCTTAACTGACTGAGCCACCCAGGCGCTCAAAATTAGAAAATATTTTAAGTGAAAGGTAAAAAACCCAATATACCAAACTTATGGGATGCAGCTAAAACAGAGTTTAAAGGGAAATTTATAGCTTTTAATTATTAGACAAAGAAAGATCTCTAATTAATAACCTAAGTTTTGGGACACTTGGGTGGCTCAGTTGGTTAAGTGTCTGCCTTCAGCTCAGGTCATGATCCCAGGGTCCTAGGATCGAGTCCTGCATCGGGCTCCCTGCTCTGCGGGGAGTCTGCTTCTCCCTCTGCCTGCCGCTCTCTCTCTGACAGGTAGATAGATGAAATCTTAAAAAAAAAAATAATAACCTAAGTTTCTACCTTCAGAAATTGGGGGAGGGGTGCCTGGGTGCCTCAGTTAGTTAAGCGTCTGCCTTCAGCTCAGGTCATGATCCTGGAGTTCTGGGATCGAGTCCCTGGTTGGGCTCCCTGCTCAGCAGGGAGGCTGCTTCTCCCTCTGCCTCTGCCCTTCTCCCTGCTCCTTCTCTCTCTCGTTCGCTCACTCTCTCTCAAATAAAATCTTTAAAAAAAAAAAAAGAAACTGGGGGGAAAGGGAGCAATTAAACCCAAAACAAACAAAAAGAATGAAGCAATAAGTAGAATCAATTCAACTTAAAATATAGAAACAATAGAAAAAAAAAATCAATGAAACCAACAGCTGAGTCTTTGAAAATATCAATAAATTGATATTTCTCTAGCCAATCAGATCAAAAAAGAGAGGGAAGACAAAAATTACCTGTGGGAATGAAAGAGGAGACCACACTACAGATCCTCAGATATTAATAATATAAAATATTATGATGAAATTTATGCAAATAAATGATAGCTTGATGAAATGGAAAAATTCCTTGAAAGGAACAAACTACAAAGCTCACTCAAGAAGAAACAGGGGCGCCGGGCTGGCTCAGTCCATAGAGCATGTGACTCTTGATCTTGGGGTTGTGAGCTGAAGCCCTACGCTAGCCTACCTAAAAAAAAAAAAAAAAAAAAAGGAAGAAAGAACGAACCTGAATATAATATAATATTATATATATATATACACATTCAAAGAGAAAGGGAATTCAGTTAAAAAAAAAAAAAGAAAAATTACAGAAAAAAAGAAAATTATAGGCCTAGATAGCTTCTCTGGAAATTTCTACCAACATTTAAATAAGAAATAATAACTGTTTCAGCAAATATAAGAGGTTATACTTCCCAATTCATTTTATGAAGCCTTCAATTACTGATCCCAAAACCAGACCAAGACATTACCAGAAAACAAAACTACGTATCTATATCCTTCATGAACACAGGCATAAAATTCCTTAACAAGGTATTAGCAAATTGAATCCAGGGATATAGAAGAAGGATCATTACCAAGTGGGCCTTATTCCAGAAATGCAAAGTTGGTTCAACATCTGAAAAGCAATCAGTGTAATTCACCATATCAACAGGCCAAAAGAGAAAAGTCACATGATCTCATCTCCACAGATGCTGAAAAAGCATTTGGCAATATTCAACATATAACAAAAACTCTCAGCAAACTAAGAGAAGATGGGAACTTCCTCAACCTGATAAAGGAAAACCTACGGCTATCATCATCCTTAATGGTTAAAGACTGAATATCTTCCCTGTAAGATGTAATGAAGAAAGGATGTCTGCTCTTCCCACTCTTTTTAAACATTGTACTGGAGGTCCTACTCAGTGTTAACAGGCAAGAAAAAGAATTAGGAAGGCCTACAGACTGGAAAGAAAGAACTACCTTTGTGGAGGACATCATCTTCTATATAGAAAGTCTTAAATAATCTGTAAGAAAGTGAGTAGAAGTAAAAAATCTGACAAGTACACGTTCCATACAAACTAAGTCAACTGAACATTTGGCAAGTGAAATTACAGAAGAAAACAGTACCATTTATGATATTATCAAAAACCATGATATACCTAGAAATAAATCTAACAAAATGCATAGAAGATTTGCACAGTGTAAGCTACAAAACACAGCTGAGAAAGTCAGACTTAAATAAATGGATATACACCAAGACCCAATATTGTTAAGATGTCAATTCTCCCCAGTTCTCCATAAAATGATCCATCCATTCACTCATTCATTCATTGTAAAAGTAAACTCTACCCCCAACGTGGGGCTCAAACTCACGACCCCAAGGTCAGGAGTCGTATGCTCCACCGACTGAGCCCACCAGGCGCCTCTAAGATCAACTAATTTTTGACAAAGGTGCCAAGGTAATTCAAAAGAGGAAAGATTGTCTTTTAAATAAATGGTGGTAGAATATGTAGACATTCACGTCTGCATAGAAAACAACAGACTTTTTTTTTTTTTAAGATTTTATTTCTTCATTTGAGAGAGAGCAAGCACAAGAGGGGGTAGGGTCAGAGGGAGAAGCAGACTCCTCACTGAGCAGGGAGCCCGGTGTGGAACTTGATCCCAGGACTCTGGGATCATGACCCGAGCCGAAGGCAGTTGCTTAACCAACTGAGCCACCTAGGCGCCCCAAAACAACAGACTTTTATTGTTACTTCACAACACATACAAAAATAAACTTAAAACGGATAATAAAGCTAAAATGTAAAACCTAAACTATAAAATTTCTAGAAAACAAACAGCAGAAAAACCTCGAGTTAGGCCAAGACTTCTCAGGACACAGAAACTACAAATCATAAAAGAAAAAAGTTGATAACTGAACTTCATTAAGTTAAAATGTCTTCTCATCAAAAGGTACTGTTAGGAAAATGAAAAGGCAAGCCAAAAGAAGGGTAAAGATTCTTGTAAAACACACTCCTGATAAAGGGCTTGTATCCCGAAATGTAAGGAACTCACACCAGTAAATAATGAGAAAACAGTACAGTCAAAAAAGGGCAAGAGATGGGGTGCCTGGGTGGCTCAGTCGTTAAGCATCTGCCTTCGGCTCAGGTCCTGATCCCAGGGTCCGGGGATCTAGCCCCACATTGGGCTCCCTGCTCCGTGGGAGGCCTGCTTCTCCCTCTGCCCCTCTCCCTGCTTGTGTTCCCTCTCTTGCTGTCTCATTCTCTGCCAAATGAATACAATCTTTAAAAAAAAAAAGGGGGCAAGAGATATGAACGTGATACTTCAGCAAATAACAGATGGGCGGCAAGTAAGCACGTGAACACACGCTCAGCACCTCGGTCATTAGGAAGCTGCAAATTACAACCTCAATAAGACACCACCTATTAAATGGCTAAAATTTGAAAAACTGACATACAGGGGCACCTGGGTGGCTCAGTCGTTAAGCATCTGCCTTGGGCTCAGGACATGATCCCAGAGTCCTGGGATTGAGTCCCGCATCAGGCTCCCTGCTCAGTGGGGAGTCTGCTTCTCTCTCTCCCTCTGCCCGTGCTTGTGCTCTCTGTCAAATAAATAAATAAAATCTTAAAAAACAAACAAACAAACAAAAAACTGACATACAAATGCTAGTGAGGATATGAAGCAATGAGAGCTCCCGAACAGTGCTGGTGGGAACTTAAAAATGGCACAGCTACTTTGAAAACCAGTTTGGCTGTTTATTAAAAAACAAAAAACAAAAAACAACACACACACATACCAACTAAACATATACTTACAACTTAGCAAACTGACTCCTAGATATTAACCCACAAGAAATGAGGACCTATGTCCACACAGATACATGAAGGTTTATAGCAGCTTTATTGCTAATTACCCCAAACTGGAAAAACTCACACATCAACAGGTGAATGGATAAACGAAGTACGGCACTTCCAGGCAAAGGGCTACTTTCCAGCAACGAAACAGGACTCTGATATATCAACAACATGGGTGGCTCTCAAAAACATCATGCTAAGTGAAAAAGAGCCAGACGCAAGAAGCTCTGTGCTCTGTGGTCACACTTAACGGTCGGGCAAAGGCTCAATCTGTAGGGTCAGAATCAGATCAGTGGCCGCCAGGAGGCGGGGAAAGGGGATTGACTCTAATGGGACAAGGCAAAACATGCTGGCACTGTGACATCAAACAGCGTAAATAAAAAGGTGTGTTTTTACTGTATATAATTTAAATCTCAGTAAACCTCAATACAAATCTGATACTTAAAAAGATAATCTGTGACAGCAATAAAAAGTATCGGGGCACCTGGGTGGCTCAGTCGGTTGAGTGTCCGACTCTTGGTGTTGGCTCAGGACGTGATCTCAGGGTCGTGAGATCGAGCCCCATTCAGCGTGGAGTCTGCTTAAGATTCTCTCTCTTCCTTTCCTTCTGCCCCTCCCCCCTCTCAAAAAATTATATATATATATATCAGAGATTTATTTTTTTTTAAGATTTTATTTATTTATTTGAGAGAGAGGCAGGCAGAGGGCGAAGGAGACTCCCCACTGAGCAGGGAGCCCGATGTGGGGCTCAATCCCAGGACTGTGGGATCATGACCTGAGCCAAAGGCAGACACTTACCCCCCTTAGCCACCCAGGCGCCCCTGTATCAGAGATTTAAAGACGAAAGTACACAAAGGTACATAAGCAAAATGATATAGGTACATGTTCATTTAGGTCAAAATTTTAATGCAAAAAATTGGAAACAACCTAAATATCTTTCATTAGTGAAGTGGTAAAACCCACTGAGAGGCCAAAAATAAACACCTATGACCTCTGCAAGGGTTCCAAGACCAAGCAATGGGAAGACCAGTCTCCTCGACAAACAGTCCTGCCACAACCATATGGCCACACGCCAGAGAATGAGACTGGACCCCAACCCCTTCCATAGACAAACATTAGCCCCAAATGGATCAATGACCTAAATTTAAGACCTAAAACTAGAAAGCTTTTTTATTAGAAGCAAACACAGAGGTAAATCTTCATGACTTTGGATTTGGCAGTGGATTCTTAGATTTGGCACCCAAAGCAAAAGCAATAGAAGAAAAAATAAGATACACTGGGCTTCATACAAATCAAAGGCTTTGGTACATCAAGAGACATTATCAAGAATGTAAAAAGACAGATTATGGAATGGGGGAAATTATTTGGGAATCATGTATTGATTCAATATTCAGAATATATAAAGGACACTTACAACTAAATAACAAAAGACAGCCCAATTTAAAAATGGGCAATGGACCTGGAAATGGGGGAGGTGGGTTGGGGGGATGGGGTAACCGGGTGATGGGTATTAAGGAGGGCACATGATGTGATGAGCACTGAGTGTTATATGCAACTGGTGAATCACTGAGCACTACATCTGAAACTAATGATGTACTATATGTTGGCTAATTGAATTAAAAAAAAAAAGATCTAGAAATGGCCAACAAGCACATGAAGAGGTAACTGACATCGTTGCTTATTAAGGAAAGGCAAATCAAAGCCACAAGACACCACCTCACACCCACAACAATGCCATAAAACAAAACAGTAAACAGCAAGCGCTGGAGGACTTAGGGAGAAATAGGAACCCTCCTCTATCGCTCTATTGGCAGGAATGTAAAATGGTGCACCACTACGGAAAACATAGTTCCACATAAAATTACCATACGACCCATCAATTCTACTCGTAGGTATATACCCAAAATAAGTGAAAACGAGTACTCAAACAAGGACTTGTTCACAAATGTTCATAACAGCACTATTCATAATAATCAAACGGTAGAAACAACCCAAATGTACATCAACTGACGAATAAACAAACTGAGGCATACTCATAGAATGGATTATCATTCAGCCATAAAAACAATGAAGGACCGAGACAAGCTATAACTTGGATGAAACTTGAGAACATTATGCTTAAAGTCCAAGAAGATACGAAATGTCAAATATCACATGATTCTTTATATATGGAATATCCAGAACATGCAAATCCATAGAAACAAACAACAGATTAGCAGTTCCTGAGGAAGAGGAAAGGGGAGATGGGTGTGATTTTGTAACGGGCATGGGTATTCTTCTAGGGCAATGAAAAAGTTTTAAGAGAGGTGGTGGGCTGGGCACCTGGATGGCTCAGTCGGTTAAGCGTCTGCCTTCAGCTCAGGTCATGATCCCGGGGTCCTGGGATCGAGCCCCGCATCGGGCTCCCTGCTCAGTGGGAAGCCTGCTTCTCCCTCTCCCTCTGCCCACAGCCCTTGCTTGTGTGCTCTGACAAATAAATAAAATCTAAAAAAAAATAAAGAGGTGGTGGGTGCACAACAATGTACACACTAAATGCCACTGAACTGTACATTTTTTTTTTCAAGATTTTATTTGAGAGAGAGAGCACGAGTGGTGGGAAGGGGCAGAGGGGGGGAGAGAGAGAGAGAAGCAGACTCCCCGCTGAGCAGGAAGCCTGACATGGGGCTCGATCCCAGGACCTGGAGATCATGACCTGAGCTGAAGGCAGACGCTTAACTGACTGAGCCACCCAGGCGTGCTGAACTGTACACTTTAAAATGGTTAACTGTACATGATTTTCACCTAACACAATGAAAAACAAATCCAGGGCGTCTGGGTGGCTCAGTCGTTAAGCAGCTGCCTTCGGCTCAGGTCGTGATCCCAGAGTCCTGGGATCGAGTCCCACATCGGGCTCCCTGCTCAGCGGGACGCCTGCTTCTCCCTCTCCCACTCCCCCTGCTGTGTTCCTGCTCTCGCTGTCTCTGTCTCTGTCAAATAAATAAATAAAATCTTTAAAAAAAAAGAAAAACAAATCCAAGTGAAGCTCCTATGTATTGATATAGGAAGATTACCAAAATAAGTTTCTAAGTGAAGAAAGCCATAGTGTATTAGGTAAGGGAGAATGTATAAATGTCTACCTATTTCCTTGGATTTCATATAAAATTCAAAAGCATTCTGCAAAACACTATTATCTCCTTTTTCTGGCAATGCACATTATTATGGAATGATAAACCTCAAAATCAGGGTAACGATTATCTTTGGGAGGAAGAAAGAGCCAAATGTCATCAGGAAAAGGTACACAGGGCTCAAACTCTCTCATTCCTGTTTTATTACTTTGACAAGATCCGATGAGCACGAGACAAAAACAATGACCAATGTGACCAGTGTGGGTGGTGGGTACGTGTACTCTTACTACGCTCTATACCTTTTTGTATGCTAGAATTCTAGAAGTGAAGATTAGGAAAAGAACACAGGAAGGAATTTCCCAAATGATAACTATTCTTGGTGGGAAGTTTATCATTTTAGTTTCACGCTTTTCCATCTCTGTATACTGTCTAAATTTTCCACAATAAATGAGGACTCCTGTAATGGGGAGAAGATTAATGAAAGCTACGGATTTCAAAACTCAGCCAACAAATGCAGTCTAACTGTGCACTGGGAGCCATGTCTGTTTCAAAGTAGATACGCCCCTCTCTGAGTTGTGGCTGGACACGTGACCGCCCAGCAGACACTGCCGCTGGAGGGGGCCGTGGGACTAAGCGCTCGCTCATGGAACAGAAATAAGGGTTCTCCCTTTAAAATGGGGCATGTATCCCTGCCTCTCCACTCCCACCTCCCTCACTGAACTGGGGATGTGATCCTGGCAAGCCTGCTTCTAACCAATGCGTATGAAACAATCCCATCCCGTAGGATGGTGAAGAAGCAAAATTAAAGAAACTTGGGGCTCTCGATCACTTCACGAAGTCCTGAAACCTACCCGTCCTGCACCACCTGCCTCCTGTGGCCTGTTCATAAGTTTGAACTATCTTACTTGAGCCACTTTATTTTTTTAAATTTAATTATATATATATTTTTAAAGATTTTATTTATTTGACAGAGAGAGACACAGCAAGAGAGGGAACACAAGCAGGGGGAGTGGGGGAGGGAGAAGCAGGCTTCCCGCTGAGCAGGGAGCCCGATGTGGGGCTAGATACCCATGCCACTTTATTTTTGAATCTCTGTTGTCCCAGATTAGTTGGCATCCTAACTAATAATGCCAGGGACAACAGCTTAAGGTTGTGCCTTCCATCTCTGCTACTGGATACCATTTAAGAGCATGGAACTACCCATCTTTTTTTTTTTTTTTAGATTTTATTTGAGAGAGAGAACAAGAGTGAGAGAATGAGCATGAGCAGGGAAGGTGGGAGAGGAAGAAGCAGACTCTTCACTGAGCAGGGAGCCCAACGTGGGGCTCGATCCCAGGATCACGACACAAGCCAAAGGCAGATGCTTAGCTGACTGATCCACCCAGGTGCCCCACTACCACTCTTTTATAAAGGCAATGTAAGCTCTCTCAATCAACCTAGAAAATAATGCAATACTCGAATGTAAATCCCATTAAGACTTTTCATGAAATATGACAGGCTAATGATTAAATGTTCATACAGAACAGAGGTTCAAAAATAGATAAGAAAAAGTATCCAAAAAGGGGGAGATTTGTCGTGTACAAAAATGTTTTAAAACTACAGTAATTTATAGTATTAGCACATAAGTGGTCAGATAAATGGAACAGAATTTAGAAGCAGATATATGTATGCACATATATGTGTGTATATGTATATACATATATATGGAAGTCATAAAAGAAAAAAAATGAAACTGACAATACAGATTATAACGTCTATGACCAAACACAGACACATATAAATAGACCTAACGCCATAAACAAAACAGAATAGCAATAAACTGGCAGAAATTATATAATAAGATATATATATAATGAATGATCAGTATACAAGCTATATTTTTAATGCTAATAAATCAATATAAAATTATCTAATTGAAAGATGGGTAGAGGAACACAAACAGGCAATTTATAGGAGAGGAAATACAACTGGCCAATAAAAATAGATGCTTAATCTTACTAGTTATCAGAGAAACACATATGAAGATGAAATTTCATTTTTCACCCATCAGACTGACCAAGACTTCAGTCTGGCAATATGGAATGTTGACAGGGGAAAAAGCAGTATTCTGCAACACTATGGAGCTGGAAGGGAAATTAGGTCAGCCACTCTGGAGGACAACATGGCAGGTCTATTAAAAAAAAAATTGCACAGACCGCGTGAGCCAACAATTCCACTTCTTGGTATCTACCCTTGAAAAACTCATGCAGACGTGCAGGAAGACACGTAAGAGAGCGTTCACTGGCACAGCACTTAGAATAAAAAAACCACAAGGAACCTAAAATGTTCAATTAACAGAAAAATGGCTAAAGAACTACTCTATGGAAGAAACCCAGCAGATTAAAAGAACAGAGTAGACCTCTACTTAGTAAAAGGGAAAATTCTCCATGAACACAGACCGGAATTAAAAGTTACAAAATGCAGACCTTATGAGAAGCATGTTTACATCTCTCTATTCTGCCACACACACAAAAAAGTTATGTCACCTTCAACTGGAGATATTTAAGTTCATGATTTTGGTAAAGGGTAAAAACTGTCAGAATTGTACAAATAGGACATTAAAGAAAGGTGAAAAAAATCAGTGCATGTAATCACATTTGGACTGGCTCTTTCCATAGACTCGTGAGTCAACTGAGCAGTTCAGGGCCAGGCTGAACGGAGCAATCATGCTCAAGACTTTGTTAAAACCACAAGAAAGGAATTGACTGCTCCAATTTTTACTGCTCCCCCATGTTTGATGGCCCGAGTCCAAACGCCAAGGTCAGTTCTGGAAAAGTCAGCCACTTCGTTTCCTGGTACTTAAGTATCCTAATCAAATCACAACTTATTAAAAGTGGCATAACAGCTAATAAAAATGGAGCTAATGCTTCTTTCATTACAAAATAAATCAAGCAAAATAATAAGCACCTGAAATAAGGACCACGTAATAAATTCCAAAGAAGAGTGTTGGAAGGACAGTAATCAACTCATCTTAAAAAGCTGCAAGTATGTGAGATAAAAGTCCAAGTCTGATTAATACTATGGAAATAAAGTTCAGACTGGTTCTCCCCCAAGGAGATCACATGCACACATTTTTAGGTTGCTGACGGAAGTGCTGAACTCAGCTCAGCTGGGGAAAGACGACACAAAGACGGTTTTGGTTGCAGACTGTTGCACTCCGAGCCCCCAATGCATTCTTAGCCATCACTTATGATTTTGAACTGGTTGCTTCTCCTCTTCCATAAGGCAGATGGTCAGTACTCGGTTGCACGGCTTCCGAGATGTACTCACACACCAACAGCTCTCCGTAAGTGTTCACGGTACCCCAACACGGCAATAAAACCCCAAGATGACCAACTCCTTCTGTCTCTCCCAATCTCACACAAGCAAACGAAATTTGAGGTCCAAGTCAGCCTGCATTTCGGGGGTGGGGGTTGTTTTTGGAATAGTTTCTGGCACTCCACATTATCCTGACGGGGGCACTCCCCTGCTTACTGCTTTGCAGGTGCCAGACCGTGGAAAATTTAGAGCAGGGGGTCCCTGTGAACTTCAAGGAACACGCTACGCAGCACATGGTTGTGTGGGGAATAATCTTCTAAGTCCCCTTCAATAAGAAAAGCCAGTGCTTTCCTTTCCACCAAAGTCTGAACACTTTAAAATCTTTCCTAACTCCCTGGAGCAATTCACAGCAAAAACTGATCAGTCAGACTGGGGCGCCTGGGTGGCTCAGATGGTTAAGCGTCTGCCTTCGGCTCAGGTCATGATCCCGGGGTCCTGGGATCGAGCCCCACATCGGGCTCCTGGCTCAGCCGGGAGTCTGCTTCTCCCTCTCCCTCTGCCTCTCCCACTGCTCATGCTCTCTCTCTCTATCTCTGTGTCTCAAATGAATAAATAAAATCTTAAAAAAAACAAACAAACTGATCAGTCAGAAATAGTCTTGTTGTTGGTTTTCAACTTTTTAAAACAGAAAAGGTCTTTTGGGCCACTTCTCGTCCTTCCAAAATGAGGAAGTGCAGGACTAACGCTTCAGAGAGTAACTGTAGTAATGAAACATCAATGGATTACAGATAAACATTTTAATTGATTAAATATATTATTTTCAAGATCTTTTTGAAATCGCACTTGTACTGTACTAATCAACAGCCAAAGGCAATAAAAAAGTTTAAAACCAAAAAATGTTCTGACATGAGCACATATGACAGGAACCACTGCTGTGTAAAGTGACATACACTGCTCCCGAGAACAATGATATTTTTAGAAGATAATTTACCTTAACATGTGCAAGGACAAATCTGTAATCAAAGGCTGGGAGAAATATATATTAGTGCCTGCTTTTTAAAAGTTTATTTTACATTTTAAATACAGTATTTTCTCATTAAAAAAAAAAAAAAAGCCAAGAAGTGCCTAACCCCATGGTTTCTCTACCATATATACATGAGAGCTGATGGAGAGCCTCAAAGTGTTCTAGACAGAACAGTGTGGACACCTCTGAGCTGGAACTAGTGAATCAGAATTAAAAAACACAAATTAAGCACTGCTTAGGAGAAAATAATCCAGTTTCTGAGTAACCAAAAGAGAACAGAGTTAGGTATGTACAAAACCAGGTATTAAAAAACAGAAATGCAGCACACAAAAACCAACAGCCCCTCGTGTAGTGAACCGTATATACCGCAGCTAATCAATGGAGACCCTCCTATGAGAAGTGATTTATGATTTGAAATTGTAAAAATCTAAGTATTTCAGTAACAACATATAGTAACATTACGTGTGTATTGCCGTCTTTGTCACTTTCTAGCTATACCACCCCTCCCTTCTGAAAACAAGAATCTCTACACTAGTCGATCACTTATACAAACATGAGGCAATTAATCCGTATTTGTTTTCAGTAAGGAAAACAAAAATGTACCTCTTCCCATCTATGAAGACATAATACAGATTAAAGCAATAAAAAAACTTAAGCATGGGCGTTTGCGTCTCCAATCCTCTCTAGTAAGCAACTCCAAACGGAACTGTGTAGGGTCTGTGCCTAAGTATTAACACACGAAGAAAAAACGGACTGTCTCTGGCAGTCATTCCCACTGAGTGCAATGTTACTCCGCACACACCAAATTATATTTGAGTGATTTTATATATTTTAATTCAGTAGGTGCCAATTCGAGTTTATAAAACCCCTACCTATCTGCTTGTGTAGAAAACAGTTTCAATTTGAGGTACTCTATAAAAGCCCAATCGAGACAAAAAGGAGTTAGTTCTGCTTTGTTACCGGCAGAGTGAGGACCAGAGGAAAAGCAAAAGACCAAGCAGACGCTTGCTAAGACGGATGTCTGAGGTGTTCTAGGTGTCCTGATAGTTCGATTATCAATCAGCTCTGAACATTCTTAAGATTATCTCAGAAAATAATTCTCTGTCATACAACTCTGAACTGAACAGCTGCACTCAAAGCAAAAACAATCTGGGTTGTTCAGAACAAAACCGAATTGAGGCAATCTGTCTATGATCATCTGTGAGGTCTTGAGTTTTTAAGCTTTAAAAATGATGACCTTCATCAAAGTCAGCTGCACCTCAAGGAGACTACTGACAGGATGTCCCATCAGCAGTCACGGTAACTACGGGCTCTCATAAGACACATGGAGCAGGCAGCAACGGACTCACCATCGGCCAGGTGGGGTCAACGTGGGGAGGTTTTATTTTGGAGACCTTAAAGATTTAACACATAGCTCCTGTAACTTCAGCATCCATTAGTGACTCTGGTGGTCAGCACCCAAGGGCTGGAGGGCTCTGAGGAAGCCCCCGAGCCCCAGAGTATTAATGCTAAAGGGTCTCAAGGGAACCCCGAGTCCCAACAAGAGTTCACCAGCCATCAGACCAAAATCCAAGAGGGTAAACACTGACTGCAATGCTCCACAAAAGTCAAAAGAAATTCCAAACTAAATGCTGTCTTCTGCCCAACCCTAGACTCCAGACTCTGTAACAACATCTTTATCTAGTATAATAGACTCTGTAGTAGACTGACTTTGACCTCCACAAAGAGTAGGAGTTGTCGAACTTGAGGAGGTAGACCCCTCTCCCTGGGTATTGGTGGCTGCCGGCATACACTTCTTCGTGACAGTCCCGCCGGTACACAGGCACAATCTCGTCCAGCAGAGGCTTGGCGGCGTGCTTTCTGGCTTTCTCTTCACTACTGACGTTTTCTGTGAGACAGAATGGAGACACGTCAGTGAACAGATCCAGGAAAACCACATTTGCATCAAGCACTGCAACCCCATCCTTCCTCTGAGAAACGGCTCATCAGGAATTCTCTGAAGCCACTCTACAATGTACACGCCTGTGAGCACGTCCTGGCTTCGTCTTTCGTTCATTTGTTCGTTCCTGTCTCTGAGCAGCTGCTAGCTGGGGGTGGAAGCAGCCAGCATCTCGCTCTCCCTGGACCACCGCTCCCACTTTGGAGCCCACTCTTCCCTGGGGACACCCACTCGATTCCTCACTCCTCCCGACAGGCGGAACCTCGCTCATCTGATCAGCACCGAGGAAAACGATGCTCCTGTCCTCTTCCTCAACAATATGAAAGTTCTCTCTGTTTTAGGAAGGGGAAATCGAGCTTCTGAGGACTATCATGTTCTGTACATCTTAGCTTTGAGAGTAAAATGAGGAAACCACAGCAGAGAGGTAGGTATTCAGAGACACTCTGAAAATCCATTCCTTTCGCTATAGGCCTGTGTCAACCCGGGGATGATCCCAGTGGCAAAAAGTGAGCTCTGATTCTAGGTTTGTCCCAGTTAATAGTTTCTGAACTGTAATGATAGGTGGTTAGGGAAAAAAACCCTCTGGAAACCTACAGGAGTGAGAAAATTATGAACCAGCTTAAAATCTCAGTTTCACATATTAAATATAAACAACCTCAGGCAAACAGGTCAGAGGAATATGCAGTGCAAAAGATAAAAGACTTTCGGGTCCATAACACGGCAGAGTGAATTTTGGCAACATTGGTTAACTGCGCGGTGACGGTCAGTGGCCACTAACAGGAATTTAAACAAGGCAAGTCTGAGAAACTCTCATGGTCTAGAGGAGCTGAAGGAGACAGGATAACTAAAATGTGGCATCCTGGATGGGATCCTGGAAATTAGATGAAAACTAAGGAACTGTGAATACATATGGACTTCAGCGAATCATAATGTATCCACATTGGTTCGTTACTGATGCTGTACCATAGTACAAATGGGTGTTAACACAAGGGGGAACTGGGTGTGGAGTACACAGGAACTCTTTGTACTGTCTTTGCAACTTTCCTATAAATCTAAAATTATTCTAAAATAAAAAAGTTTACTTAAAAAAAAAAAGCAAATGACATTCTGATAAATAGGCCCAAATCAGATTTGCTTCATCATAGCAATACTTAAATATCTTTCATTTGCAAATGAGAAATACAGAGCCATTCAAAATGCAAACTATTGCCTATAAGGATATCCATGAAACAGATTACTGTTCCAGTAATTCAAGATCCAGATTTTGTTCAAAACCTGTAAAACTAAAGGTTACTGAGACAGATGAGCAATGCACCTTTCATCAAGTTAAGCAAAGACCTGGGACCTGGCAGCAATAAAGACGGGAAGAATCAGAGCACAGAATGGGAGTTATCAGCCACACTTCAGAGAGAACAAATTCCTGTAGCTTCCAAGACCAAATGGAGAAAAAAAAAAAACCCCAAAGCAACAAAAAGACTGGACTGCTCTTCCATCTTAATCCAAGCTAAAAGGACCCCCATAAAATGCACTATGGGGACAAGACGAGGTGGCATAGTGGCCTTCATAAGAAGCCATGGGGACACACGCAGCCTGTGAGCTAAATCTTCAAAAAGGAGAGTTATGCTCACTCTTCACAAACAACTCTTGGGAGCAATAAATCCTCACTGTTGTTTCAGTTCACACAGGGGTATTAATGACTTAGTTTCAGACAGAAATGATTTTATGATTAGGACTAGCCCGAGGACAGGTAAGTCCATTTCCACCTGAGGGATGTCACACACGAACGCAAAGATCAAGGGTGTGCTGTGGCTCTCGCCTCGAGAGAGGCACTGGACCCCGGCCATGTTTACTGGCGCCCCACCCAACATCAGTAGCCAAAAATGACCCTCATCGGACGGCTCACACTAGGACAACCTCCCTTTGGAGACTCTCCAGCAGGCAAGCCAGGAGAAACAGATCATCTCGACCTGCTTCTTAGCAGACTTCTACACTAGCCACAAAGCTCTTTCGAAGTACAACAGTCTGCACCACAAACCTCCCTTCCCAGACATGTGCAAACAGTCTGATTTTCATGAGTCCCTGTGGCACATCAGAGATGCCAGTCCCTGGTCCTGACATTGCTCGGGGGCACCTGCCATGGGGGTCGGGGCACCTGCTCGGGGGTCTCTCTTGTCTCTGCTTGCTCTTTCCTCACTCCTGTGTTTTCCCTTCCAGTTCAGTCAGCAGTATCTGTGGGCGATGCTTCACCAGGCTCCGGACCTCAGAGATAAAGGCCACGGGACACAAAGCAGCCCCTCAACGACACGGGCCCACGCGTGTGTTGCCATATGTGGCCCCAGGGGGCCTGGCGTGCGGCACGTGTGGTGCCCAGATCCAACTGCGAGCCTCCACAGCTGCCTGAACTTCTAGCCTTCCTCCACAAACCTCTGACAACTACCTTTTTCAGTGTATCCCAACGTGATCTCTGCGAAACACTACCAACCGTCTTCAAGCTCGAGCAGCTGGTCTGCAAGTCACCCCAAAGGTTACAGTTCCAAGAACCGAGAGGCTGCCGCTTCACTCCCACGGCCAGAGCACTCCTTCCACACGAGCCTCGGCCAAGCCGACCCAGGAACTCAAGTGCTCACTAGGTACGTACCAAAGCCCTGAGCTCTACCTTTTCTGCAAAACAAAATTAAGGAGACCATCTTCTCCATTAATATGCATACATTTTACAGTCTCCTTCCTAGACTGAGAGAGTTTAAACTGTTCTTGGAAACACTCCATTTTGTCCACTTGGGAGAAAATAAAAAATTATACTTGTGTAAAATGGGGAAGAACAGCTGACTTTTTTTTTAGGTACAACGTTCTGGTATGAGTTTCTGTATTTACACTAAAAAAAAAAAAAAAAGAGTAACGACCTAAAAAGCTAATATCAGAACTGTAAATTTAAATAAACTCCAGAACTGGCAGAATTTCTTGCTTGCTCTTTTAAAATTTTTCAAAATGATCTTGCACATTTGGCTTTCCAACACAAAGTGCTGGAAGTAAAACAGTACTGAGAAAGCAGCGACATAACATGTAATACACTGCCAGACAGACCCGCCGCGCACTGAAACAACGGCATGTTCGGACCCCAGGCCCTTCTGAGAGGCTGGCCTGTCTCTCAGCCTTTCCAGCTGAGGTCCCACTTCTGAAGAGATGAATCCCTGTCCAGAAAGAGTTAATCAGGATAAGGGTGGCTGACACAGGAACCAGGCCCTTCTTGCCAACACACACCCCAGCACTTGTCAGTACGGACCCACGGCTCTACCTTCCTCCTCCTCGTCATCATCACTGGACTCGCTGACATGCACGCTGACGGCAGTGTTCGGAGAGTCTGTCCATTCAAAGTACACCCCAAAGCCAATGTCATAATTGTCTGTAGCAAATTCCCAAAAGAGGTATGATCCTTCTTCATGGGTGGGGACTCGAACAGTGACCACTTCTCCTCGGCCCACTGTAATCACGGAGTCTGCATCCTGCCGAATCTTCTCTTTAAAGTCTTTGATCTGGGGTCGGGTCCACATGGACGGAGCTGCTATCGCTGGAAGAGATTCTAAAGGCAACAGGAATTACGCTGAAGAGGATGAGCCTTCACCTGCAGGCGGCCAACTCGCATGGGACCCCTGCCCGGCCGCAGTGAGGCGCCACATGCCATCTGGTCTCCCTGAGGGTCAGGGACTCAGAGGAATGTCCGGGCTCCCCAGCCAAGTGTCCCCCTGAACTGCAGCATTTACCAAAGTCACCAGGCATCAAAGGTCACCACACCACTTCAAGGAACACACGCAATCCACAATCTTAGAAGAGATTTTTCTCTACACTCTGATTATGTATGAGAATTTGAGACTGACCTTGGAAACCTCCTAGCTGGAGCCAGGGAAACCTAATAATGAAGAGTGTCTGGACTTAGGAATAAACTCACTTTTGGATCTGGACAAGGAAAGCTGGGCTTTGACTTCAGTCTCTCTGTCAAAAAAAATAAAACCCTTGACCTCTGAGGATCCCAAAGTTCCAGGGGCTATTCTAAAGGAGCTCACAGAAACAGAAAAACTTGGACAGGATGACACCGCTAGGGACCGAACAGAAAGGGGGAAAGTCTTCTTGCTGAGCAGCGTCTATGTGCACCAGACCACTCAGCAGGTTTTTCAGACGCAGTTGCAGAACCTTTAACAAAAGATTCATTTGGGGGCGCCTGGGTGGCTCAGACGGTTAAGCATCTACCGGTTAAGCGTCTACCTTCGGCTCAGGTCATGATCCCAGGGTCCTGGGATCGAGTCCCACATCGGGCTCCTGGCTCGGCGGGGAGCCTGCTTCTCCCTCTGACCCTCTCCCCTCTCATGCTGTTTCTCTCTCGCTCGCTCTCTAAAAATTAAATAAAATCTTTAAAAAAAAAAAAAGATTCATTTGAAAATACTGGGAGACCTGGGGCACCTGGCTGGCTTAGCCAGCGGAGCCTGCGACTCTTGACCTTGGGGTCATGGGTTCCAGCCCCCACATTGGGTGTGGAGATTACTTAAAAAAAAAAATACTGATAAACTCTTATAAGGATAAAAGGGAAGAGAGGTTAAACCATGGGATTTTCAAAGTCTTATCCAAAGCTGCTTTCAGTTACTTACTCTAAAAAGACAAGGCAGATGTCTGAAACCAACTTCCTTACGAACCACACCACCACCCAGCCCACCTTAGTGTCAAGTCTTGCTTCGGCTTTCTCGGCTCAGGCTTCTCTTCCCCAGGAAGCCTCTGCTGACCTCTGCCACTTGGTCACAGTCCCCACATCACACACTCTTGACCTACATAGTGCCTCTCTCCCCACCACAGCCCTTACGTGGCTACGGTTTACATCTTGTGTGTCCTTCTCCCTCACGTTGTCCCCCTACGCTCAGAAAATCTTCAGTCAGTTGCTGAAGGAACGAATGAGCTGCCCGTAAAAAGCTAGACCTTTGAAAATGCTAAGTTATCTTCTGGTACTTTAGTCTCAAAAAATACTGCAATATTTGGTAGGCAGCCTCCAAGATGCCCCTGACCCCGTGATCCTCACGTCTGGGTATTCACGCACTTGGGAGGTCACTGGCCACAATGTACCAGGGTTGGTACGTGTGGCCAACAGAATACTGTGCAAGTGCCGATGTAGGACTTCCAAAGTTAGAGTGTGAAAGACACTGCCACTTCTGCCTTGTCCCCTC
Source organism: Mirounga leonina (assembly GCF_011800145.1). NCBI lineage: Eukaryota > Metazoa > Chordata > Mammalia > Carnivora > Phocidae > Mirounga > Mirounga leonina. The sequence goes on from NW_023270380.1 coordinate 21,128,870, forward strand.
GGATCACGTGCTCTGGAGGAAGCCAGCCACTGCGTCCAGGACGCTCAGGCCGAAGGACAGGCTTCGCAGGGCAAGGAACTGTGGCCTCCTGCCAACAGCCAGCCCCAGCTTGCCAGTCATGGAGGGAAGCACCATGGAAGCAGAGCCTCTGGTGCCCGTGGAGCATCCACCCAACTCCAGTGCCAGCCAGCATCGTGACCGAAATCCCATGGGACCAGAACCACCGCCGCTCAGCTAAGCTGCTTCCCAAAACCCCAGTAATCTTACCCGCTGTGTGAGACAGTAAACAGCTGTTACTGGAAGCTGCTAAATCTGGGTACGATTTGTCACATAGTAACAGATAACCAATTCACAACCCAAAGTGTCCAAAAGTCCTCTGACGTGCTCTTCTCTGCCTATTCTAAGAGTCACCAGAGGCATCGGATTCAGACTCAAAAGGGTACAAAAGCATTCAACTCTCACAAATATGTGATTGCTCTCCACAGCCAGTGAGCCTGACTCCTGCCTTGCTTTCCATGAATCTCAGTTATGACATCTGGATGGACACACACATGCCAAACCATACCTTTGGGTCCATTCTCCAAGGCTTCTTCCGCAGCTTCTGGTTCAAGTTCTTTCTCTGGGTTGTCAGTCTGAGTTTTGGCCTGTCCATTGACTGACATCCTATCGCCCGGTGCCGCTGCGTTCACTTTTGATGACGCAGGCAGAGAAGCCCCCGTGACTGCTACTTCCTGCTGTTTCTGTAAGGCTGCCTACAAGTGGAGAAACAGTGAAGACACACTGACCAGGACGGCTAAGGATGGCATACTTGCCCTGGAATGCACTCTGACCCCGTGTTTTGTCCTACTAAAGCACTGTGCTTCAAGAAATTACTGATAGGGGCGCCTGGGGGGCTCAGTCGGTGAAGCGTCTGCCTTCGGCTCAGGTCATGATCCCAGGGTCCTGGGATCCAGCCCCGCATCGGGCTTCCCGGCTCGGCGGGGAGCCTGCTTCTCCCTCTCCCTCTGCCTGTCCCTCCCCCTGCTGTGCGCTCTCTTGCTCTGTCAAATAAATAAAATCTTTAAAAAAAAATTAGTAATAGACTTTTATCAGTTTTATCTTATCTATGATGAGTATTAGTAGGACAATACCGAGCCAACAGCTAAAAATGCTGAAAAATTATCATGGACAAAAACCTGGGTTACGTTTTTGTGACCTAAAGATCATTAGAAAAACTAACCAGGAAAAATTAAAGTAGATAGAAATAATCAACCCCAAAGACAATTATACACAAAAATTGAACACAGTAACATTTGCTCTTAAAACCGACAGAAGAAAATCTTGATAAAATTCAGATACATAAAATCTGAATCAGGAAAATTAAACTTGGTAGTAATATATGATCACAGAGGAAAAATCACGAAGGCAAAAGCTGTAATTAGTAAAATCCGATATGGGGCCCCAAAGTAATCAATTAAATATGGGTGATTACTCTAATATGGACAAAAATAATAAATGAAATCTTCACCATAAACTATACACAGAAAAACATCACAATTGAACTGAAAACTGTTAATCATGTTATAAAAAATATCAACCTAAGAATTAAACAGGCTTACAAAATGGAGCTTGAGGCCAAAAGACTTTCTTAATGACAATTCATCACTGTTATTAAAATATGTACATTCATAAAAATGGAATCAAAATGTCCCAAGTCAAAATGGAAGAGTAAAAACATCTTAAACACAAAGGACAACTATCTGGGGACATTCCCCTCTTCTATCAAGACGGATATTAGTATTATTAGATATACCTAAGTGTTGTTACTTAAGCAACTTTTGAGGAACCTTTGAATTATATATAAAGAAACATGTACAAATCATAAACAAATGTACAACCTGATCATTCTTCATAAAACAAACATACCCACGTAAGCAACACCAGGTCAAGACATTATCTGCATCCAGAATTCTCCTTTTGACACACTCCCCGACCCATGCTGCAAGGGTCACAACTAAGCTGACTTAAAACACTACATATCTTTGCCCATTTTTCGACATTTATATATATAAACGGAATTGTATAATAAATGTTCTTTTTTGTGTCTGGCTTCTTTTACTCGACATTATTTTTGCAAGGTTCATCCATAAGGTTATAAAGTAATTGTATTTTGTTTGCACTGCTATGATATTCCATTGTGAAGATATAAAATTTATCCATTTTACTGTTGATAAACATTTGGGCATTTAAGTAACTCTACATTAAAACATGAAGTCATAACTGAGCTTACGTTTACAAAAGTAAAAAATAAAATAATGAAACAAAGAAAACATAGGAAAAAGCCTTTATAATCTCACGGTTTAGGGATAATGACATATTTCTACATACCTGTACACAAATTCAACATATCATCTACAATCCAATTATTTCCATGAACAGCAACGCTTTCTTCTGTGGCTAACGCAGGCTGGTAATATATGTAAGATTTTAAAATACCTCCTTTCAAGGCCTAGATTCTCAGTCATTCCCACATGAGTTTTCTAGAAAGAGTACCAGCTTCCCGAAAACGTGCATACAACCAAAACAAGTAGGCACACTCAGAACATTCATTGTGCGATAGGACAGCTAGAAAAGCATTTCTGTGGATGATCAGCAGGCCCAGCTCAGATGGCTGCTCTCCAGGAGGCCGTGCTTGAAATCCTCCAGCAGAGTGAACAACTCCCTTGGGGATCCCACTGCCCACAAATATACATCTATTACAAACAGCAGATCATTATGATTTATTTACATCGTCTCTCATCTGTACTTCGGGAAGGTTTTAAAAGCACAGAAAGGTACAGGAACAAACACCCACGTAACTACACCTCCAAATGAACAAGTGTTAGCACTCTGTCATTTTGCTCAGTATTTATACAAAAATTACTACTTTATGTTCCTTCCCCAGTGCCTTTCCTTCTCCATTCCCAGAGACCACCAGTCAATGTGTAAAACCGAGTTCCATCACTGTAATCTAAATTACGGATTCCAGATCCTTCTCTTCCACAGATTCTTGGTTTGCCCTACTTGACCAAGTTTGTTCTCACTAAATGACAGCAACCTATAAACAGGGCAGGGCGTGTGAGCTATCCCACTGGAAAACCATCTCAAAGCCCATCTCAAAGCCCTACAAGCAGGAAGAGGGAATGGTACGCTCAAGCAGAAACAGGCTTTCCAGGACAGAAAAGAAATCCCTCAGAAAAGCCACTTACTGTCTTGAATAAACTCTGGGGTGACATCCTTTTCAGCTTATGAACGACACAAAATTGCAAGCCTTTTAACTTCAAGGGAAAAGGTATTTTAAGTAAGGATATTAATTTCCAGAGAATTTAAAGAGGTTGGCAAAACAATCAAGGTCACTTCATCTGACAAGAAATGTTGAGCAACTATAATGTCGCACACTTTCTTCCTGTGGACTGACAGGTCATTACTACTTTCTAAGTGGAAAGTAAGGAAGTAAAACTTCGCCAGATTCACCCCAAGAAGGCATTAGTGCCTCTGCCCTGTGTGAAAAGGGAACACAGATCAGCGATCTGCCATATGTACACAACACTTTCAAAGAGCAACTCTTTTTCTCATTTTGGTCCTCTGAGAGTTCAGGGAGGTGAGCGGGATCGGTACCGGGATTTTTTTCTCCCATTCCCGCTCACTGGGAGAAAAGGCAGAAAAATCAGAGCAGTAGGTAACTTGTCTGATATCAAACAAGGTAACGGCAAAGCCAGGACTGAATCCAAGTGTTACCCTGCTCTTCTTCACCCCACGCTCTTCACGCTACGCCACCTACGCCAAGTCCCTGGGGGTAGGGAGCTGGAGGGACTAGCACTGTGGTGCAGGGGGGCACAGTCTCGCTCTAGCACGTCACGCAAACATCTAGATGACCAGCCCGCAAGACCCGCTCACAGCCTGAGGGGACCGGTCCTCCCACGGGCAGCTGCCCCGGCCTAGGGCCGCCCACTGCCTGAAGGACACGGCAACCTAACTTGAACACGAATCACCCAGGATCACCAACAGGGTCTGCCCCAGACTCACCGGAATGACACCCGGTGCGCACGACCCCCGGATGCCCCGTGGTCACGTCATTTTTTGCCTCCATGTCACCTGTCTGCTTTCGTAACTGCCCGTGCACCCCGAGTCTCCCCACAAGGCCCCTACGAGTCACGTTCTCCTTCGAAGCTAACGGCGCGGAGCAGCTGAGCCCGGCGAGGAGGGAGCCCCGGCGCACCTGCTGCTGGGCGAGCTGGGCCTGGTAGAGCTGCTGCATGTACTGCTGGTAGTGCTGCTCCTGCAGCTGGCGGACGAGCAGCTGCTGCTGGTCCAGGCTGCCCGGGTACTGCTGCGCCGCGTACTGCTGGAACTGCACGGCCGTCTGCGAGTTCAGGGCCGCCATGATCTGCTGCCTGAAACACCAGAGACACACACTTGTCGGGCCGCGGGTCACAGGTCACGGCTCGTGGCCAGAGCAGACGGCCCCGTGGCTGATCTGTACCACTGGTCACCCCGTGTAAGGACTGAGCCGGGCATGCCTTCCCACCCACATGTGGTGCCGCAGGCCCAGAAGAAAGGCTTCAGAGAAGCCACTGGGCCTCTCTCTCACTTTTCACTGAGGGTTTTCAAGGAAAATCTGGGATGGAGAGGGAGAAGGATTCCCGTGTCGGATCCCCATCGTCCCCATCGTAACTACGAACGGTCGCCGGGCCCCGACTGTGCGCCAGGCGCCGTTTGCTTGCAGGTACCAGCCACCTGGGAGGAGACAAGGCTTCAGACGGGAGGCGGTGCCGGCGTTCGGGAACTTGCCCGAGATCACTCTCTGGGAGCGGCCAGAGCCGGGATGTGGTCAGGCAGGCCGGCATCAGCGCGGACTCCCAGCAGGACGCTGTCAGAGGGCACCCTGTCATCTACGGTGGGGGCGTGGGGGCGGTGGGGGGACATAACACGACAATGACGGTTACATTCAGCTGCCGGCCACGGCTTCTCTACCTGAACACTCAGAGAGCCGGAAGAGGCAGGACAGAAACCAGAATGTGTCACGAGCGGCCCTGGTAAATATAAGTAAAGCCAGGGAAACTCTGCAGCTCTCAGGCATTTCATTTAAAGCCTGCCTTCGGGGTGCCTGGGTGGCTCAGTCGGTTAAGCATTTGCCTTCGGCTCGGGTCGTGATCCCGGGGTTGTGGGATCGAACCCCATGTCAGGCTCCCTGCTCCGTGGGGAGTCTGCTTCTCCCTCTCCCTCTGTTGTTCTCCCTGCTTGTGCTCTTTCTTCCTCTCTATCAAATAAATAAATAAAGCCTGCCTTCCAGAACAACACTGAAAATAGTATCTGAGCACACTTGGTTTAGAGACAGTAATTTCTGTTATTATAAATCTCATTTTCTCTCCTACAGGCACCAAAGGCTTCCTACCTCAGTTATGTGACCAACTTAACAAAGTTCGGAAAGCCATCTCTCAATAGACCAATAAGTAGACAGATGAGATAAAGCAAAATCTCACAAAGTCCTGCACTGAACCCGACACGTGGCCCATCCAGGGCGCTGCCTGCTCCCAAAGATGTAGCATTCCTAGTCTCTCCCCAAAGCGGAATGAGGCCCAAGGTTGCTCTGCAACCAGCACTGAAGCCTTTCTGAGGAGCCGCTGAGAGATAACGAGACATCAAGAGACTGTCATACTCTCTGGTTTCCTCTAGACGCCCCCCCGGCCCCCCCCCCCACCTCAGACCTTCCTCCCGCACGTGCGGTGTCAACCCCTTCCTCCCTGTCCCCACAGCTCCCTCCTGAAGAACCAGTCCCTTGTGATGCAGCTGCTCTCACAACCCTGAACGAGAGATGGTTTCAGGCCCCATCCTCTGTCCTGGGGCTCTATCCTGGGGACTCTGTCCTGGGGGCTCCATCCTGGGGCTCTGTCCAATTCCGGCCAGTCTGTCAGACACATGAAATCCCGGACCACACAAATCCACACCAGGACAGCCTCGTGTCCACCAAGGCAGAGAACAGAAGGGGCGAGACAGACATACAACTGGGAATCGAGACAAGATCACCAGGACCCAGGGACAGAGCCAGCAAGCCACCTCAGCTCCTGCTCTAGTCCCTGGGTCCTGGCAGCTAACCCCAAGCCCTTTCCTTTTCGCCACCCACTGAAGCTTGAGCCGAGGCCCCCTGGGGAACGTGACAGACCACCGGTACAAACGGCGGGAGCCGAGGGGCGTGCACCTCCCAGCACACAAGTCACAGAGTTCTCCCAAGGCGCGGCGCCCGGAGGCCGTGGCGGTCCGGCTCTCCCGCTTCAACACAAGCAGTCCGACCCGCTTACTTCTGCTGCTCCAGCCGAAGCCTCTCCTCTTCTACTCGCCTCCTCTCCTCTTCCTCCCGCCTCAGCCTTTCCTCCTCCTCTCTCCTGCGCTTCTCCTCCTCCTTCTGCAGACGCTCTCTTTCTTCCTCTTCGCGCCGCCTCCGCTCCTCCTCTTCCTTCCTACAAGCGAGGACAGACAACGGTGAACCCTGTACAACAAATCCTGCTTAAATATCACTGAAGACTTTATTTCCCAGTGAAAACTGACACACTCGGAGAGAACGAAGTGGTCATATTATCGAAATTTGAAATGCATACACTCGGCTGGTAGAAATTTATCCTGTGGGGTCAATCTCACAATCCGCAAGAACATGGCAGAAATAATTACGGCTGTGTGGCAGAAGAGAAAGGTGTCCACCAGTAAGAGACCACTGAGATCATGATATGCCCACCCTGAAGGTTTCCCTCACTACGCTCACAGCGTCACAGGCTTTCCGTTCCCACTTTTTGCTGTGGTTGTAATTAAGCTTGCACGAGAAATTCAGCCACACGCCTGCCTACCGTCAAAGTCTGTGCTCCGCGAGGGCAAAAGCTATCTCCTATCTCCAGATATCTCCAACCTATCTCCCAGTGCTCCAACCTTGGAGCTGAGCACAGTGCTAGAAAGAACAAGCCCTCAACTCATGTGTCTAAAATGAATAAGGCACCCCGAAATGCCACGTGGCCACAAAAAAAAACCCACGACTATATGGCCTGACATGCACTTAATATACTTGTTTAATGAAAAGAGCAAGGAAATAACAGGAAAAAGGTCTGCAAAGAAACACCTTAACTGGGGGCGTCTGGGTGGCGCAGTCGGTTCAGCGTCCAATTTTTGCTTTCAGCTTAGGTCATGATCTCAGGGTCCTGGGATGGAGCCCCCCATCAGGCTCCAGGCCCAACACAGAAGTCTGCTAAACTTTCTCTCTCTCTGTCCCTCCTCCATGCACTCTCTCTCAAATAAGTCAGTCTTAAAAATACACCTTAAATGTGTCCTTTCTCATCTATTGAGAGAAGAGAACGATTAAAAGCAAGGTGGGAGGGAAGGTTTTCAGTCTGTGCGTCACATACTGCCATAAATGAAAAATATTTATATTGCATGTATCTGTATATTACTTCTGAAATTTTAAAAAAGGTCAAAGCTTTGACTTTAAAAGAGAAATAGAAGAGCTAGAAATGCAGGTGCCGCCTCTATCCAGCTCTCGCCTGCTCTCGGCTCCTTTCCCGGGGGGAGCACAGACCCCACGGCAGGAGGAGCAGGTGCGTTGCCGGCTGAGCGCGGTATGGAGGGCAGGATGGCTGAGGATGGTACGCAGGTGGTCTCTGAGGATCTGAGGGGACACCATTTCTTGGTCCTACAAGAACTGCTCGGCTTACCCCATTTTCCTCCCCAAACTCCTGTAAGTGATGAACAGCACATCGGAGGCACAGCCAAGGCTCAAAACAGCAATAACATGACCTACTTCTAACCTGTCACAGCTGGGAGAGGGCAAGATGTTCCACAGCCAGAGCTGGGCCTGTAGGACCGAGAAAGTCTAGGCTTAAATGCTTTCAAAGGGCGCCAGATGGATTTCATCTCACGAAAGAAGTGCATTTTTTAAAAAGATTTTATTTATTTGAGAGAGAGTGAGAGAGAGAGAGCATGAACAGGGGCAGAGGCAGAGGGAGAAGCAGACTCCTCGCTGAGCAGGGACTCCGGGATTATGACCTGAGCCGAAGGCAGACGCTTAGTGACTGAGTCCCCAGAAGTACATTTTTAAAAGGAAAAATGCAGTTTTACATGTTAAGATGACTAACTTTTCAATTTACCACTAAGAATCAAAACTTTTTCTTTTTTTTTTGAGCAGCAAAGCGAGGTTTATTGATCGATAGTAAAGTGATAGCACAAAACTCCCAAAGAGCTCCGGAGGGACCCAAGAGGGCCCCAAAAGTTTTACCTGAATCAAAACTTTTCCTTTGGATAAAAACAATCTTCCTTTGGATAAATGTCTTTTTTTTTTTTTTAAAGATTTTTTTTTTTTTTAAGATTTTATTTATTTATTTGAGAGAGAGAGAATGAGAGAGAGCACACAAGAGGGGGGAGGGTCAGAGGGAGAAGGAGACTCCCCGCCGAGCAGGGAGCCCAATACGGGACTCGATCCAGGGACTCCAGGATCATGACCTGAGCCGAAGGCAGTCACTTAAGCAACTGAGCCACCCAGGCGCCCTGGATAAATGTCTTCTGAAAATGTTTTTATTTATTTATTTGACAGAGACAGACACAGTGAGAGAGGGAACACAAGCAGGGTAAGTGGGAGAGGGAGAGGCAGGCTTCCCGCTGACCAGGGAGCCCGATGCGGGGCTCCTGCGGTCCTGGGATCATGACCTGAGCCGAAGGCAGACGCTTAATGACTGAGCCACCCAGGTGCCCCTGAAAATGTATTAAACTACTTCCTATCACCTTAAACAGGAATAAATTACACCTAGTGCTGTCTGTTGATGACTCAGGAGTTATAACTACACACCTAAGAACTGTCTATGTCCTAATACTGTGATGGAAAGTTTATCTTCGTATCAGTGGCCCCTGACTGCTATGCTTTTTTTATAATTCTTGTGTCTATTTTTCATGGTTTCTGTCTTCTTCCTATCAGGCTGTTTTCTGTTCCAGTCCTGGTTAAGGTAAGAAAGCAGAGAACCAACAGTTTCTAAAGTAAGTATCTGAGGAAAAAAACGGCTTTATAGTGTCATTTTCATTCCTCAGATATTTCAGATAATCAAAGTTATTGAAAATATAACCTCTAGATAAATAAGGTGTTAACTGGGGGCACCTGGGTGCGCAGTCAGTTAAGCATCCAACTCGGTTTCGGCTCAGGTCGTGATCTCGGGGTCGTGAGATTGAGCCTTGCGTCGGGCTCTGCGCTCAGCAGGGAGTCTGCTGGGGATTCTCTCTCCCTCTCCCTCTGCCTCTCTCCCAGCTTTTGCTTTCTCTCTCACCCTCTCTCTCAAATAAATAAAATCTTAAAAAAAAATAATGTGTTAACTGTAATGCTGTTGAATTCACAATCATGACAAAAAATCCCATCAAAATAAATAGTGTATTCAGCAGCATTCCCACCCACCGCCTGGAAATAATTAATAAGCCATCTGGGAGCCAGAGCCAATATGGATGTCTCCATAAGGCCTACCACATAGCACAGGTGACAGCCAGGATATGGAGCATAATGTTCTAGAAGCTCAAGGGAAACAACAGCAAAGAGTGTTTCCCTTTGGGAGGGGAGAACTATGGTGGAGCTTGCTCAAAATCTCGGTGTAACCAGGACAAGAGGAATGTTGCCACCAGATGGAAGCAGCAGCCCCCTGCCCCCCAAATTCCTAGTATGAATACCTGCTCACACAAGCAGGTTTGAACAACTGCCGTAAGAAGTGGGGGTCTGGGGGCACCTGGGTGGTTCAGTCGGTTAAGCATCTGACTCGATTTCGGCTCAGGTCACGATCTCAGGGTTGTGAGATCAAGTCCTGCGTCAGGCTCTGCGCTCAGTCTGCTTGAAATTCTCTTTCCCTCTCCCTCTGCCCTTCCCCCTGCTCGTGCGCTCTCTTTCTCTAAAAATAAATAAAATCTTAAAAAAAAAAAGGGGGAAGTGGAGATCCATAGGCAGTGGGACATGTGATCTAGAACAGATATTCCATATGGCAAAAGCATCAGGACCGGGGCTGCACAGGAATAAAGTACACCGTATCCTCGAACTTCACCTTTTCTTTTCTTGTTCTTCCTTCTCTATCTTGTGGGATGCAACATATGTTGAAAAGAGATGGCAACACCTATTTAGGAGCTTGACAAATTCTACCATGGCGTCCTCTTTAGACATGTTTCCCAGGGCCGCCCATTCTCTCCTGGAAGGAATAACAAGAAAAGTCATTACTGCCTCTTCCTAAGAGAGTAAGAATGTGATTTAATTTAAGCCTAAATGTGAAAAATTCTCAACGACAACTAAAATGCAGCATGATTCTACCATAAGCAAAAAGCTCAAAACTCAAGTTTCAACAAGTAGGCATTATTGATGTATTAAATTATGTGTGCCACACACAATCCACACCTACTGCTGTAAACTACAGTTCAGCTGCACTGCTGGTAACTTCCATACAAGCAAAGGGGTATCTGAGTGTGACTTTCCTTTTGTCACATTTTAGTCTTAACTGAATACAGTTCTCAGGGCACTGTTTTCTGTCACCACTCTGTGTATGTCCCAGTAAGGAAAGCAATGATTGTGTATTTTAAGTGGCTGCTTTTAATGTTATTTAGGAAGAATCAAATGAAGTTGTACTTGTCTTATGTTCATAATCAGATGAGTAAACTTCTTCTATATTATTTATCCATAAACCTCTCCAAGCCAAAAACAGATACACATCTGAAGATTCCAGAAGCTGCAAGCAAAAATGGCTGTTTCAGTCTTCCTCTAAGCTAAGGAACCAGCCGTTTGCATCTTAACCGATTCACTCTGCGCTCTTCTTAACACTACTCTAAGGTCATTATACAACAAAACACGGTTACCTCCTGTCATTCCCCAACACATCAAAGAATCCAACCTCAGGACAAGTGTCTGGATTATATGGACCCATAAGAACCTGCTTATGCAGTGCCACAAGCTTCAGTTTTTCCTCATAAGTTGGATGAAAGGCTTTGCCATCTTTTTCTGCAAGATAAAGAAACATGAAAACAATTAGAATTGGCAAAAAAACGTATTTTCGGTGTTCTACATTGAAGGTCCACTGTAAGGGATGCCACACACGGCCTGTGATGGATACAAATCTTATGGTGGCATTTGTATTTCAAATACAAAATTTTAACAGTCGGAGCCTAAGACAGAAATCCTTTATGCAGAGATTTTTTCCATGAAGCTGAGTACCAGTATTTACGTTCAAACTTCTGCAGAGAAACCCATCTGTCAAGCTAACAGTCAGACACACAAACTGTTCTGCTGGACATCCTCTACCCATTCAAAAGTTGTGTAACAATCGTTTTTTAAAAGTTTAAAAAATAATTTTGCATCAGTCACCTTTAAGATGATCACGCGTTAAGAGGTTACGCGTACCTTGAAAGGCTATAGTCAAACACATCGGTCCCACTGAGGCAGTGCGATGTGGTGAAGGGGCTCTGAAATGAGAGGTAAATCTCTCAGATCTTTCCTAGCTGTCAGACACTGAACCTCTCTGTTCATCAAGGAAGTGAGGAGTCCACTGCTCCTTCAGAGGTAACGGGGTAGTATCGACGATAGCTAGCAGATCCTTTCCCCTCCTTCATAGCATGGTTGGCTCTGGCAGGCTCCAACGGGCAATGAAGAGTGAAGCCAATTTTGACCTCTAAAGACTTAGCTACCACCACCATTCAAAGCCGTATGAAAGTGGGTGCTGGTAAAAATGGGAAATCCTTAGAGAACAGTTCTGCTTCTCTGATAAATGGTAGCATTAATTACTGACTGGTTCTAACAAAAGAGACTACCACTTAAAAAAAGGTAGAAAGGAGTAGATACTGCCTACGTATTTTATCCATGCACATAGTAGTCACCAAAATAAAATCACTGCTGAGACAAGAATGTGGGTTAAAGGTTATGAACAGGAAACTCAGAGGAGAAAAAACATAGAAGGTACCAACGAGCATCCCAAGATCCTTGACCTCACCAGTCAAGGAAATGCGAAGTTTTCATTAGATACCAAAGCCTCTGGCGTCATATAGGTCAAACAAGTCAGGTAACATCAAGAGTTGGTAAGAATGGAACAAAGAGGTATCCACTCTCCTATACTAATGTTGAAAGTATACACTGTTATCTTGGAAGACAATTCAGCAATTTATTTCAAAGGTAAAAATGTGCACACCCCATGACCCCGTCATTCCAATTCTTGTGGCCCATCCGTGATACTGGGGGATACAGCTGTTTTCTTGTTACCGTAAACAATTTACAAGTTCCTCAATAGAGACTGCTAAATAATGTGATATATTCACACTGTGGTATAAATGAAGCAATTATAGGAAACACTAAGTGCCAAAGTAAGTTGCAGAAAACGATACAGAATTGCAGCACACAATCTATCCCATCCATTCGAGCACTCCCCCGACCACATGCTTTAACATCTCTTAAATCAGATTCGGTTTTACAATCCAGTATTCTACAGTTACAAGAGTGCTTTTTCTTTCTAAATAATAGCATGTAAGATAACACTGAATCTTAGAATTGACAAAACACAGCACGTAAACACACCCACATTGCATATTCTCCAGGTACCCTTACATGAAGGTAGATGCAAATAACAAAATCCAGGAGTCACAAGACAGGAGACCCAAGGAGTCTCTCAGAGAACTGAAGCCTTCCTTGTGACATCCGAACTTTCCAAGGAAAAGGTGTGGAAGGACAAACCCAACTGTTAAGAGGGACTGCCTCTAGGGAAAGAACCGGCAAAACTAGTGGATGAGGACTGAAGGAGAGTTTCCCATTTATATATGCTTGTTTATATATGAATTTTTTTTTCTGCAAGAACAAACTCATGCAATACTTGGAAAAAATAAACATGAGGAAAAAACCAAACTGTGGCACTGACCTTATTTAAAAAATCGGAACAATTCAGCAACCTGTGGACCTGCCATCGGTCTCTGCTACTGAGCAAACAGTATTACTTGACAATTAGCAACAAGAGCAGTAACTTTCTCTAAAACTTTGCCAACAGGATTATCATAGTTCTGTATTTACTAACGAAAAGGTAACTCTCACTTCAAAATCCAACTCTTAGAATGCGATTTCAATTAATGACTGACATTATAGAAAACATTTTTATATTCATACTTTCAACTTACTACATATTGAGCCCATCATTGCCGTCATGTAATAACTTACAAATTATTGAGGTTCAATTACAAATTTATAACATGGCAATACAGTAACCAGCTGTAGCCAGGTGCGTATTTCAGGTATATATTTACTGCAAAGTATAACAGTTACATTAAGATAAAGAAAATATTTTATTTTTTGAAGATTTTATTTGAGAGAGAGAGAGGGAGAGCACAAGTAGGGCAGAGGGAGAGGGAGAAGCAGACTCCCCACTGAGTGGGGAGCCTGACACAGGACTGGAACCCAGGACCCCGAGACCATGACCTGAGCCAAAGGCAGACGCCCAACTGAAAAGATTATTTTAGAGCTCACTTCTGACTTAGAAGAAAACAGAACAAAAGGTAATGAAGTAGACTTATTTCAACTCCTTAGGCTGGGCCAGGAGTTGAGTTAAATTCCATCACAGTCTATAATCAAGATAAAGCAAAATGGACTGGAGTTTACAAAACCAAAAAATACCTTCGCACTGTCTTTCATGGAAAAACCAACAAGCTCAAAAGAGTTGCTATTTCATTCTCTTCCCAATGAAATCTCTCTGAAATACAACCCTGAAAAACTATCTTGGCAAGAAAAATGGTGTTATGCCTACTTATGTTGTATTATTTAAATTTTAAAAAGTCTCACTATTCAACAATAACACAACACTTAAATTACAGTAATCCAGGGAACAGAATATACAGCTGTTAGACAATTATAAGGGATACACAGCATTTCAGAGAACAGGTTTACGATGTACTTAACTAAAGTAAGTAGAATGAAAAATTATATATGATGTTTAGAATTACTTAAAAATGCCTACAATGCGGCCAGATACCACAGAGAATGTAGAAAGATAAAATTTTAAGAATTTGGGTGAGTGATTATACATACTATAGATCTTCCTTTTAAAAAATGACAGTTAATGGGGCACCTGGGTGGCTCAGTCGGTTGAGGGTCTGACTCCTGATTTCGGCTCAGGTCATGATCTCAGGGTCGAGGGATCAAGCCCCACGTCAGCTTGTGCTGGGCGTGGAGCCTGCTTTAGATTCTCTCTCTTTCCCTCTCCCCACTCCCCTGGTACCCCCTACTCTCTCTCTCTGCTCCCACACTCTCTTTCTCTAAATAAATTAATTTAAAATTACAGTTAAGATTTTTCTTACAAAATTAGCTACGTTTTAAGGGTTTTAACCTATTCTCAGATGTTAGATTGTTAAAATGTGTGAAACAATAGTGGCTACTTTGGGCTACCATTTACCAAAAAGCCTTTCTTTAATTTTGAAGATGTGCATAACCACCCTTAACCATCTACCTTTATTTTGTACAAATTAACCACCAGAAGTCTTCTTGTGTTAATTATGTCACAGATAATCATTAGAAACATAGCTTAGGGGCACCTTGCTGGCTCATTCAGTGGAGCGAGGGACTCTTAATCTCAGGGTGTGAGTTTGATCCCACGTTGGGTACGGAGATTACTTAAAAAAAAAAAAAAATTGGGGCGCCTGGGTGGCTCAGTTGGTTAAGCGACTGCCTTCGGCTCAGGTCATGATCCTGGAGTCCCAGGATGAGTCCCGCATCGGGAATCCCTGCTCAGCGGGGAGTCTGCTTCTCCCTCTGACCCTCCCCCTGCTCATGCTCGCTCTCTCTATCTCATTCTCTCTCTCAAATAAATAATCTTAAAAAAAAAAAAAATTAAAAACTAAAAAAGAAAAAAGAAACATAGCCCAGAACAAGTTCTTCTCACTTTCACCAACTTGTGATGATTTGAAGAACAGTTCCAACTTCTGATCTATTAATTGAAACAGAATTAAGGTTTTTCTTTTAAGATTTTTTTTTTTTTTAAGATTTTATTTATTTATTTGACAGAGAAAGACACAGCGAGAGAGGGAGCACAAGCAGGGGGAGTGGGAGAGGGAGAAGCAGACTCCCTGCCGAGCAGGCAGCCCGATGCGGGACTCGATCCAGGGACTCCAGGATCATGACCTGAGCCGAAGGCAGTCGCTTAACCAACTGAGCCACCCAGGCGCCCCTCTTTTAAGATTTTATTTATTCATTTATTTGAGAGAGAGGGACAGAATCCCAAGCAGACTCCCGCTGAGCATGGAGCCTGACGTGGGCTCGATGCCAGGACCCTGTGATCATGACCTGAGACGAACCCAAGGGTCAGACACTCAACCGACTGAGCCATCCAGGCGCCGCAGAAGGTTTTTGTTTTTTGAAACAACCAAAAAGGAACTATTCTAACTACGTCATTTTATCTTGAACCTTATAAAAAGAAATTATGTGCTGGTGACTCAAGAAAGCTGTAGTGAGCCTGAGAAATAGAAGGGGCAGAGCACATGGCACAAGTTTCTTGCTTTATTCAGTCAGTATTCCTGGGATTTTGTTTTATTTTTTCCTTGGGGGGGGGGGAGGAAGCCGAATTCTGTGAAAGTAGTTGCTTTGACCTAAGTAAATGTAAATAAAGATAAAATCAGATAGAAACCCCACTCACTGGAAGACCAAACACTTTCCTGATAAGTCATGTAATACAGGAATTTTCAAACCTACACACACAAATTTTACTTGCTGCAGGGAGAGGATTTGAAACTAAAAGGTCTAATGGACAAGGGGGAACTTTTTAGCCTATGACTACACCACAGTTATTTTAATGGAGGGAGGGCCCATTTCTTATCAGGTAACAAATTTACTTCTGTATTTCGAACACAGAACACTCAGTAGTATGAACTAGGAGCCGGGAAGAAGGGATTGGTGAGTAAACAAGGAAACTACTCATTAATCAGCAAGGTGAAAAAGTGACCCCCAGCCTAAAAAAGTGACTCATCAGGGTGAGTTTCAGGATTTCTGAATGCCATTTTAACATCTGCCCTTTTTATGCCTGACAGAATTAAGAATATACTGCCAATCCATAAAGAATTTTTCAAAAGAGGAATATGTTTTGGGGCACCTGGCTGTCTCAGTCTGTAGAGCATGGACTCCTGATCTCATGGTTGTGAGATGGAGCCTCACGTTGGGTGCAGAGATTACTTAAAAATAAAATCTTTAGGGGCGCCTGGGTGGCTCAGTCGGTGAAGCATCTACCTTCGGCTCAGGTCATGATCCCAGGGTCCTGGGATTGAGCCCCACATGAGGCTCCCTGCTCAGCGGGGAGCCTGCTTCTCTCTCTCCCACTCCCCCTGCTTGTGTTCCCTCTCTGGCGGTCTCTCTGTCAAATAAATAAATAAAATCTTTTAAAAAATAAATAAATAAAAATAAATCTTTAGGGGTGCCTGGGTGGCTCAGTTGGTTGGGCATCTGCCTTCAGCTCGGGTCATGATCCCAGCATCCTGGGATGAAGCCTAGCATCAGGCTCTCTGCTCAGCGGGGAGTCTGCTTCTCCCTCTGTCTCTGTCTCTGCCTCTATCTCTCATGAATAAAGAAATAAAATCTTTAAAATAATAAAATCTTAAAAAAAAAAAAGAGGAATACGTTTTAAGTGTAATTAGTTCTGGTCAAGCAGTCAAATCTGTTCACCACCATGAACCCCAGCACTAAGCACCATGCTTGGTTCACCGGTACCACCAAAACCACGCCCAACACATCTCACTAAAGAAAACATTAACTTTATAGGTTAATTTCTGTGGGAATTAGCAAAACAGTACATCCATTCTTATGAATTGTACTGGCATTTCCGTAGAATCATTTACACACTTGTCAGTTTTTTTGTTTTGTTTTGGTTTGGTTTTTTTTAAAGATTTTATTTATTTATTTGAGAGAGAGAATGAGAGAGAGCATGAGACGGGGGAGGGTCAGAGGGAGAAGCAGACCCCCCGCTGAGCAGGGAGTCCGATGCGGGACTCGATCCCGGGACTCCAGGATCATGACCTGAGCCGAAGGCAGTCGCTTAACCAAGTGAGCCACCCAGGCGCCCCAACACACTTGTCAGTTTTAAGAACTGTTCTATGGGGGCGCCTGGGTGGCTCAGTTGGTTAAGCATCTGCCTTCAGCTCAGGTCATGATCCAGGATCCTGGGACTGAGCCCCACATTCGGCTCCCTGCTCATCGGGGAGCCTGTTTCTCCCTCTGCTGCTCCTCCTGCTTGTGCTCTCTCAAGCTCGGTGTCAAATAAATAAGTAAATAAAATCTTAAAAAAAAAAAAAAAGGAACTGTTTTATAATTTTTTCTTTAAACTCTTACTGGATCTTCAAATTAATCATCATTATTCAGGTTGGGGACAAAATTTATCTAAAACAAAAACAAAAAAACACAACAAAACAAAGAAAAGGAAACACATCAAACTGTTAATAGTAATAGTTATTTCTGAAAGACTAGATTACAGACTTTATTTTTTATTTTCCCAAATTTTCTTCAATATGCATATGTACATTCATATTAAATACATATACGCTTTTTTTCAACAAACATTTTTTTTAGAAGTCAAGACAACTTGGGCGCCTGAGTGGCTCAGTGAGTTAAGCATCTGCCTTTGGCTCAGGTCATGATCCCAGCGTCCTGGGATCGAGTCCCGCATCGGGCTCCCTGCTCAACAGGAGTCTGCTTCGCCCTCTGCCCCCCTCCCCTCATGCTTGCATGCATGCATGCGTGTTTTCTCTCTCTCTCTCTCTCTCTCTCATGCATGTGTGGAAAAACAAGTAAATAAAATCTTAAAAAAAAAAGTCAAGACAACTTATCTTTCAGACTTTGGGACAAGGTTAACAAATCAATTATTCTCCTGAGGAATATACAAAACACAGGAGGATGTGCAAATAATCCCAACCACCCTTAGTACAGGACAGCACACACTGTGCTGATGTTCTCAACTTAAAAGAAAACGCAGAAAATGAAAACCCTTCACAATCTACACCACTAGGCAGACTATTAGTATTATAATAAAAAAAGTTACTTCTCTTTTACTCTTCAGCCACCTCTGGTTCATACATCCCAGGATTTGTTTTGTTTAGTTTTCTGAGTTAGATGGGAATCATTTTCTTCTAAATTATTTTTGGATCTATGGGCATTAAATACGCTTAACAGGAAAGTTATAACTATCATTAACTACACAGAAAAAGCCGTGCCAAAACTAAAAAATCTTTAACCAGGACCACATTCCTACAGGAAAGTTCTATTTCAGGCCTGCCAGAAAGGGATAGACAGGCATCAACCTAGGTTCCTGCACTCACAGTTTAATGATTACAAAGTTATACTCAATTTTGGAATTCTTTCTACGGCAACCAAAAAGACAAATGTAAATTATGCTTAGAAGAAGCTGCAGAGCTATTGGGGCGCCTGGGTGGCTCAGTCAGTTAAGCGTCTGCCTTTGGCTCAGGTCATGATCCCAGGGTCCTGGGATCGAGCCCCACATTGGGCTCCCTGCTCTGTGGGAAGCCTGCTTCTCCCTCTCCCATTCCCCCTGCTTGTGTTCCCTCTCTCGCTGTGTCTCTCTCTGTCAAATGAAAAAATAAAATCTTAAAAAAATAAACAAAATCTTTGGGGCGCCTGGGTGGCTCAGTTGTTAAGCGTCTGCCTTCGGCTCAGGTCATGATCCCAGGGTCCTGGGATTGAGCCCTACATCGGGCTCTCTGTTCAGCGGGGAGCCTGCTTCTCTCTCTCCCACTCTGCCTGCTTGTGTTCCCTCTCTCACTGTCTCTCTCTGTCAAATAAATAAATAAAATCTTTAAAAAAAAAAAAAAAGAAGAAGCTGCAGAGCTATTTTTCAGGTACCCATGTGTATAAACACAGCAATGAGAAGCAGACAGTGACCACTTCTACCACCCAAGGGAAGCGTTGACGGCAAAGCAAGTCATTTTCGTTTGAGTGGGCTGAATGAGATCACTTGTTGGCATCGGTCCAGCAACAATTATTAAAAAAAAGTTTATTTTCTATAAAACCAAAGACCGATAAAAGCCAGGTTAAAGGAGACAGACTAAAGCAGGGGTTGGCAAACTGGACCAGCTCTGCCCACTGGTCCCAGCGCAGAGCCCGATGTGGGGCTCTAACTCACAACTCTGAGATCATGACCTGAGCTGGAATCAAGAGTATGATGCTTAACCAACTGAGCCACCCAATCACTCCTAAAGATTTTATTTTTAAGTCATCTCTACACCCAACGTGGGGCTTAAACTCACGAGACCAAGAGCTGCATGTTCCACCTACTGAGCCGGCCAGGCGCCCCTGAATTTTATGTTTTCTAAGGGTTGTAAAACAACAACAAAAAGCAAAACTGAACAAACAAAAAAGAATGAACATGTACACAGACCATATATGGCTATTAAAGCCTAAAATACTATCTGGTCCTTTTAGGAAAAGTTTGCTGACTCTTAACTAGAAAAAGAAGTATTTTTACTGTTTTTTGGGGTTTTTTTTAGATTTTATTTATTTATTTGAGAGACAGAGCATGAGAGGGGGGAGGGTCAGAGGGTTTTTTCTTTGGGGCCAGTTTCCCCTGCAAATACTCCCCTCTCCTTCCTGGGATGTATGAACTTAGTTGTCAGCATTTAGGAACCAGGGGAGCCCGATGCGGGACTCAATGTGGAACTTGATCCCGGGACTCCAGGATCATGTCCTGAACTGAAGGCAGTTGGTTAAGAAGGCTGTGGCTTAACCAACTGAGCCACCCAGGCGCCCGATTTTTAGATATTTTTAAAAATCAAATATAATTAAAAGGATAGAAAACATAAACTTCTAGCTAACCATGATGTATTAAACACGCATGATCCTCAATGAGACCTCAATGAAAAGGAATATGGAAGGCAATTTAGAGAACCCTGGGAAGGTTCAGGAAGTGAAGGCTCTGGGTTCTTTAAAAGCTGGAGTTTAGATGGAGATAAGAATGCTGGTTGAAACTCTTAAGCGGCAGGTACCCCTCCCTCCCACTGTGTGGCAAGCCCAAGCATGCAGATGGCTACCTCACCCCTACCACAGCAGAGGCTGATGTTTACTAGAGAACCTGAACTCACAGATGCTCCAGATAGGAGGACACCAGGCTCGGAGTGAACTGCAGGACTAAAAACAGAGAAACAGAAGTTTCCCTAGTAAATGGTAAACAACTCCAGCCACTCTCCCTTCTCCTGCCTGGTTCCTAAATGCTGACAACTAAGTTCATACATCCCAGGAAGGAGAGGGGAGTATTTGCAGGGGAAACTGGCCCCAAAGAAAAAACCTACAGTTACTGATTTGAAAGATACTAACGCTTGAGGGTTCTCCTATGAAACCTCTGCCTCTTCACCCAACAGTAAAGGCTTCTGCTCAAGGTTACAATTAGCTGCTCAGTGCCTTACCCTTCTATATGAATGAATATCCAAGTATTACCCGACATTCAAGAAAGCTTCCAACATGGGAAAAAAGTCGAAAAGAAAATTTTAAAGACTTTATTTATTTGAGAGAGTGAGAGAGAGTGCATGTGCAAGCACAGGAGGGGCAGAGGGAGAGACAATTTCAAGCAGACCTCACGCTGAGTGTGGAGCCTGATTCAGGGCTGAATTCCACGACCCTGAGATCATGACCCGAGCAAAAACTAAGAGTCAGACGCCCAACCTACTGAGCCACCCAGGCCCCCCCAAAAGAAAATTTAAAATAAAACAAAACTAAATTTGTATTTAATATCCTCAGAGACATAAGCTGATGTGTCCATTAAGCAAAACAAGGTACCAGAAAGAAAGACAATTTAGACAGTAAAAACTCTTGGAAATGAAAAATGTAAAAATAAATTTTTAAAAATCTTTCACAGGTTGGAAAATAGAGTTGAGACTATCTCCTAAAAGACAAAGATGGAAAAGATAACAGAATTAGAAGTTCAAGCCAGAAGACCCAATACCTAATATTAACAGTATCAGAGTGTGAAGAGAGGAAAAAAAGAGGGGAATTTATCATGAAATAATACAAGAAAATTTCCCAGAAATGAAGGATGCAGTTTAGAGACTAGAAGGACTATCAAACGATGAACATAATCATTCAAAAACTTACATAAACTGAAAGGTAATAACAGAAATTCCTGGACACTGGAGATAAGAAAAATTCTAAAAACTTCTAGGAAGAAAAACAGGTGACATACACAGGACCGGGAATAAGAAAGACTACAGACATCTTAAAGAGTATGAAGACTGAAAGTTAGAAAATGGACTAATACCTTGAAATTCTGGGGAGACCCATTTTGAACTTTTGACCTCCAGAACTATAAGACAGTATGTGCTGTTTTAAGCCACTAAATTTGTGGTGACTTGTCACACTGGTATTAGGAAACGAATGCAATCCACAAAACACATTTTCCCAAGCAACTAAACATATAAGTGGCTTCTAAATTATGTTCTTATTAAGTTCATTAGTACTTAACTTTACAGTTCTAATAAGGCAGCATAACAGTTACCAAGCCCAAAGCTCTGAAAGATTAACATTAAGTCCCCACCTGAAATTAATTATACAAAGGATTATTAGTCTCACACCAGAAATCTTATTTTTCTCTTCTCTCTGGAGATGAAGGTAGAGGATGTAACAAAGTATTTCAATGTCCCTTCTAGCCTTTATTTCATGAAATGAAACTGTACAATCTATGAGTTGGAAAGGATATTCACCATCAGTGACTGAATTGCATAACCAAAGTTCAAATCCCCTCTGCAGATCCACTTGGCCTACAGCAATCTGTTACTGGACACACAGTATAAAAAAGATGCATATGACAACATCAGTAACCTAAAGTATGAGAGAGGGAAAAGTACAGTTTCTGTATGCTGTGGAAGTTACCAGTTTAACCTAATATTAACTATAAACTATTCTACATAAGCCTCATGGTAAACCTGTAGCAGAGACAAAAAAGATTAAAAAAGAGGAAGCCTACCCACCTTGCAATTGCTACCTGATGCTTGAGCAGGTCCAGGGGTGGGAACTCAGTGTCCCAGAGCATTCTATTCCAACCTCTGCATGGCTGTGATTTTTAGTTCTTTATTCTGACTTCACGTCTCACATTTCCATCCACGGTGTCTATTTCCGGTCCTCAGCATTAAGTAAAACACATTTAACCGATAAGACCTCAAAAGCCACAAAATACCTGTCATGGTTGCCCCAAGTTCTATACTCTCTGGGCTGAACATCCGTAGCTCATTCCCTCGCCTCTCCCGAAGACCTGCATTTACATCCCCACTCTGCTATGTACATAATAGGGACTACTTATTTAACCAATAAAATGGAGGTTACCTTCCCCTTAAGGTTCTTGTGAGGGTTAGAAAAGTCCTGATAGAGCGCCCGCACCAAGCACGGAGCAGCCATCATGGTAATGACAGCAGGGATCCGAAGTCCCACGCCCGGACAAGTTGCTCTCTACTGGACCAGCTCCATTTGTCTTTAACCCCACAGGATGATGCCTCAAACTAAAAGCATTATCCAGGGATTGTCTGATCTGTGCAGAGGAGAGCAGGACCATCTCTCTCCTCCCTCATCTTAGACACGGTATTTCCACCAAACCAGCCTAAGACCAAATGTGTTTTCTTCCGCAGCCCGAGCACACTGCTGACTCCCAAAGAATATACTTTGAGTAAAATCCATCTTTTAGAAATACTAAAATTAAAATCACATCTCCTCTATGTTGGATTGAGAAAAATGTGACTGATAAATTCTTCTATTACTTGTAAGAAAGTATAACACGATGCAGTATTTCTGAGCCAATGACTATGAAACACTCTGGCTTAGCATGTACTAAGTGCTTAATAAAAGCTGACTTCTCCCAATTAATTCAACAAACCTATAATAAATTCTTGGTAATCTTTCCTCTTTAACAACATAAGCAGCCACAGAATATCAACTGCCCCCAGGCACTCGGCTAAGAATTTATATATATAATTCCCTGTAACTCTCACAACAACCCCTGAGTAAAGGAAGGCACGGAATTAAAGAAACTGAGTGGCAGAACTAGGAAAAGGACCCGAGGCAGTGTTGACTCCCGAGCTCAACTTCCTAAATACTGAGCCAGAGTAGACCTCATTTAGTGAACAGATGAAAGTACCACAGTCCTCCCTTATCCACGAGGGATACATTCCAAGGCCTACCGTGGATGCCTGAAACTGTGAATAGTACCAAACCCTATATATAAAGTATGCTTTTTCCTATATGTATATATCTATGATAAAGCTTAATTTACAAAACTAGGCACAGTAAGACAATAACAACAAGAATAATTAAACAATACCCTGTAATAAAAGGTAAGTGAACGTGGTCTCTCTCAAGATATCTTACTGTCCTGTCCTCACCCTTACGACGGCAGGAGATGATAAAATGCTTCCATGATGGACGAGATGACGTGAGATGAAGGACGCTGGAGCATGACGCAGCGCTAGGCTACTATTGACCTTCCGCCAGCCCGTCAGGGGAGGATCACCTGCTTCCTGAATGCAGCTGACCACCGGGGAGAGCGAAACCGCGGATAAGGGGGAAACTACTATAAACATTATCTCGTTCTGGGTGTTGGTTACCAGAGCATGTACACTTTGTGGAAGTTCATCATGCTATACACCTATCACCTGTGTACTTTTCTGAATGTGTATTAAACAAACAGGAGGCCTCTGGCGAATGTTAAAATCACTTACATTAAACACACACACAAATATATACACACATGTATAACCATATCCTTGAATCCAGTCTTCATATGAAAACTTTAGTTCAGCTCAAATTTAATATGAACTAGCAAATTAAAAAATCAGATGCTTGAGAGGTATTACTATTCTTTTTTTTTTTTATCCCCCCCCACCCCGAGGTATTACTATACTTTGTGGCTGTAATTTCTTCTTTTTCTTGGTTCGGGGTTTTTAAAAAAGGTTTTATTTATTTTAGGAGAGTGAGAGAGCAAGCACGCAAGCGGCGGGGAGGGAGAGGGACAAGCAGACTCCACACTGGGCACAGGGCCCAACGTGGGGCCCGATCTCATGACCCTGAGATCAAGACCTGAGCTGAAATCAAGAGTCTGATGCTTAACTGACTGAGCCACTCAGGTGCCCCTAGTGGTTACAATTTCCTTTTTACAATTGTCTCTTGGGTCTATGCGTCCTCCTATACTATTACACACTTATGTCTTAAGGTAAAGACAATAGAAAAGAAGGAAAAAATAAACTCAAAATTTAACAGATGGTCGATGGTAATAATTAACCTTGAAATTATCTGAGGCCAGACCACTGAAGTCCAGGAGGCACACACTAATTATACATACATATAAATTACAGCTGTACATTTTTTTTTAAACACTAATGGGGCCATTCCTACATGTTGTTGTAAATGCATATGCCTAAAGGTAACAAAAGGAAACAGAACCATTTCGGCCCATCCGCCTGACGGCCTCTGTGTGACCAGTAACACAGCTGAGTGTACTACTGAGTATAATCACCAGCGCTGCTAGCAGAAACGCATTAACAAGTCCAGAAAGACTCTGAGTCCAAGACTTAAATTCCTCCAAATTCAACTACAGCTTTTATATATCATATACTCAAAAATACTACCCTCTCTCTCTCACACACACACACACCCTTTATCTACTGAAAAGGCCTAGAAATGATGACCAATCCAGCAGCAATGAGCACCCACTCCCATCACCCAGATTACATCTCTTCAAATGCTGTTTCCCACTAACGGGAACCATGTCTCCTTGGACAAATGGCTGATTCCTGCTGAAGCAGGAAATGTATAAGAACAACCTGGAATATCTCATCATACCAGATAGCAAGGAAGCTATGAAAAATTACCAGTCATGTCAAAGGAACTTAAGAGCCAATCTGACAAGGCTCCCACTTGCTAAAGACGGTACTGAGCATCGGTAAGAGCTTAAAAAAAATCAAATACATTTAAAAGCATTAGTACATAATGACAATAAAAAAAACCTGTCACATGTTAAGGCTGCTAGAGAAACAACTCATTATTTTGAAAATAAAGGGAAAGAAGCATTTTTCCTTTCCTATTTGAATTTATACTCCGCACCAAATAGTATATGAAGGAAAGTATTCCAGTGAAAGAAAGACAATTGAGTCTGTTTTTCTATCCCCAATGAATTAACACAACCATTTTCAATTTACAAGAGTTAAAAAAAATCATTACACTAGCTAAATGCGGGCCCCCCAAAAGATCTAATATTGTATTATTAGTAGCAGTGGGATTTAGCATGTCAATATTTTGATGAACACATTTACTTCAGTCTTTTGGAGGCAATTTCCGCCCCATTACGTCCAAAATTTCAAACCTGAGAGCAATATCATGTAGGAATTCAGAGTAGATGGTTCTCTCACACTTCACTCCTCCAGATATCTCAAGAGACTCGATAAAGTCATCATGTGTAAAAAACAATAGGAATCTTTCCATTAGCCCTTAATATTTCCAAGCAAATATATTTTAAAAGTTCCAAAAAGAGGGGGCGCCTGGGTGGCTCAGTCGGTTGAGTGTCTGCCTTCGGCTCAGGTCATGATCTCTGGGTCCTGGGATCAAGCCCCGAATCCGGGCTCCCTGCTCAGCAGGGAGCCTGCCTCTCCCTCTGCCTCTCCCCACCCCCTTCATGCTCTCTCTCAAATAAATAAATAAATAAATAAAATCTTTTTTAAAATAATAAAACAAAAAATAAATTAAAAGTTCCAAAATGTGATAAGGCAACAGGGTAGTAATTCTAAGTATCTCGCTCAGAATACCATCAGATAAAGCAGGGTTTCTATTCACTTGTCATCTCCTGTAGTGGGAAGACCTCTTTGGAATCAGAAAATCAACCCTGCCTCTTACTAATAACCGAGGGACCTGGATCAAGTTCCTTTACTAAGAAACCAGAACAACGTCCTCACTAGAAGGTCTGTGGAGGACTACACAGAATAATGCATATTATACATTATATTATTTCAAAGCAGTACCTGACACAGAGTGAACATCGGCTCAACAACTGGGGCTAATACTCTGGAATTTTAAATTAATGCAACCATCTAACAGCTTCATGTGATGAGGAAATAAAATATTAGAAAAGGAAACATTCACCCCCAACGACTCTAAAAGCCAAAATACAACTCCTCAGGTTAGCTCTATCCAAGAAGTATAAAGGCTACAATAAAGCCAACCAATACAGCCCTTACCCAAAGAGCTGAGAATACCAGCTGAAGTTTGCTAAGCTAGAATCGGGCAACTTGGCTCCGCCCTGTAAAAACCTTCAATGGTTCTTCACTGTCACTAACAAAAAGGCTATTTACAATGGCATTCCAGTCCCTCCGCGGAACTGACACCAACGTGCCTTTCCAGCTCTATCACTCGGCTTCCTATTTGCCATTTCCCGACACATGCCTTGTCCTTTCAGGGCTCTTGGTCGGCCATTGACCCTCTCCCCCCGCATCTGCCCCTTCCAGCCTTCACATTCTATTGCGACTGTCATTGGGTCTTTAACTCCTCTTTTGGACCCTAAGCTCCTTAACAGCAAAAGGGAACGTACTACTCCTTTACAGTGGTAATCTAACATAAAACTGTATCCATAATAAGGATTCAACAATGTTTGAGGTTTATTTATTTAAATCTTATTTAGGTAATTTCTACACCCATTATGGGGCTTGAACTCACAACCCCGAGATCAAGAGCCACACGCTCAGGCGCCTGGGTGGTTCAGTTGGTTAAGCATCTGCGTTCGGATCAGGTCATGATCGCAGGGTCCTGGGATCGAGTCCCGCAACACACTCCCTGCTCGGTGGGGAGCCTGCTTCTCCCTCTCCCTCTGCCTGCTGATCCCCCTGCTTGTGCGCTCACTCGCTCACTCTCTCTCAAATAAATAAAATCTTAAAAAAAAAAAAGAGCTACATGCTCTACCCACTGAGCCAGCCTGGCGCCCCAATAATGTCTGAAGCTTGGACAGTAAGAATGGTAACTTACATTCATCCATATTTTCATCTACTATTTTATTTTTACCATGTGCTCGCTTCGGCAGCACATATACTATTTTATTTTTACCTGCATAAAATCAAAGAGAGTAGGTAGTTGACATAATGGGTTCAATCACTGGACTGTGACCGCTGTGACTGGGATGGAATGAAAAACAGGGTTCGTGATTCCCAATCCAAGTTATTTTCGATGGATAGCCATGCTTTCGAGACTGATATTTATTCCACAGAGGAAGATAAAATTTAATGTCATTTCTGATTCTTGCTGAGATTCTGGTACAAAAAACCACAAAATAGTGATCTATTAGAAATCCTTACAAAACTGATAAAAATGTCAAGTATTGCACTGGGAAAATTTATACATTAAAACAAAAGCAGCAACACTTGACTCACCTACTTTCCATAATTCTGCTTTTAGACACGCCCCTCCCCACCCCGCCCTTAGTCGTCTCTTATCCTGATAGCCTCATCATGCCAACTATGTAATGATCCATGCAGAAAAGTAGCTTTAATTGCTACACTGCTATTTCTCCTTTTAAGTATTTGAATATTGCTTTGAGAGCTTAACTTAGGAAGTCAATGAACCATACCTATCAATGCAGCTTTTTTCTCTAAGGTCACTGATAACTAGGCACTCCAACACCACCCCAATTACAGGTTCCCCAAGGACTCCTACTACTCAACAAACATGTTAAAATAATGTTAGCTTGAGACCAAATCTTAAACCTGAGACATCAAATTTCATCTAACCTAGCTGCTCTACACACACACACACACACACCTGGAAACAGAGTTTGGAAGAGAAAAGTTAGTTATCCAGGAGTTTACATGGTTAATAGAATCCAGGGCCTCCTGACTCCCAAAGCAATACTAATTCACCGCACATTATACAGTGTTTTAATCTTTCAAAGAAAATATTACCACTTGCAAATAAGACAAGCTCAGAAGATAAAATGACCTTTATTTTTTTGTTAGTCATGTGGCAAAAGCTAGGATTAAAAGTGGGTCTTTTTCTATTCTTAGATACCTTTGTGCTACTATATACTTTAATCTTCCTGAACACTGGAAAAGTAAGTTCCAAGAATAAAAGTATGAAGTAAAATGTAGTTATACAAATTATATAAGAAACACCAGATTTTTATATAAGTGGTAATATATCACCACCACAGGAAACACTAAATTCAAGCCAGTGACCTAAGGGTCAAGTGATCTAAAACCCATTAGCCATTACCAATTCCCCAAGCTGGCCAGTGCACAGAGGGCTGAACTCCCTGTCCAATGACAACGAATATCTCAAGGGTAAACTTTTTAATAAAAAATACATTCATGGGCGCCTGGGTGGCTCAGATGGTTAAGCGTCTGCCTTCGGCTCAGGTCATGATCCCAGGGTCCTGGATCAAGTCCCGCATCGGGCTCCCTGCTAGGTGGGGAGCCTGCTTCTCCCTCTGCCTCTGCCTCTCTCTCTCTCTCTCCCTGACTCTCATGAATAAATACATAAAACATTTAAAAAAAAAATACAAGGAATGTGGAATAATCAAATGTTCTGGAAAATATATAAAAGACTTTCATTAGTTTGCACATTTCAGCAGAGAACAAATAACTTTTGCACGTTATCAGTACAATGAACTACACAACTTCAGTTACTCAAGTATGTACTGCACTCCAAAAAGAACTCCCTCTGGGAAAAGTGTCACAAATATGCTGTTCTGGAATGTATACAAAACCTAGCAACCACTTTTAAAGTTTCATTCTGCCGAAGATCTGCCCCTCAAGATCTAAATATCTCTAAGAATCAAAGTAACGGGCCTCTCATCAGTCTTTCCCACTGAAAAGATCATGTGACTGGTATCACCACCAGTGAATCACCCAATTAAAAAAAAAAAACCCACAAAAAACCCACACCACAATCGTGCTCTAAGACAAGAGACATTTTACAATTAACTCTGCGAGAAAGAGAGAGAGTACTTTTAGGCCTTAATTGAGAATTTATTCTTGCACATTGCTTCCAAGGTACAATTTTAACCATCTAGAAGTTACTAGAACATAGTGGGCATCCCTTCCCTTTGGAGGCTAATTAGCCACAGGGGACCTATTAGCTTAATACTTCCTCCTCTCGGCCACATCGAAACTGCCAGGTGAGCAAGTCCTATCCCGAGTTTACGGTTCTCCAGAATGGCTGGAAAGGGAGTGAACATAACCTACGGGAAGATTTCTTCCTGCCCGGAAAAGGGGTAAAAATCGGTGGAGTCTGATGTGCCAAGCCACAGGAAACAAGAAAAGGAATGCGACAGTAAACAAACAAACAAACCCATACAAAAAGTCATCCCAGAACGGGATCCTCTGGGAGAGAAAAGACTCATTCTTCCACCCCGGCCATGGAAACCCGAGAAGCTAAATTGGGTAAAACGTCCTGGTATCCTCGGGGAGGCAGGACTCGGACTGCTATACTGAGGTTCCAGGCCCTTCAGGGGTGTGACCCAGTGACCCAGCGGGTGGTGACAAACTTCGAGGACCCCCAAGGACGGAGCTTGCTCCGGTCGTCGCGGCCGGGGCGGGCGAGGAGGGGACTGGCCCGGTCACGCTCGGGCCACCGCCCGGATCGGACTCGCCCGGGCGGCCGAGGCGGGGGTGGGGCCAGGGCGGCTCACCTTTGAAGAAGCGCAGCGCCAGGCCGTACAGCTCCTCCAGGCCGAAGCCCCAGCGCTGCTCCAGCCGCCGCGCTTCCTCCGCCGCGCCCCCGGCCGCCGCCTCCCCGGGATCCGGCTGCTCCCCCGCGGCGCCCGGCCCCCGGCCCGCCCCGGGCGGCGAGGGCGGCGGCGGTACCAGCGGAGCGCCCTCTGCGCCGGGCCGCTCCTCCGGGTCCGGGCTCAGCGTGAGGCCGTCGACGGAGACCTCGAGTCGCTCTGCGTTCAGCACCGCCGCCATCTCCGGCTGCTGCGCCTCCTCGGCGGGGACAAGCGGCGGCCACGTATCGACTTCCTGCTGACCTCTGACCTCTACTTACCGACGCCGGAACTTCCGCCGCTGATGAGGCTCTCCGGCTCCGGGAGAGGGGCTGAGGCTCGCGCCCCGCCCCTCCGCGACCCCAGCCCCGCGGGACCCGCCCCGCCCCCCCGCCCCCGCCCCTCCTGCCCGCGTCCACCCGCGAGCGCCGCCCTCTCCCCTTTTCCCCTCCCCAGTCTCCTACCTGCGGCGGTCGCGGCGGGGCGGGGCGGGGCGGGGCCGGGGTGACTGGGCAGGCGCCGTACGCTGGAGGCCGAGACCCTTCCCGTTTGTGGGGTCGTGGACTTCCCGGAACCTGACCCCCCACTTGACCTTGATCTTCACTGCAGCGCTGAGGAAATGCTGGGCGAATGACTTTTTTTTTAAGAGGAAGCTGAGGCTGTGGAGAAATCGTTTGCTTCTCTGCGGCTGTTTTAATCGGCAGACCCTGGTTTTGCAGGAACCATACAATTTGTGGGAACCCCAGTAAGAAAAAAAAATACACCGGGAGCGCTTGGGTGGCTTAAGCTACCCACTCGTGATTCTTGATCTCAGTTCGGGTCTTGGTCTCAGGGTCTTGAGTTCAAGTTCCGCCTTGGAGCTTACTTAAAAAAGAAAAATACCCCAAATTATTCGCATAAATACACTTAGAATGAGAAATCACAAATGACACTTTGAAAAGTTAAAAAAAGCCACAAGCGTCACACACACAATGGTAAAGCATTTATTAACTTCCTGACACGCTTCTACAGGGTGTCCCAAAGTCCAGAAACACAATTATTTTGTTTAGAAGATCGAAAATGCCCTTGACAGCATTGCGTATATCTTACCTGTCTGTCTAGACTATGGGCACCATTTATGATCATTTTTCCCACGCTTTTTAGCTGCATGCTTTTTTTTTTGGCTGCATACTTTTAATCACATTTTCCTACGACATTTTGTAATGTTTTTCTACAAAGAAAAGAGAAAGGTCAGTGTTCTTTTCAGCATGGTGCTCAAAAATTTTTTATTTATATTTCAGCTTCACAACTCTTTAGTGTTCTTAGTGTGGTTTTACAACTCATTAGGGTTCTTAGTGTGTTCTTTTTTTTTTTTCTTTTAAGAATTTATTTATTTGACAGAGAGAGAGACAGCAAGAGAGGGAACACAAGCAGGGGGAGTGGGGAAGGGAGAAGCAGCCTTCCCAGACTGGATCCCACAACCCAGGACCCAGGATCATGACCTGAGCCTAAGGCAGACGCTTAACAACTGAGCCATCCAGGCGCCTCTAGTGTGTACTTTTTAAAAGATTATTGTCAAATTTGGAACAACCTGTATCAGGTTGCTTTCACATATGAGCTATAGTATTTTAGGGCCGTTTGGCTACTTCCGTGGCAATTTCCTGTATGGTTTTTACTCGATCCCCAGTGGTTTTCAGAACAAGATCTGTGTGCTCCCATTAAGATCAATAAAACAGGGCGCCTGGGTGGCTCGGTTGGTTAAGGGGCTGCCTTCGACTCAGGTCGTGATCCTGGAGTCCTGGGATTGAGTCCCACATCGGGCTCCCTGCTCAGCAGGGAGTCTGCTTCTCCGTCTGACCCTCCCCCCTCTCTCATTCTCTCATTCTATCTCATTCTCTCTCTCAAATAAATAAATAAAATCTTAAAAAAAAAGATGAATAAAACATGTGACTACCTACAGACAGACTCACTGAACTACAAATTTGTGTTCCATAAACGCAAGAATCATAATATATTCCATTTTGCATGATTCACATACAAATAAACATAAGCCTGGTACACTACAGTTGCATATATGACATTACTTATGTGAGAATCTCCATTTTAGGTTAGGCATTGAGAGACTTGATTCTGCCACTTACCATTTTTTACTCTTGATGGTTGGGAGGATTTTCTATGGACTAGTTTCTCCTTTTCTTTCACATCTTGTTTCCCCCTCCACCGCCCATGTATTTTCAGGGCTGGGCATCACAGAGCTCCTTTGCCCTCTGGCCCTGTGCCTTTGTGACATGAGTGCTGGCTAAGTTGGCATAATGGGCAGTAGGTGTATTTCAGAAAGCCATTCCTCCACCCATGGACAGCGCTGATTTAACAGTACGCGGAAATGACTGCAAATCACGTAAGTGCATGCCGCTAAGCCCCAGTTAAACGTATCCCTTCCTCCGGGCGCCTGGGTGGCACAGCTGGTTAAGCATCCAACTCTTGGTTTTGGCTCAGGTCATGATCTCAGAGTCATGGGAGCCCTGTGTTGGGCTCTGTGCTCAGCATGGAGTCTGCTCAAGACTCTCTCTCTCTCCCCCTCTGCTTCTCCCTCCCCCTGTGCTCTCACTCTCTCTCCAAAATAAATAAATCTTAAAAGAAAAATGTATCCCTTAATTGATCATTGTCCCCTTAGCCAGATCTCAAAAAAGCCCTTGGCCATTACTAAAGCATCAAACACAAGAGGAGTCACGGAAGTCAGAATGCCAAGAGACAGTGGGTTTAAATATTTTACTTTAGATACTTTTACAGAAACTTTGGACCAGGTGAATATACTGCTAGGGCTCTTCCAAAGGCCTTGGAAGGACCTTCAGAGAGCTCTGAAACAAGCTTCATGAATTTACGGTAAACCTGCTTTTAGTTACAGGGGACTTGAAAAATCAGCACATCCTTTGGTTTTGTTGTTGTTGTTGTTTTAAGATTTTATTTTATTTGACAGAAAGAGACAGAGAGAGAGGGAACACAAGCAAGGGGAGTGGGAGAGGGAGAAGCAGGCTTCCCGCCGAGCAGGGAGCCCGATGCGGGGCTCAATTCCAGGACCCTGGGACCATGACCTGAGCCGAAGGCAGACGCTTAACGACTGAGCCACCCAGGCGCCCCTCGAAACATCCTTTGTATCAAACATTTAAACCTCTCCCTACTTGAGCCATCAAGAACCGTCTTGCAGGTAGTTGCTATTAGTGAGCTTAAAAAGATTAGGGAATACAACTTCCCTTTAATTACTCATTATGGGAAGTGAGTTCCAGACATTCACTGGAACAAGAGGTCAAACTTTGCCATGCAGGCTAATCACCTGAATGGCTTGTTAAACTGCCCGTTTGGACTCAGAAGGGAGTCAGAAGGGAGGCATTTCTAATAAGCCTCCTGGGCTGCAGCTGTCTGTAGACATTTGAAATAGCAAGAGTCTAGGACACTTTTTTGCACAGTTTTATTGAGATATAATTGACGTCCAACAAACTGCAAATACTCAAAGTTTACAACGCGATGTGTTTTGACATGCACACCTACCTGTAAGACCATTAACCACGATCAAGATAACATATCTATCACTCTTCCTAGACTTTTCAATAGACTTTTGTTCTAATGTCCTTGTCACAATAGAATCTGACTTGTATAAAACAATTCAGAGAAACCACCTGTATTTCCCATATTTCTCTCTTTTATATGTGGAGGCACAGAGAGTTAGCAAAATGGTATATTTTCCAAAACCTTTCAAATATCTTCCCCGCGTCTGTTCCTATACAAAAGAGGGCATACTTCTTTTCTTCTTTTTTTAAAGATTTTTAAGTAATCTCTACACCCAATGTGGGGCTGAAACCTACAACCCCGAGATCAAGAGTTGCATGCTCTACCAACTGAGCCAGCCAGGCGCCCTGAGGGTACTTCTCTCTCTCTCTCTTTTTAAGATTTATTTATTTGAGAAAGAGAGAGTATGAGCGGCAGGGCGGGGGGGGGGGCAGAGGGAGAGGGAAAAGCAGGCTCCCCATTGAGCAGGGAGCCCAATGCGGGGCTTGATCCCAGGACCCAAGGGTACTTTCCAACCAACCAACCAACTTTGCCATGTGAATTTCAGTTAAGCTCCATTCATTCAAACACTCGCCAAGTAAGTATTACCATTTTTGAAATGCTTTCTGAAGTTTCCTCCCTAAATCTTAGGGAGGAAACTGTTCCCTCCACATTATGTTCATCTTCTCTGTGAAATATTATTAGATTTCCAGACAGAGACTGAGTTCAATTTCTGGCTTTCTCTGGTGATAATCAGTACTCAGTACATGTTGCCATTAGTCTCAGTAAAGCAGACCACGATAGTAGTGATGATTATTTTGTGCTCCTTGACTGCAAGCATCTGGAGGGCAAAGGCTACGGCCTCTGATCTCCTGCAGTCCCTAACAGAGGATGGGGAAAGGGGCAGGCACTCAGAATGTTTCACTGAGTGGATGAATTAAGGCCCAATTCCATCTGTTCCATACAATACCAATTCAGCTCAACGTACAGTTAAGGAGTGACTCCTGCACCACACGCTGGGGGAAATACAAAGGTGAGGGGCTGTGTTTGGTGTCTAAACCCAAGGAGTTGTGGTCCAGTAGGTGGGATCAGTGAGAAGCACTGTATTAGGGCTGGATTCCAACTTGGTGACCTTGGGCACGTGACTTCACTTCTGCCGCCTGCCCTGTACATTGGGGATAATAATAGCACCCACCTCTTGGGCTGCTGAGAAGACAGGATGTGTGAATACATGTAAAGCACTAAGGAAAGGACCCGCCTGGCACACACCAAGCTTTTCAGAAATTCGGGCCACTGCTGTGTGCCACATTTCATTAAAATGCCGAGGAGACGCTGCTCTTGGGAGGCTCATAGGAGAAAGTCGGCCAACGTGTGGTCTTTGCCTTGGCTTACAAGAGGGGGCACCTGCAGTGAACTGGTGGTTGGCCTTTTAAGATGTGGGCCTGGTGTTGGCGCTGGACAACAGTGAGCTGGAGGCTGCCTCCTTGAGAAGGGACGTGTGGTCTCAAGTTTGCCACAATCCCCCCGGCCCCACCCCGTTGTGATGGACACCGTCCTTGCTATTTATCCTGGGCCCGTAGGAGATGCCAGGGATCATTTTAGGCCAACACTATCTATTTCTAGTGCCACCTGCCTGGCCACTGCAGGCTTTTGTGTTCGTGACTCCTTAAGATAGGAGAAGATGGTATCCTGCCTGGAAGTTTTGAGGAGGTCATTCTGTGGATCCCTATGCATGTTTATATTTGAAGAAGGTAGAAATGACATTCTAGGGAGAGGGAGTACCGTTCGCTGACACCCTGTGGGTCACGAGAACCTGGCATGCTTGCTTAGCCTTGGCCTGAGCAGAAACAGCAAGGGGAGGGGTGGTGGGGAGGGGGGAGCCTCAAGAAGACGGCAGGGGCCAGATGCGGAAGGCTGAAAAGGGGAGTCCAGAACTGCCTGAAGGACTCGGCCTGCAGGCAGTGGTAGAAGGAGAAACAGATGGGGGGCCGGCAGTAGGGAACTCGGGATGGAAGCTGCTGTTAGCCCAGGCCAAGATGACAAGATCCTGAGAAGGGGCAGCGTAGGGACACGACAAAGAAGAAATGGATTCCAAGAAGATGCACCCAGAGCCCACAGAGCCAGCCAGGATCGGGGAGGCAGAGGGACAGAATCTGGCCCCTTTTAGGCATTGTAAACTTAGGCCCACTTTCTGGATCTCTGTCTCTTTATCTGTAAGAAGTAGAAATTGTTTCTGCCTTGCTTCCATCACAAGATGTTGATATAGGAATGGGCCTAAAATAATTATATCTGTGAAAGTGTTTTAAATTCCTGGAAAGGTAAGATATGATTCGTGTAGCTGCTGTTACCACCACTTTCTGACCTTCACATTCAAAACACTCTTAAAGGTTATTTTAGAGAAAGGGGAGGGGCAGAGGGAGAAGGAGCAGGAGCGCCTCAAGCAGACGGAGTCGGATCCAGGGCTCGATCTCACGACCCTGAGCCCATGACCCCAGCAGAAATCAGGAGTTGGAAGCTTAACCGAATGAGCCATCCAGGCGCCCCCACATCCAAACATTCTTAAGGGTCATTGTCCATTATGAAATTATGCACATTTGTTTAGGTGCAAAGGTAAAAATGGGTCTAATTAAAGACATAAAAATATTTTTTAAAATAAGCCTCCCATAATCCCAACCAACATTAGCAACATGGGATACAGCCTTCCATTCTCCTGTTTGCAAATGCTAATATCCACATAATAATAATACCGGTAATTATGACTAAGTAGTATCCTCCACTGACAGTAGGAAGAGGTGAAGTGCTTAGGAAACGAGAGGCCCCTGATTCCAAGGATCTGTTCCCAAGATGCTGAGACCAGTGCTCGAGCTTTAGAGACCCTCAGCGCCACCTGCTTGCCAGATGCAGAAATGCTGCCACAGATGGACTCACCCTTGCGCCGGAGCCACCTCCAAGGTGGGGTAGGGGGTGGGGGCTTTGGGGGGTGGGGACAGCCTCTGTGGCCCCACCTGGGACCTGCAGAGCCAGAACAAAGGCTGGGGCTCTGGGCGGGTCTGCCCCACGCAAGACACCGAGCACCATGACACTTCTCTAAATGATGGATGTAAAAACCCAAACTCAATCAGCCCTGCTGAAGGAAAGACTGAATTATCTTTCCATCCCCTCAATAGAAAATTAAATTTTGAAATTGTTATCACATAGACAACAAAGGATATGCAGCCCAAAAAAAGGTAGGAAGAAAAATAAGCATAGAGATCTATCAGGAAGTTGAGTCATATGAATAATAGTGGTTATTATTACTGTGTCATTTTTAAAAAATATTTTATTTATTAGAGAGAGAGAGAGAGACTGTGAGCAGGGGGAGGAGCAGAGGGAGAGGGAGAGAATCTCCAGAAGACTCCCCACTGAGCACAGAGTCCGACATGGGGCTCAAACTCAGGACCCTGAGCCACCCAGGCGCCCCTATTACTGTGTCATTTGAATTTTGTCATACCAGTCAGCTTTCTTAACATTTGTGATTCATTTGGGTTTCATTTTGTATTCTAAATAAACATTCATTTCTGTACCTGATTTTCTATTCTTTGTCTTAAAGAACTCCCCTTCCTCCCATCACTGAATAAGCTTCAAGCCCCACAAATTCTGGATGTGCTCACAGGCCTGGCCTGACCCTGGCACACACAGAAGGTGCCCAATCTATGTTTGCTGAAAGATTGAAAGGGCACGCACATTTCATAGCAATGCAAGGAACTTTCATGAAGGAGGCCAACTTCAACTAAGAGGAAGACTTTCTAAAATTTGACCTCATCCTTGAAGAGAGCCAATAGTAGCTACTGAACATGTATGTGTAAAGAGCTAGGCCAACCCCCTTCTATACATTGTCTTATTTAAGCCTCGGAGTAACTGTTTGAGATAAGCATCACTGTCCCTATTTAAAAATGAGGAAACCAGGTCATGGAGGTGAAGCACCTGGCAGGTCCTTGCCTAGCGGCCAGGTCTGTCTGGCTCCGAAGCTCCATCAGGTGCCTCCAGCCCAGGTCGGCCCGGACCTCTGAGTCTTGCGTTTCATATACAGAGTACGCACGTGTTTGGAGGAGGCGCTGCTGGGAAGGCCAGGCTGTGTCGCCGATGGTCAGTTTGGACACCACAGACACAGCTTCTCTGTGCTCTGAATATTGGTGCTACAGAGCCGAAGCCCCCACAAGCTGTCACCATCCCTCCGCAGAGCAGATCAAGAGTGTTCCTCGGGCGCCTGGGTGGCTCAGTTGGTTAAGCGACTGCCTTCGGCTCAGGTCATGATCCTGGAGTCCTGGGATCGAGTCCCACATCGGGCTCCCTGCTCAGCGGGGAGTCTGCTTGCTTCTCCCTCTGACCCTCCCCCCCTCATGCTCTCTCTCTCTCAAATAAATAAATAAAATATTTAAAAAAAAAAAAAAAGAGTGTTCCTCAAGGGGATGTGTCCTTATAGGACCGGGCCCACAAACAATCCACCTCTGGAACCCCCACCCTGGTAAACAGGGACCCCAACAGTATTAACGATGGTCAGTTACTTTATTTCTCACATATGATGCCCCAAACACTTCACATGCTGTATCTCACTTATTTCTCAAAATCTCATTAAGTAGATGTTATGAACCCATTTTACAGAAGAGAAAATAGAGAGCCAGGGAGATCTATAATAATAGAACGTTATTTAACAGAAAGGGGAGGGATTATAGAGCCAGTCTGCCCAATTTTGGAGCCCGTTCTCCCACCATCCCAGCTGTGTGATCTTGAGCGTGCTATATAACCATTCTGTGCCTCAGTTTCTACAGCTGCAAATGATAATAATAGTACCTTATCAGAGCATGTGTTAACACGCATAACCACACTTAGAATAGCAACTAGCACAAGAAATTCTCCATAAATGTCTGTTCTTTTATTATCAATGTTTTTATAGAAGCCTCCCAGAGTCCCGAGTCAACAAGGGGATGAGAAAGATCCTGTCACCAAACCTCCAGACCAGCTCCTACCCCACATCTGGGCTGCCGCAGGTAAAGCCATTTCAAGGAACCCTCGCAGGAAGGAAAGGTATTCTTACCTCCCTCTAGGACACGCCATAAAATTATTTAAGACCTGGGCGCCTGGGTGGTTTAGCTTGTTAAGCGTCTGCCTCCGGCTCAGGTCATGATCTCGGGGTCCTGGGATCCAGCCCTGCGTTGGGCTCCCTGCTTAGCGGGGAGTATGCTTCCTCTCCCCTGGCTCTTTCTCTCTCTTTCTCAAATAAATAAGTAAAATTTTTTAAAAATCATATAAGATAAAGTCTAGGTTGCTTTTTTTTTCTAAGTGTAAAAGTACGTGTTTGTTGTAGAAAATTTTAATACAAAATAAAAAGAAAAACAATCATGCAGAATTCTGCCTCCCAGAGAGCCATGTGGACACAGGTTCTATTAGCAGTGTCGCTGTGGTTTCTAACACTGTGCTCTCCTGGCCAAGCCCAGCAGAGGTTGCTGTTGGAGAGACAAAGTCCCCCTCCCATTTCCCTGGCTTTGCCTGGGACTGGCCAGGCTAGGACAAGATTTGATTCCAGTCACTTGGCAAGAGGTGCAGAGAGCCCCTCAAGAGGGTGCCAAGATACATAGAGTTGGGGCAGCTGGGTGGCTCGGTCGTCAAGCGTCTGCCTTCGGCTCGGGTCATGATCCCAGGGTCCTGGGATTGAGCCCCGCATTGGGCTCCCGCCTTCTCCCTCTCCCGCTCCCCCTGCTTGTGTTCCCTCTCTCGATGTCTCTCTCTCTGTCAAATAAATAAATAAATCTTCAAAAAAAAAAAAAAGAGGGTGCCAACATACAGGCACAGGAATGTTTATTACAACAGTGTTTTATTTTTAAAGATCTATTTTATTTTATTTTATTATTTTATTTTTTAAATTTATTTGAGGGAGAGAGCGACGTAGGGATCGTGACCTGAACCGATGGCAGACACTCAACCCACTCAGCCACCCAGGCGCCCCAACAGTGTTTTAATAGGAAAAAATATTAGTAGCAACCAAAGTGCCCAGCAATAAGGGCCAGGCGTCATACATAACGGTAACTGCACTCAGTTGGAGTTCCAGTAGCTGCGAATAAAGATGCCCCAATATGGGGGTGCCTGGCTGGCTCAGTAGACAGACCATGCAACTCTTGATCTCGGGGTTGTGAGTTCGAGCCCCATGTTGGGTGTAGAGATCACTTAAAAATAAAATTAAAGAAAAAAAAATGATGCCCCAAATGTGGAAAGATCTCAGAAATGTTACTATGTTACAAAGGCAAGGGGCAGAGCCATGTTCACAATATGGTTCTTCTGGGTTAGAATATCTATGCAGCTACAGAAATCAATATATATGAGATATGTGAGGGAGGCTTTAACCCTTCATTTTCTACCTGTGTGAATTTTCTAATCTTACACGGGGCATTATTTTGTTAAACTCTTTCTAGTCATCGCTACACCCAGCATGAGGCTCGAACTCAGGACTCTGAGGTCAAGAGTCACACACTCCACTGACTGAGCCGCTGGGTGTCCCCTGGGCACTGTGTTTTCTAAACATCACTGAGGATTATCTGGGAAGGAAGCTTAGGGATAATTTTAAAAATCTTCCTATTGCATATTCTTGTATTAAAAATACATGGATCTTCTATTCTTATACTAAGAGTAATCTTCTGAGGCACTTGGCTGGCTCGATCCCAGGACCCCAGGATTGTGACCCGAGCCGAAGGCAGACGCTCCACCGACTGAGCCCCCGGCGCACCCCCCCACCAAGGTTATCTTAAATGTCATCTGTATAGCCATCTTCTTCTCCCCAAAACTCAACCATTTCCACACGTTCATTTGAGAAGCGTTTATTGGTCACTTACTACATAAGGAGCTGGTGTCAACTTCCCTGAATTATTTTCATAGCTAAGTTATTCACTCAACAAATATTTATTGACCACCTACCATATATTCCAGGTGCAGAAGCTGACAGGGTGTGCCAAACAGGACCGCGTCCCGGTGCTGTCGATCTCAACCCTATCAGACCCAAAGCTTCTTCATAAATCGGATCATTTTTAGTATCTCTTTTACTATCTGAAAGAAATCCACAAATAAAAGAGCATATCTACACAATCATTTTTTAAAGGTTTTAAAAGCAGAAATGCAGGCAGAGCAGCTGGTGACAAAAGTGTGTGCGTTTGAGCATGACTTCCAGGATATGAGTGAAGCTCTCCAAAGCTTTCCCTGTACGTGGGACCACTTTGGAATCATCTGCCACAAATGCAGATGGATAATGGGGTTGCTGGGGTTGAGACGATTTTTGAAATCGTGAATACCTCTAAAAAATCACTTTACATGTAGATCCTTCCCTGGAAATT
The DNA here is from genome assembly GCF_011800145.1 of Mirounga leonina. Lineage (NCBI taxonomy): Eukaryota > Metazoa > Chordata > Mammalia > Carnivora > Phocidae > Mirounga > Mirounga leonina. The sequence continues at coordinate 21,169,488 of NW_023270380.1, forward strand.
TTAGTGTGTGTTAAAACTGTGCAGGGTGGGGCACCTGGGTGGCTCAGTCGTTAAGGGTCTGCCTTCGGCTCAGGTCATGATCCCAGGGTCCTGGGATCGAGCCCCACATCGGGCTCCCTGCTCCGCAGGAGGCCTGCTTCTCCCTCTCCCACTCCCCCTGCTTGTGCTCTCTCTCTCGCTGTGTCTCTCTCTGTCAAATAAATAAATAAAATCTTTAAAAAAAAAAAAAAAAACTGTGCAGGGTGCCTGGGTGGCTCAGATGGCTGGACGTCTGCCTTCAGCTCGGATCGTAGTCCGGGGCCTGGGATGAATAGAGCCCACGTCTGCCTCCCAGCTCAGTGGGGAGTCTGCTTCTCCCTCTCCTTCTGCCTCTCCCCCTGCTTGTGCTCTCTCTGTCTCTCTCAAATGAATAAATAAAATCTTTAACAAAAATAAAACCGTGCAAAAAATTCACTGTTTATTTGCAAAATTCAGGTTCTGCGCTCAGATCCCTACAGACCGGTTCTTTGTCTCTAGGACTCTCCAGCAGGAAGTGGGAGGTCAGGTGAAGGATCGGAGCCTGGCAGGACAGACAGCTAGTGTTCTCCACCCGGCCCACAGATCAACCAAGGCTGAGAAAAACAGAACTGCCTGGAGGGGAGGCACTGCCCGTTAGGAGCACTGGGTCTGGGGCGGCCAGCAGGCTTGGGGGCAGGACCTCTGAAGAATCAGGACAGCCCTGTCACACTGCATATCTTCAGACAGCAGCAGGAAGTCCTGACCCCCAGGAGAAACTGTGGTGTACGAGCCCCAGGGCGGGGACCAGGGGGCTGGCTTTTCAGGTGTCAGACAGCAGGATCCCCAGCTGAAGCAGACATCAAGGTGATAATCAGATAAAATCTCTGTTATGAAGGACCCTAAAATAAGTACCACGGGTGTGCAAGCTATGGCCTCCCCCGTGGCACAGGGCTGTGTGCCAGGCTATATCTACTTATTAAAAAAAAATATATATATATATATATATATATTTTTTTTTTTTTTTTAAGCTACCTGGGAAGCAGAGCTATGAAGCTCTCGCGTCTGGGTATGGAACAGAGCGAGAGCACCGGAGGGCATAATCAGTCAAACCCAGGTGGTGGGAGCAGGCAATATTTTGTTATTCTTTTTATTCCTTATAAATTTTATTTGTTAATCTTTCCTAATATTAATTATCATTTGTACATCTCCATGTATGTTGTATTTTAACAAATACCAAATATATACCTTTGAGATAAGCATTAATATAATTCTAGAAATATCAATAATAATTAATATGTATCCTTACTAAAGGAATAGTCTTTACTCCTTATTCACCGCGCTCTAATATATTTACTTTTTTTTTTTAAAGATTTTTATTTATTTATTTACTTAACAGAGATAGAGAGCACAAGTAGGCAGAGCGGCAGACAGAGGGAGAAGGAGGAGAAGCAGGCTCTCCGCCGAGCAGGGAGCCCGATGCGGGGCTCGATCCCAGGACCCTGGGATCATGACCCGAGCTGAAGGCAGCCGCTTAACCGACTGAGCCACTCAGGCGCCCCTAATATATTTACTTTTTAAGTAATCACAAAATAGCACATATTTGGGGTAAAAATATATTCACACCGCACCGAAGGATAGAAGATGAAAAGTGAAATTCCCCTCCCCCACCCGTAAAAGCCCAGTTCCACATCCCAGAGGTTAGAGTCTCTCATGCAACCTTCCCTGAAATTTTTTCTGTGCATATGCAAATGTACACATGTATATACAGCATAGAGCCTTTTGAAAAACACAGATGTGCTGCTAGTATACATCCTGTTTGGCAATTTGCTTTCTGCATTTCACAATATCCTGGAGGACTTCTTTCCATGATAGTACACTTAGAACTACAAATTCTTTTTGGCTGGGTCTAGATTTCCTTTGAACAGATGCACCCTTGTTTATTTAACCAGGAAGTGGGCACGCTCGGGAACCTTGCGGGGTTCAGGGCACAGCAGACTGGACAGGATGAACTCACGCATGGAGGCGTCTCTCCGGCACGCCTGGGGAAGGGCAGGGGGACCACGTTCCTGCTCTGTAGTTACCCCTTCTCCCCATGCTAGCTAGGTAAGGGTTTGAGTCATGGAATTAGAAGGGACCTGGGAGTCCGATGCCCACACTACATGGGTGAGAAACCTGAGGTTAAGGTTTGGCCAAGTCATTGCTAGCTGCTGGAGGAACCATACTGGATCCAAAGTCCCCACAGCCCCGCGGACCCGCCAACCCTCCCTATGGCATTGGTCCCTCCCCACCTCATGCCCCAGCACCCCAGCCTTCCCGCAGAGAAGGATTCTCCTGCCCTGGGGAGAGCTTTGAAACCATTGAGGGGGGACCCCCTCTTGTGTCACGAGGAGAAATGTAGGTGGGGGTAGTGAGCAGCCTTTGAGGTGGCTTCTTTGGGGAGTAATCCATCTAACTGATGGATTTTTTTTTTACTTTATTTTCTTATTTTTTAAGATTTTATTTATTTATCAGAGAAAGAGAGAGAGCACAAGTAGGCAGAGTGGCAGGCAGAGAAAGAGGGAGAAGCAGGCTCCCCGCTGAGCAAGGAGGTGGACCCGGGACTCGATCCCAGGACCCTGGGACCATGACCTGAGCCAAAGGCAGACGCTTAACCAACTGAGCACCCGGGCGCCCCACAACACAACTTTTAATGTTTGCATAATATTCTATCTTATGCATGTACCATAATTTACCCAACCAATCCTCCTGGCGCTGGTCTATGACCAAATCAGTGGGGGGCTCAAGTTACCGACCAGCGGGTGTTTCCCGCGCACCTGTTCGGGGTCGAGCGAGGGCAAGGGTGTCCTGGGGATGCCAACCACCTGCAAACGGAGACCAAGCATGGCAGGAGACCACGTGCAGTTTCACAGGGTGAATATAAACCAGCAGGAGTTGAGAGAAGGGAGAGGTCGCGTGTTGTCTTGTTTCAGTCTCCTCCTTGACCTATTCCTATTTTATTTTTTTTAAAGATTTTATTTATTTATTTGACAGAGAGAAACACAGCGAGAGAGAGGGAACACAAGCAGGGGGAGCAGCAGAGGGAGAAGCAGGCTCTCCGCTGAGCAGGGAGCCCGATGCAGGGGCTCGATCCTAGGACCCCAGGATCATGACCTGAGCTGAAGGCAAATGCTTCACTGACTGAGCCACCCAGAGGCCCTGACCTATTCCTTTTTTAAAACAGGGCTGCGAGTAGATAATCCCATCAGCCCGTGTTGGGTCCTCACTTGCCTCTTTTCTACTGACCCTCCTTGGTGGGAACCCCCCTGGGCAGTGGGAGGGGACCCCAAACCAGTGGCCAGGAGCCTGGAGGTGCGGGAATCCGCCACCGAGCGCAGGTAGTCCACAGTGGGAGGGGCTTCAGCCTGGGGCCTGGCCACACCGGTTTCTAGACAGATGTGCAGGGAGCTAAGTCACCTACGCAGGTCTGCGGTGAAGCACACTATTGGTCAGAGTTCAGGAGAAGATTTTGGAGTAAAAGGTCCATGTCTGGCGTCCTAAGGGTTTTTAGCAGTCAGCAACGCAGCTCCATGTCCCGACAGAGGTGGCAAGGAGGGGGCTGCCTGGACAGCCGAGGGCCAGCTTCGGTCCACCAGAGCCTTGTTGTATGATGTGACATAGGCCGGGGCTGTCCCCCAGGGCCTGCTACAGAGCCTCACACGTGGAGGGTGGGGGAAATTCTGGAATAGCCAGGAGGGGCAGACAGTGCTCCTAGCAATAGGACCAAAGAACTTGGTACAAAAGAAAAGCCCACTGGGTATTGGGCTACCTCTGCCCCCTCTGTCCCTGCAACTCCAAACACAGCACTCACTCTTTTCCCATGTCCCTTTAGCCATGGGGACAGACGGCCTCAGGGCCGCTCCGGGTCCGGAGGTCCCAGCATGGAGTGCTCGAAATGGTCAGACTCTCACAAGTGGCCTCTGGGTTAAAGAAAAAAATATGGGGGTGCCTGGTGGCTCAGTCAGTTAAGTGTCTGACTCCTGGTTTCAGCTCAGGTCATGATCTCAGAGCCCACGTTGGGCTCTGTGCTGAGCCCGGAGTCCACTTGAGATTCTCTCTCCCTCTGCCCCTTCCCCCACTCTCTCTCTTTCTCTAAAATAAATAAATAAATCATAAAAAAAAAAAGAAACATGATGCATGACACTTGTTTAAAATAGATAGGCAGACCTTATTCAGGACAGTCTGGATACAATAGCATTTTGCAGGGGAGGGACAGGGATTGGTCTCAGCTGTGAACACAGCCTCGGCAAGTCAGGGGTACAGCCAAGGAGCAGCACCTAGGAGGTCACTAAGAGGTCAGTACTAAAATTACATTAAATTATGTGGAGGAGGGGGATTCTGGCTGAATCTACCCAACAGGATCCTCGCTGAAGACAGGCCAAGGGGACGGGACATCACCTGGGGACAGTGGAGAACACTGGGGTCGGATACTGGGGGGAGGGAGGGCATGTTCTTGCCAAACCGACCCAGCAGGGTCCTTGCCAAAACTGGATTTTATTTTATTATTTATTTATTTGTTTATTATTAAAGATTTTATTTATCCATTTGACAGAGAGAGAACAAAAGCAGGGGGAGCGGCAGAGGGAGAGGCAGACTCTCTACTGAGCGAGGAGCCCGAAGTGGGGCTCGATCGCAGGACCTGAGCTGAAGGCAGACGCTTCACCGACTGAGACACCCAGGCGCCCCCCCAAAACTGGATTTTACAGGGAAGTGCACAGATGGGCCTCGGAGAAGGTTCAGGAGCCCGACTAAAGTTTGGCCAATCATAGAAGCCATGTTGCCCGTAGGCGCTGCTGTTCTCTTTCTGTGCGCAGGGTCCTGGGGCAGGTCCAGAGCCCCTCGTGGGAGGAGGAGAGAATCTGAAGCCCACGCCCCTCCAAGCTCTCCTGGGCGGGGATGGAGGCCTGACGTGGGGTCTCCCGGGCAGAGAGAGGAGAGGAGTCAGGCCCCAGGCTGAAGCCCCTCCCACTGCGGACCACCTACGCTCGGTGGCGGATTCCCGCACCTCCAGGCTCCTGGCCGCTGGTTTGGGGTCCCCTCCCACTGCCCAGGGGGGTTCCCACCAAGGAGGGTCAGTAGAAAAGAGGCAAGTGAGGACCCAACACGGGCTGATGGGATTATCTACTCGCAGCCCTGTTTTAAAAAAGGAATAGGTCAGGGAGGAGAACGAAACCCAACTGACGAGAGTTCTAAAAGGATTTCGGGGGGGCGGATTTCGGCGCGGCCCTGTTCTGCCTTCCCATTGAGAGGGCGCTCAGACAGGTTAAATTTCCGAACCCCCCCACCAACGCCCCTCACCTGAGACTCCTCACGTGGTGGGAAAGTGCATTACGATCACATACTTCTAGAAATCTGGTCCAGTCCTCACACCAGCCTGTACACCGGAATCACCCCGGGAGCCCTAAAAGCTTCTGACGCCAGGGTCCCACCCCCTTGAGGCTCAGCTTTATTCCATCCGGGGTGCAGCCGGGTGTCGGGGTTTTAAAAATCTTCCTAGGTGAAAAGAAGAAATAAAAGAAGCAAAAGAAAATCTTCCTAGGGCGCCTGGGTGGTTCAGATGGTTAAGCGTCCGCCTTCGGCTCAGGTCATGATCCCAGGGTCCTGGGATCGAGTCCCGCATCGGGCTCCCTGCTCCTTGGGAGCCTGCTTCTCCCTCTGCCTCTCTCTCTCTCTCTCTCTGTCTCTCATGAATAAATAAATAAAATCTTTAAAAAAAAAAAAAAGAAAATCTTCCTAGGTGATTGCGGTGTGCAGCCAAGTTGGGGGAACATTCCTCTGCTTGGCTTCCTTCTTTCCCACGTGGGGAAACTGAGGCCCAAGGGAAGAGAAGTCCTTGTCCAAGGCCCCTGCCTTTCTGGCCTCCACCCAGTGTCCTCAGCACCTTACCCCAAACCCCTCTCCTCCGAGAAATGACAGGTTTTCACTCCAGATAAGGGCCCCCAGCTTCCCCACCCCCTCCCACCCTAGGTGTGGCTGATTGGCATGCTAATTCTCCACCGCATCACCCTCTGGGGCTTCACAAGTACCTGTCAGCTGACCACTTCCTCCAGCCTCCTCTGAGGCTTCAAAACTGCGAGGAACTTAATATGGCCCCAAGAACCTTTCATCCCATCCGTGCCTTTCATCTGAGCCTTTTAAAGTGCCCTGAAAAAGCTTCAACTGTCAGAGAACCTCCAGGAAGAAGGTGGGAGGCAGGTACCACTTTGCCCATTTCTCTGCTGGCAAAACCGAGGCTCTGGGGGAAGCTGTCAGTCACCCCCGCTGAGACCCCACCCCCAGTTCCTCTTGAATAAAGCAGTTGACGGAAATCTGCAGGTACTGACAGAGACCCCACTGGGTCTTCCAGAAAGAGCCCGTGAAGCCCAGGGTTGCTCGTGCATGGACACCCTCCCGTGTCCGCTGTCTCAGCACCCTGCATGGGGGCCATGCTCCTTACTCCTGCACCCTCAGGAACTCGCAGCCCTCAGGCACAGTTTGAGCAGGACCCAGAGTTCCATGCACCCCTGGGGAGCTGCCCTCCCCCGCTCCACCAGGGAGCTCGCAGGCCAGGTTGGCGCCCAGATGAACCCACCTGGGAAAACACTACAACGCCACAAGGGGGATGTGACAGCCGTGCAGGATGGGCGCCAGGGGAGCCTGGCCAGGCCACAGAGGGTGGGGAGGGGGCACCGCAGAGCCAAAGAGCGTGCACAGGACCCCTCCACCTTACCCGATCGACAGCGCCGCCAATGCCACCGTTAGGATCGGCAGGGCCCCTGGGGCGGTGTTCTGGAGCGCGTTCATTCCCACGCGCAGGTCGGCCATGGTGTGCACTTGGCCTGACTACCTGGCCAGGTGAGCCCTCTCTTAGGTCAGCTGCTCTGCTTCCTGGAAGCCCATCTGGCAGAGGAGAAAAGCAAAGCTCTGAGAGGTTAGGGGACCTGCCTGCGCTCTGACAATGGAGAAGGGACTAGAGGGAAGACAAGTGTCACCATCTGCACCCTTCCTGGTGTGGGAGTCTGGGAGTAGTCTGCCCGAGCTCGTGGAGCATGGTGGCCCCCTGGCCCCTGAATGCTTATTCATAAGGAAACGTTCCCTGAGCCTTCGTGAGGTAGCTGGTACCGGGCTGGCGTGGGGGGTGGAGAACAAGCCAGACCCAACTCCTGACAGTCCGCAGGGAAGGCAGTGGTCAGGGGAGAGGGGCAGGCAGGCAGGGGGGCTGGGAGAGGACCCTTCCTCCCCCACCCCGCCCCTAACTGCAGAAGACCCTGACTGGGTCTTGGGGCCAGGACTGCTGCTGGGTGTTCGCTCCCACACTTCCATGTGGGACGGAGCCCCAAGCCATCCCTCCCACGCCAGGAGATTTGGCGACTGCGTGGGAGGACGAGTGTCCCTTGGATGAGGCTGTGCACCGGAGGAGGCTGCCCTGTCCGGCTCAAGGCTCAATATTGTTCCTGAACAAACTCTGGCTTCGAGGAACAGCTGTGGGGCCAGAACAGGGAGAGGACTTCCAGAGTCTACGACGGAGGCTCGCCAAATGGCCCAGCCAGCCCCTCCTCAGCCAGCCCTGGATGACACCCCCAGCCCTCAGATTCAAGGGGTCTCATGGACCCCGAGTAGGAGATGCAAATTCGTCAGCGAAGCAAGCCCTTCCCTGATCAGGAGGTTCACGTTTCTGATCCTCTCCAGCCCTAAAGGCTTTTGAAACATCTTGGGGTTAAGACAAAGGCCATCCCCAAGGCCCCAGCTCAGACTCTCAGGCTCTGGGTGAAGGGCATCGCGCTCTTGGCCCACCTGCAGAGCCAGAGTCCGGTGGTTTCAAAGCAGGGCTGGTTCCGGTCACGCAGGGTCTTCCCAGGATGGGAGCATCCAGGGATTTCCCCTGGGGCATCCCGCACGTGGCCCCAGTCCTCCCAAACCTAGAACACCCACAAGAGTTTGAGTGGTTGCTGCACGAGAAATACAGGTATTTTATTTATTTCTTTTTAACAATTTTATTTATTTATTATTATGTTTTAAGATTTTCTTTATTTATTTAAGGGAGAGAGAGTGAGAGAGGGGCAGCGGCAGAGGGAGAAGCAGGCTTCCCGGGTGAGCAGGGAGCCCGACATGGGGCTCGATCCCAGGACACTAGGATCATGACCTGAGCCGAAGGCAGCCGCTTAACAACTGAGCCCCCCAGGCATCCTGAAATACAGATATTTTAAACACACGTAAGGTAAAGCGTGAAAGCCCCTCTCCCCATTTTCAACCCCTCCCCCTGCAGGCGAGCCTGCCCACCAAGTCTGGACTGTGGGCTCTGAGATGTCTTTGAGCAAATCAATCAAATACATATCGAGAGCCTCTTCCAGATTTGATGGTGTGCTAGGCACAAAATAATAACACACCTTCATGCTCACAGAGAAATTATTCTCAGGTTAGGTAAATAAGACGTGTGTGTAAAAACTATGCATATACGGTTTTCTTGTAGAGCTATAGGTATGAAAACCTTACACACGCCCACTCGTGAAAATGGTTTTCCACGAAAGGACTGATAGCGGTCGCCCCCAGATAGGTTACGGGTCTCTCCCTTTCTCTGTGGCTGCATTTGATTTCTAAGGGAGGAGGACTCACACCAGGAACTGGGGGGGTGGACAGCGGAGAGACTGGGTTCACGGAAGGAGGGCTTGAACAGGGCCTGCAAGGCGGGTGGATTTGGAAGGAGCCTGAGACCTGGGAGGAGGAACCCAGCACCCTTAGCCCAAATCTGGGAAGGGGAGCCCCACCCAGGACCCCCATGCTGGGCAGCATGAGGCCTGCAGGGGGCAACACGTGCAGAACCTACAACAGGTTCTCTGGCGACCATGAACCAAGGGCAGCCTTGCCTCTTCTGGAAAGTTCCTGGAGTGGGCTCCTCAGCCCCGCACCGCCAGAAGAGGCCCCATACCTCACCTCTGGTGGGTCCAGAGGCCCAGGGCCAAGCGCACAGCCAGGGATGAGGTGCAGGTCAGCACTCAGGGCCTTTGCTGGCCCCACTGCCTTGGTCCCCATAGTCCTGCAATATTCCTGCCTTTGTACCTTTGTTTCTAAGCTCTTCTCCCCATGGCTTTGTTCCAGCGCACCCACACCCCACCTCTGCCCCTTGTCCAGGGAGCGTACCCGGTGCACACTCAACACTGACCTGTGGCTCCCCTCCTCCTCTGCCCGGTTCACAAAGCAGCAGACCCTGGCTTCCTGGAGCGATGCTCTTGTCCTCACGTTCAGTATCTTCTTCCACGAATTTCAAAGACACTCACTCTTGCTTTTCTTTCTTTCTTTCTTTCTTTCTTTTTTTTTTCACTTTTCGTTCTGGAAAAACCTCAAACACACACAAAAGTAGAGAGAATGGTATAGTCCATGGTCCTGACCCAGCTTCAGCTGTTGTCAATTCATATCCAGTCTTGCTTCTTCTGTATCCCCCTGCCCCCAAACCAGATTATTGTGGAGCAAATCCTAAACATTGTATTATTTCATCTGCCAATGTTTCTATGTATCTCTGAAAGACAATAAAAACATGGCACAAAATCACTATCATAAGTAAAAAAAATTAACCACGGTTCCCTAATATCATCTCATAGCTAAGGTTCAAAGGTCCCAGCTGGTCTTAGAAATGAATTTTTCTTGAGGCGCCTGGTAAACGAAGAAGCAAGTATTTATCCTGCCTTTTCTGTATGACTGTAGCGCCAGGTAAACAAATTGTTGATGAAGAAAAGTTTCTCCTTATGGACGTGTTCTGCTGATAAACGGAGAAGGAACGATAGAGTTAGAAGACCCTCATTTGGCAACGTCTGATGACGTAATGAGCCCTGTGATCGTCACGGCTGCTAACTCTCCGTCCTTGTATAAACACACATCACCGCTGATGAATGAGTCATTCTCCCCAAAATACAGAACCAGAATGCGAGCCCGCGACTGGAACTCACTCCGGTTTCACAGAAGTGCAGGGAAGAGTAGGAGGGCACAGGGAGCAACAGCGGAGCAATCAACGAAAGCCAGACCGCGGGGGAATTCAGGGCAAACGCCCGCTGCTTCATCAAATCGATGATGACGAGAGAGACGGGGAGACACAGAGGGAACCATCTGTAGACTAAAAGGGACCAAAGAGCCCTATCAACTCGATGCAGTGTTTGGATCCTGATGAGAACAAACCACCTGTGAAAATTCACTTCCAGGGCGCCTGGCTGGCACGGTCGGTAGAGCATGTGACTCTTGATGTCTGGGGTTGTGAGTTCGAGCCCCATGTTGGACAAAGAGATAATGTAAAAAAAGAAAACTTCATTTCTTTTTTTCTTTTTAGGATTTTATTTATTTATTTGAGAAAGCTAGAGTACAGGTGGGGGTGGGCAGAGGGAAAAACAGACTCCCCGCGGAGCGCAGAGCCAGAAGTGGGCTCGAGGCAGAAGCTGGGCTCGATCCCAGGACCCTGAGATCGTGACCTGAGCCCAAGTCAGATGCGTCACCGACTGAGCCACCCAGGCACCCCGATTTTAATATATTTGATGTGTCTCAACCTATTGCTTTCATTATTCTTATTGGCGCTCAAATTGTCCTGTTTGGCCAGTGGGAGCCTCTTCATCTTATTTCCTGAGAGGCTGGCTCAGTGGTGTTTAATAGTTTTGTCCTCTGCAGATGTGACTGAATACTCCAGACTCATGCATTTGCTGCCCCTGACCTAGAATGAGCCATTTCTCAAAGGAGCATTTTTCCCTCCTTTGTACTGGAAATGGTGTGGAGAGACCACAGTCTGCAGTGAACGAGTTTAAATAATCCCAGAATAATCAACCAAGTTAAAAGCAGGGCCCTCTCTGGCATTGTTCAAGCGATACACCCAAAGCGAAAGCGTATTTGGGGCATCACAAGGGAGTGGGCTGAGTCTGGGTCTACGTCCTCCCGCTCCCCGGAGTCATGGGTCAGATGCATGGGCGGGGGGCGCGGGGGCCTCCACAGATGCAGGATGGTCGCTCACCCAAGAAGCCAGGCTGCTGAGCAGAAGGCCCAGTGGTAAGGGGACCCCCCTCGCGGTCTCAGAGCCGGGTGCCATGCACGGAGTTGGCCCTGAGAGCACATTGAGTGCAATCTGAAAGAGGCCCAGAGTGGAACCATTTATTGAAAACCATACATCCTGGTGCAAATTAAAATGGAATAGTATCTACTTGGAAGTGCTTTCTCACCTATATCCGAGAGTCTCCGTCTGATGGGACCAACTTAGAGTGGCATTTTACTCGCTCAGATGTCTCTCATCTACTGTGGGCAATAATATGCAGTAAAAGGAAGTATTTTGGACATACACTCCCACTACTTGCTGGCTGGAACTCCAAGTCTGGAATTGATCTTAGGTTACCCTGGGCATCTGCTAACGCTTTAACAAATTATTTGGGAGTAGAGGGGCGCCTGGGTGGCTCAGTTGACTAAGCATCTGCCTTCAGCTCAGGTCATGATCCCAGGGTCCCCACGTCGGGCTTTCTGCTCAGTGGGGAATTTCCTTCTCCCTCTCCCCCTGCTTGTGCTCCCCCTCTCTCATTCTGTCAAATAAATAAATAAATAAAATCTTTAGAAAAAATTATTTGGGAGTAGAAAAGACAGGTGTTGGCAGATTCTGTGTTCTCCCGATGCCTCTCTATTTGTCCTTGTCCAGTGTGGCCGCACTCAGGGTAGGCAACCAAAGTTTCACGCTATGGTTGGAAGAGAACAAAATGATCAGAACGACTCGGGGTTCGAGCCCAATGACCATGTTAAAGAAACCCGCAGCATCACAAAGCTCTCATCAGCATGGACATTTTTGAAGAAAGACCACGGCAACATTTAACGCACTGATGGGTGGCCGCATCTCTGGGGGACTGCTCGGTATGAAGGCGGGATCGTCATTTTGAGGATCCAGAGCTTTGTTTAAGCAACTCAAAACGAGAGTGCAGAATTCAAATCTAGTGTACGAATCTGAGCCGACTAAATACCTCCTTGGATCTACATATAAGCAACGATCAAAGAAGAGGAATTTGCTGGATGGTGACCCGGAGCTTTCCTGTTGCAATCCGGTGGCCACTGGCCATACTCAGCTGCTTAAATTTAAATCAGTTAACATGAAATAAAGTAAAAAAACAAAAGAAAACAAACCCCCCAAGAACCCAGTTCAGGGGCACTAGCCCCATTGCTGGTCAATTTGGTTATCAAGCGTGTGGACACGAACTTGGAGATTCTATGGTTTTCTCTCTCTGAGGTTGAGATGTTTCTTTGACTTCCTCGCTTGTGTGAGTCTGGGTGGTAAAAGACACTGCCCAGAGGCTTTGGATAGAAATAACTGAAAGAAGAAAAGGAATCGGCCTTTTAAAAAACTCACTGTGTTGGGTTTCAAATGTATTTCGCGTTTGTTATTGGAACTTATTTGGTGTTAACCAAACAACAAGAGAGGCTCCTTCACCTTTTATCACTTTCCTGGTGCATTAATACCTTTTGGGGGATGTCGCCTCTCAATCTCTTGTAACCTCTGCTTCTGGAATACACTTCAGAAACTCAGGAGGCCCGGGTTAGAGGAGAGGAAGTCAAAGGCAGGATCAAAGGGGCAAACAGCTCGGGGCTCCGGGTGGGAGTGGAGCCATCAACTCTCCTTTTCCTGGTTCTCTGGTCAATAAACACCCAGCTCAGAGCGTGGGCCAGGTCTCAGCACAGGTCACAGGTCGGACGCCCGACTTGAACAACAAAGCCGGGAAGAGGGTACTTAGCACTTGGTGAGGAAAGGCAGGTGTCTGTAATGTTTGGGGGAGCCGGGGGCGGGGGGGGGACGGGAGCCCTGCTGGGAAATGTCAAGGATGCAGAGCAGGACCGTCACCCCGAGTGGCTCCCGCCTCCCCACTGGGGCTGCTCCAAAAAATGATACTTTTTTTTTTTTTTTTAAGCTTGTTGCTTTTTCTACCAAGTCCCTACTGGCCTTCCCGCAGGATACAGGGTGTGTCTCTCTGAGGACTGTCTTCTGGGTCACCTGCTCTCCCTTTCTATCTGTTTCACCAGATGTTACCAACAGAACAAATGCAAATAAGGACCAAAGCCCTGAGCAAGTCAGGTGGTGAGTGAGCGGAGCCCAGGTGTGGACAAGAGTTGCTGATCTCAGTGACCCTTGCCTTCGGCTAACCCTGAACTTCAGCGTGGATTCTGAAACTGGTAACCTGACTAGCTTTGGTACAGGAAAGTACCTTCTGGAGCCTATTAAAAATGTACTTAGCAGGGGCACCTGGGTGGCTCAGATGGTTAAGCGTCTGCCTTCAGCTCAGGTCGTGATCCCGGGGTCCTGGGACCGAGCACCGCATCGGGCTCCCTGCTCAGCGGAGAGCTTGCTTCTCCCTCTCCCTCTGCCGCTCTCTCCGTGCTCATTCTCTCTCTATCAAAAAAAAAAAAAAAATACATTTCTTAAAAGCACTTAAATTTCACAGATTGTGTATTTTGGGAAAATAACTTGCCATAATTATTTTTTAAGCTCTTGTCAAGGATCAGGCTCTTTCCGTTTTCCATTTGAGGAAACAGGTATAGAAGAATTCACAAAAATATTTGCTGTAGGCTTGCAGCAGGGTAACGGAGTAAGGCATCCAGAACTTGGGTTTTGTGGAAACCACTTATGATTTTAGAGGTGTCTGTCACACCCAAGAGGAGCGGGAAGTACCTGTGATTTTGAGTGAGTGGACACAGGAGAGCTTCTGAAGAGACCTGTGGAAGCTTAGAACTTCCTAACCCGGGTCCGCGTCCACCGCGGACATGGGAATTCCATTCCCAGCAAAGCAGTATCTCTTTCCAGACACATTACTTGCATCCTCTGCCTCAGTATTGTAACGTTAGTTTTATAAAAACATTCAATTTTAAGTGTTCCTGCTCATGTCCTTTTTTCTTTCCTAAGGACCCAACCCAGGGCGCCTGGCATGCGACTCTTGATCTCCGGGTCGTGAGTTCCAGCCTCACTGGGTGTAGACTTTACTTAAAAAAAAAAAAAAAAAGATCCAACCCAGAATACCACATTGCACAGAGCCATCAGGCACATGATTAAAAAAAATCATAATAAAGCAGCTCCGGGGAGTGTAAGATAAAGTCTCCCTCTCCAAGCCCTTGCTCGGGATTGCAGTCCTGGGTTTCCGCCGTGGCCCCACCGAGGTGATGCCTTCAGTACACGCAGGCACACACCATGAAAACGTTATTAAGAGCAAAAGGAGTTGAGAGGGGGAAAGGCTGAAATCTTACTCTACTGCGGAAGATTATAATGCCACAAGCTCTCCAGAAAAGTCAGGAAGGATAATGCGTGTTTAGTCGGTCTGCTGGGTGACGTGGCCACACCGAGTGCTGGCATCGCTCACTGCCAGGTCAAAAGCAGCGAAGACCTCCTGTGTAGGCGGCTTCATCAAACCCTCCCTGGTTCCCATGACCAGGCACCTCATTCCTCAGGGCAGGTCCCCCTGCTGGCCTGCTGGGCCCCCGCCGAGGAACGGGGCTGGGATGTAGGGCTGTGTGTGTGTGGCGGGGGGGTGTCCACACAGCCGGAGAATTCCTGTGACTCCTGGTCCTGGGCAGTTTCTGGCTCGCTGAGCTATCTCCGGCTGTTAAACCTCAAGTGGCGGCTAGCAGCCGGGAAACCTCTGCCTCCCTCGGAGGCTGGCCTTCTGGTCCTGGTAGCTCAGCTATAGCTAGGGAACTTGGGTCTGCGTGGATCTGGTTCTATCACCGCTGCCTGCGACTGGGACCCTAATGAGCCCACTGGGCCTGAAAGACAACCAGCAAGAATGGAGGAGACAGGGGTTTTGCCCCCTCCGGAGGGTGCAGGGGAAGTGAGCAGTGAGCACAGGAGTTTCGTCCGGAGGCCGCTCAGTGACTCTGACCTCTGGGCCTCGTCTGGATTGTGGAACTATCCCAGACCTGTAAGACTGGGATGAGAGTACCCGCTTCATAGAAACACATGTGTAGCATGGCCTTGCCCACAGAAGCTTCACAGTTTTGGGGCTGGGGGCGCCTGGGTGGCTCAGTGGGTTAAGTGTCTGCCTTTGGCTCAGGTCATGATCCCGGGGTCCTGGGATGGAGCCCTGTGTTGGGCTCCTGCTCAGCGGGGAGTCTGCTTCTCCCTCTGCCTCTGCCCCTCTCCCCGCTCATGCTCTCTCTCGTTCTCTGTCTCTCTCAAATAAATAAATGAAGTCTTTAAAAAAAAGGTTTTTGGGTTAATGAAAGAATGACGGAGCATAGCAAAATAGAGGGTCTGACCTCCCATCCCATATGCCTTCTGCTTGAAGACTCTGATGACCCAGCAAAGGAAGAGAGAGAGGAGGGGGGCAGGAGAGAGAGAGAGAAGGCGTGGGGGTGGAGATGGAGAAGCAGGCTATCCGGAAGAGCCTCAGGGGTTTGAAACAGTCCCTGACACCCCAGCCACCCACCAGGAGCCAATCAAGCACTGAGCTCCTGTCCCCAGCAGGCTTTCTGCTTTGACACCCAGGACGTCCTTCCAGGACGGAAACATCCAAGGCCTTCCTGGGGTGGTCTTACAGTATTCCAGGATGGACAGACAGGCAGGGACACTGCCCTGAAGGACCCTCCCGACAGAGAGCAACCTTTCACCGTCCTGGCCAAGTCGGGGCTCAGGTTCTGGGAGCAGGAAGCCCGGGGCCTCCGACTCCTCTTTTGGGCGGAGCGGTTCCCACACGGGACCCTGCGTTTCTCTCCCCATAAAGTGAATTCAGAGGCACCCAGTGCAAGGGGCGTGCAGGGAAGGTCCGGCACGGTGCCTCACGCACAGTGGATGTCCGGACTTGAAGGAGAAGGAGAAATGGGTGCCTGCGCCCTCAGACCTTACAGTCTAGGAGGGGAGGCAGAGACGCAAACCAGGGCCAGAGCACACGTCAGGACCAAACGGGAACCTGGAATGGGGCCCCCCGGGGCAGAGGCAGGCCGGCGCGGAGACTTCCCGGGGCCCCGTCCGTCAGACGGTCCGTGAGCATCGTTGGAAAGGCCCGGGCACGCGTCTGTAAACGTGGGCGCGCTTTCAGGCCCGCCGCGCCCAGGGGACCCTTGTTCCTCGGCCCGCGGGCATTCCAAAGGGTCCGCGCCTCGCTCCCGGTGAGGCCGCTGCCTCCCTCTGCCGCCCCTTAATCTGCACCCCCTTCCGATTCAGGATGTGCGGCGGCGGCTTGCGGAGGGCAGGGGCTGGGCTGTTTGACCAACCTGGTACCTGGTCTGGCACGTAGCCGGCTGGGGGGGCGGGGTAAGTAAATAGCTCCGAGGACGCGGGCAAGGGTCGTTGCCCCGGCCTGGCGCGCCGCCGAGCGGGAGGCCGGCCCGGGGATGTGGATTGCGGCCGTCGGGCCGGGCGGGCGGGGGTCGCCGGGGGTGGGCGGTGTGTGTGTGGGGGGGGTGCGGCCCAAGTTCACACCTCCCCTCCTCCCGCCCCCGGCGGCGGAAGCGGCAGTTCCCACGGCGTCTGGCGGGGCTGGGGGCGGACCGGCCCCCGGGGGGGACACGGGTCTCCGCGCGCCCGGCCCTTTGAGCGAGCCGCTCCCCTCCCTCGGCCCGCGCCCTATAACCGGGGGCCCGCGCCCCTTGGGTGGCGCACTGGCTCGCGCAGCGATGGCCGCGGCTCGGTCCCAGCAGCTCGGCTTCGGGGCCGCTCCCGCGCTGCCCGCGCCCCCGCCCGGCCCCGCCGCCGCCCCGCCGGCCCCGGGCCCCGGCTCCTTCGCCGGCTTCCTCGGCGCGGGCCCTGGGCCCGCCGCGCCGCCCCCCGCACCGCCCCGCGCGCCTCCCGCGCCCCCCGCAGGCGCGCCCGCCCCGTCGGCGTCCCAGCGCCGCAAGCGCACGTCGTTCAGCGCTGAACAGCTGCAGCTGCTGGAGCTAGTCTTCCGCCGGACCATGTACCCCGACATCCACCTGCGCGAGCGCCTGGCCGCGCTCACCCTGCTCCCCGAGTCCAGGATCCAGGTGAGCCCCGCGCTGGGCAGGGGCTGCCCCCGGGGGGTGGTGTCGGGACCCGTCGCTGGGGCGATGGGGTGGGGCGCATGCAGCCGTTTCCCTCCGTCGGCGTCCAGTACGATCGGGGCCCCTCCGAGGACGCCCGCCGGCCCCTTGAAAGGGTCAGAACGTCCTTCCCGAGCAGGAGGGTGAGAAGGAGCACTTTCACACTTTTTCTCGATCCAGGAAGGGACAGATGAGGCACGGTTGAGGCTTCCACCGGTGGGACCCCAGTCTCTGGGAGAGAGCAGGGCTGGCTGAGTCTCCGAATGGCCCCCAGCGCCCCTAAGGCCCCTCTCTTGGCGGGTATTGGGTTCGAAGGGGTGTAGCATCTCGGGGTAAAGCCTGAAGCACGTGGGGCTTCTTGTCACAGTTTGAAAAACCCGGTGCCAGGCGCGTTTATTGCAAAGGGATTGAGATCGGAATTCGGGAGCTTGCTGGTGACGAAGAGCCTGCCTTTTTGGGCATGGTCTGCGTCCACATGCAGTTTTAAGTAGGAGCCCTCACTTCACCCCTGGGAGGAGCGGGCTTGTTTTCCTGCGTCCCTGGTGGAATCCGTCCGTCGGCCCCAACCGGTGGTGCACAGGCTTCGTAAGCAGGACACCCTCGCTATTTGTTGGGAGACGGTGAGCAGAAAAATGTATTCACAGAAGTGAAGTCCGCAGAGCAAAAACCCCTTCTTGATTGATTTGACAAGGGACCACACTTCCAGAAATCGATTTTCTAAATTCTCTTGCCGCCTGTCATCTCCAAGGCTAGAAGCCTTTTATCCTCAAATGCTAAGTGCTTCTCATTCTGCCACCCCACTTTTCATCGCAGATATCCCTATTTGATGCCCAGGTAGAACAAGGCGGGTTCCCCATTTGGCACCTGGAAATGGTAAGGCAGAGAGAGCTAGGGCCTCTGAACTCCTGGCCGCCCATTGGCCCAAGTGCTTTCTGGAAAGCGGGAAGCTCCGGACAGGGAAGCAGGACACGTTGACCGGGAACTCGGGAACGGTGAACTAGCGTTAAGGACTTCAACCCAAAGCTGCTTCTCTGCCCTCTTCCAGGTGTGGTTCCAGAACCGGCGGGCCAAGTCAAGGCGGCAGAGCGGGAAAGCCTTTCAGCCCTCGGCCAGATCCCAGCTTTTCCTCCACCATGCTGTGCAGGGACCCGAAGTGAAATGTTTGAAGCCCCAGTCGCCTCTTGAAGTAGACGTGAACTGCCTGCCCGATCCCAACAGAGTTGGGGAGGGCATCCCCCACCCGAGCTGCCAGGGTCAGCGCTTCGAAGCCTACTCTCCCCTCTCTGAAGACACTGGTTCAAAGCTGGACTCGTGGGAGGAACACATCTTCTCTGCCTTTGGTGACTCTTGAGGAATCTGGGTGAGGTCAGGGTAAGCTCCGAGGAGCCCCGCGCCCCTGAAGGCGAGGACACACACATCAGAAGGCTGTCCTTTCTGGCTCCGGGGCGAGGGACACTCGCCCGTTAACTTCAGTGAAGGTGTCGCTGGCGCCCTCCCCTGTGATGCTCCCTCCCCTTCGCCTGTGAGCCTTTCACCCCTTCTCCTCCCTCCGCAGGGCCCCTCCCCGGGAGTCTCACGGTCCTTTGACCCGGGTGCCTCCAAACCCGCACCTCCAATTCCATCTGCATCCCGCTCCATGTGGCTGGTCCCCCTCTTCCCTTCCAGACTGCTTTGTCAGAACTCCCTCTCCCCTTCCCAAGAACACTGCGGCCAGGCTCACCCTCCCCTTGCGCGCCCCAGCTGCCGGCTTCTCGCCTTCCTCCAAGGCTCGTGACTTTGAACTCATCAGGACACAGTCCTCACCCTGTCCCCGAGATCGACTCCTTTTCTGTGTGTGTGGCCCATCATCTTTACACTCATTCGTCGCTCCGGTGATTCTTCATGCAGATTATTTCTAGAACCCCCTGCCTCTGGCTTCTCAGATTTTCACACATCGCTCTCTAGAAATCTGTGGTAGCCTCCTGTGGACACCAGATGGAAAAAGCTTTGGGTGGTATACCCTTCCAACATCTCCAGCCAAAGGGGCGGCCGTGCAAATCTTCTTGAGGTCACCCGTGCACAGCGTGGTCCTGTCCCCGAGCCCCTCCTGTCCATCGTCGTTGAGGACCAAATGAATACTACTCTGTCTCAGACACTTGAGGTCCCCCTCCCCCGGAGTCTGAACCTTCCTCGAATCCTGATTTTGTACGTTTTACTCCAGTCACTCCCACATTACCCTTAGCACTTGTAATTGTACTTGGTGCAACTTGAGTGGGTTATTAAATGCTTTCCACAAATGCTCCACTGTCATTCTGTTGAAATGAGTTCGGTCCTTTGGACAGCACGTCGTGCGGCGCCATCCTCCATTGCTTGTGAAAGAACAGTCTCTGCAAATGTGGCCCTTCGCCTTTGGTCATCAGGCCGCTGTGCTGAGAGCTTGTTCAAATTAGTCGCATGACTGCTGGCTTCTGATTTCTCTCTCCCAGTGTACACATTAGAATATATGCAAATTAGGGTGTAAGTTAGCCTGAGATCCATTAAAATCCTGTCTTGATATTTTGAGGGTTTTCAAACTCCTGAGGGCCAAGGGAGACTTTGTCTACAGGGGGTGGCCATGGAGGGGGGGGTCTCTGTACGCGGCGCCTTGGAGGAGGCCCGCAGGAGCCGTGGCTAAGGCCAGGACTCCTGTCCCGATGTTACTGGAACAGTCTGAGCGCCCTGGAATGTCTTCGAGATCGCACAGGCCGGTTGCCCTCATTTTCCCAGAGGTGTTATTCAAGTGACTTGCAGGTTTCAGCGTAGCAAATGCATTGCGAGAAGCAGCGGGAGACAGTTCGGGCTTTAGTGGCAGACCTGGCTACCGAACCCTTGAAAATGGTCTGAAACCAAACACAAGATGGTAAACGTTAGCTGCGGTTATTGAAGTGCTTGCGCATGCCCCGCATCCTGCTCCGCAGTCCCTTTGCATTTGGACAGGTGACCCGGACAGGTGTGAGACTACAGACATTCACACCCACAAGACTGAAAACCTGACACTCGGAACTTAGAGTCCACTAAGGGTCACACGTAGAGGTAAATCTTGCAAAGAGCTTATTAATTAATTGGATTATTGCCCTTACATTGTGTTTTCCCTAGCGAATACCTACAAAATCTATAAACATTTAAATCTTGTTATTTTTAATTTTTAAAAAAATTGTGGGACCCTCCAAGAACATTAGTCTGCACCTCCCTTGAACTCTCAAGAGACGTAACTGCTAAATGTGTTACAGGCACTGTGTGTTTAATCCTTACCATGCCGTATAAGGCAGGGGCTATTACTGTTCTAAAGAACAAGAAACTTTATGGTTCAGATCAGAAGTGACTCAAACCTGGGACTCCGTCCACCCATCTCTCCACCAGCAAATCATGCCTCCTGTATTGGCCTGGCCTTTTTAGTCAGGACCAGGACGAGTGATAATGCTTAAAGGCAACCCCCCAAAGCAGAATTTCTGCATCCAAGGGAGTAGTCTCATCTTGCAAAGCAATCATCATGGAAAACCCCATGCTGGTTCTAGTGACACTGATGTTGGTTTGAGCTCTTTTGAAACTTTTGTTTGCTCACTGCACAAACATTTGCTGCCTATGAACAGGTACTCTATCAGGGCCTGGAGATAAAATGGTGAGCCAAGCCAGGAGTAGAGAGGCCAGCAGGCAGACCCAAGAAGAAATGTAAAATTGCAAATGTGGTACACACTGCATACAGAGATACAGGAGGACCTGGAGACGGTGTGTTGTGGTCAAGGAAAGCTTAGCTGAGAAACTGACGTGTAGGATGGTCAGGAGTCACCAAGGTGAGGAGAGGGAAGTGCACGTGCAAAGGCCCCGTGGCGGAAGAAGCAGGACGGAGAAATTGAGGATGTCAGACCATACGTT
This sequence comes from Mirounga leonina, assembly GCF_011800145.1. Taxonomy (NCBI): domain Eukaryota; kingdom Metazoa; phylum Chordata; class Mammalia; order Carnivora; family Phocidae; genus Mirounga; species Mirounga leonina. Next base: position 21,190,374 of record NW_023270380.1, read on the forward strand.
GCTGTCTGGGTCTTGTGGAAGCGTTCTGAGTTTGTTCTGAGAGCCCTAAGGCCTTAGATGGAGAGAACATGACCTATTCTGCAGTTTAAGACTATCACTGCCCGAATGTCGCAGTTGAGGGGGCAGAGTGGACACTGCAGAGAAGGTAGGGATGACCGAAGACTTCCGGACTGGCGGGGATGGCGGCCGGGCCGAGCGAGAGAGGTGGTAATGACACAGGCTCAGAAAGTGCCTGAATTTAAGAGAAAGAATTGAACAGGCAAATCTTTTGGTAGATTCTCAATGGTGGAAGCGAATCTGGTTTTGGGGGACTCAGCGAAAGTCTTTCAGAACCAAACCTACACAGCATGTAGCATTGATGGCTCTTTAGAACTTGCAAAATGTGCTGGGCCGTGGCAGCATGGTGACCCAGGTGCCCCTAGGCGGACTGTATTAAAACCAACCTCTCACTGGGTCTACAGTAAGCCAAGAACTGGTTAAGTGTTTTTTCACTGTGATTTGTACAGATGGAAAAACCCCCTCCCTTAAAGTCAGATTGGATGATATCGTAATTCAAGATGACTTGGTGATTAATCTCTATTGTTTCCCCTAAAAATATCAATCAGTGGAAGGGACATGTGGGTGGCTCAGTTGGTTGAGCATCTGCCTTCGGCTCAGGTCGTGATCCCGGGGTCCTGGGATTGAGCCCCGCATCAGGCTCCCTGCCCGGCGAGGAGCCTGCTCCTGCCTCTCCTCTCCACCCCGTGCTCCTGCTCTCTCGCTCACACACGCTCTCTCTCTAATAAATAAAATCTTAAAATATACATATATTCATATGTATATATAAAATACAGTGGAAATTACAGTTCCTTAAAACTTTTCAAACAAGGAATACTTATCAAGTGTATTAATTAAATGAGAATGGTAGGCAGTATTACTTTTCATAGATCAATTTATTTAGAATTACAAATATTAAGAATAGAGGATTTATGCATTTCTTAATTAACGTTAACAGTTTAGCTAAATATAAACTCTGCACTAAAGTTCTGCAGTGGCACAAGACCAACAAAGAATATGGAAGCATTTTTAAACTATACAAAAATTTCAAATGGAAAATAATCTCATTTTAGTTTTATAATACATTAACATATAAAAAGTCCCATTTTATGAGACATCTAAAAGAATCAAAGCCACTTCTACAGCTATATCTTAAACTCCAAATCTGAAAACAATTTTATTATATTTTGACTTTATAATATTCTATATTAAAACAGAAAATTCCAAATACACACTTTTTACAAGATTAACATTTTAGGCAGGGTTTTTCCTTTAAAAAACCAAAAAACAACAAAAAAACCCCACAACCAAATACAAACCTTTTTTTCTGCATTTCACAGCACTGGTTATTTTATTTGTTTTCCTTATAAAATCTTTTGACTTTATAAATTGTATACGGTTGGATTTTAACCAGTCATCTGGTTCAAAAGTTGTGCAAATAAACAAAATATGAAAATAGTGTGTTATCAGTCTTTTTAAATAAGTTTCCTAACAATAGCACTTTTTGTCCTGAATTGACGGGAAAAGTCATGCCAAATCCACTTGCTGAAATGTAGCATTTTGCAAGTAATTTATTTTTTTCCTGCTCCTTCATTTTCTTTCAACAGACAAACAACAAAGGTTTCTTTTATAAATTATGATAAATTAAAATAGTTATTATTATAAAATGATCTCTCGAGCCGTGTCACACTGCAAGTATCCGTCCCGCATACTTGTCAAGTCCGCATCTCCCATTGCTATTCCAGAGGCTTCCTGCACACGTGCCTGCCCATTTCTCGAGGGTGCTCTCTTCCAGAGACTGGCAGGGTGAGGAGCTAACGGAGCCTGCGCCGCAGTCCTCTGGACGGAGTTCTGGACTGCCCCCGGCAGCGCAAGGAGCCCGTGTCTGCGCATGCCCCCCCCCCCCCCCCCCAGCTGTCTGCGCGTGCTGGGCTGAATTCATGCACGTTCAAAAAAGGGTCAGCATACTCTTCCGTGAAAGCCTATTACGTTCAGTTTCAGTTTTAAAATACTTGCTTATAAACATGTAACATAAGCGATGCTACTGCAGCTGAATAATAAAAAGAAAAATAAATAGAATGCTGGTCAGCAATGCTGGTTTACGAAGCAGTATAGTATATTAAAACGCCCTAGTTGGAGATTTACATTTCCCTTGCTTTCCAGCGCTTGGGTTATCTGGTTATCTGGTGCTGGGAGCCTCGGTGCAGGGAGCGCCATGTCCTGTGCAGCGCGAACAGTGGAGGCTCCTCCTCAGTCCCTGTTGGTGTCGTTGGCTGCGAAGGCGTGCAGGTTTCCCATCTGGCTCAGGCCACTCTGAATGTGTGCAACGTGGATTTCTACGTTATTCTGAAAGCAACTGAAGAAGAAACACGGTTCACTCCCTTATTTCGCGACGTTAGGAAAATACTTGTTAACAAAGGAAGAGCCGAATTTTAGTCCAAAAAGCAGCGAAGATAATGACCCGAGGAAGGACTAAAGCCCCCATCACACCAGCTACCCCCCGGCTGCAGCCGTGACGGGAAGGGCTGCTGGAGGGGGCAAAGGAGCCGCGGGGGTGCGGGCAAGGGTGAGAGTGTCTCTCTGGGGAAACTACTCAGTGGAGCCCCCACACCAACCCAAACCCAAATACCGTAGGTCTTCGGATTCCTTTACATAAACCAAATCCATGTGAACTTTCTATTCTGTCAATAGACGGGATATAACTGAAAAGTCCTTTTGGAATTTATTTACAGGGTAAAAATTATAGGAATGCTTCACAAATATGCATAATTCTTAAAACTTTACTGGAAATCCCCATGAACTTAGAAAAATGATTAGAGTCCACCTAACGAATTACCTGATATTAGAAGCATCTATTGTACTCTTGATATCATTTAATGAATCTGTAAGTGATTTGAACTCAAAGGAATTCAGGTCTCCTCCTTCTGCCAGACACTAAAGGAAAAAATATTTCAAATTTTAATTGAATTATAGTTCAAATACAGATACAAAATACCTGATATAATCTGTGTATTATAATAATTTATCAACAAATTAGTGCAGTTTGTGTAGGTATCAAAATGAAGAGAATGTTTTCTTGGAGATGTACCTTAATTTGTAATAAAATAGCGGTGAGCCTGGAGATTAAGTCTGTGAGATTTTCGTTCTCAACACAGGGCTGTCCAGTGGAGGAGTTGGCGAGCCGGACAATCTCCTGGGCTTCCTCCTCACACCTCCGTCTCATATCCGTGGGCTGGTCCGCAGGCTGCAGGCCCTGGTCTGGAGCGAGCTGGAAACAGAGGATTCCAACATGAGATGGACGGTCACCAGGCCAGACGATGTCTGTGTGTTCGTGCCCTGTCTTCAGATGTGGGTGTTTCCAAAACTAGCCTTTATAACGAAAATGGGCCTCACACCAGAAGAAATGTTTCTTCTTGGTTTTCTTTTCTTGATTTTATATTTTTGGCAACTTTTAATTTTGATATAATTTCAAACTGCTAAAAAGGAATAGAAAAAATACTCCTAAAAACCTTTTACCCAGATTCAGTTTCTTGTTTATTCCGTGTGGCAACATTTGATCTCTCTCTGTATAACAGATGTAATGTTTTCCCCTTAATTATTTGACAATAAGCTGCAAACACTGTGCCTCTTTCCCCCTAAACACTCTAGTCTGCATTTCCGAAGTACATTCCCACAGGGCAACTGTCACAACTGGGAAATTTCCCACCGACAGGAGACCATATTCTTCTAAAAGGGCATGTGCACAGTCCATCAACCGTCCCAACACGTAAGTCCCCCCCACGCCCCACCCCCCGCCAGAGACATCTGGTTGTCATGTCTCTGTAGATTCTTTTATTCTGGAACAGTTCCTCTTTCATGAAATATCATGATATTTTGGAAGAGTACCAGCCAATTATTTTGTCTACTGTCCTTCAACATGGGTTTGTCTGTTTCCTCGTGATTAGACTGAAGTCATGCATTTTGGGGAGGAATACAAGAGTGATGCTGAGTTCTTGCTCAGGGCATCTCGGTCAGGAGGCCTCTGATGCCAATCTGTCCCATTACTGGTTGCGGTATCTCTGATCACTCGGTTAAGGGAGTCAGGTGTCGCCCAGATTTCCCCACAGGACGGGATTTTCCCCTTTGGAACGAGTAAGAATTTGTGAAGAGAGATTTGGAGGCTCCTCGTCCTCACCCTTTGACCCTCAAGTTTTACTGAGCACCCTGCCTTTACCAGTTCCTGCGGTGATGGCTGCCAGGCGCCATTCCTCTCACTCTACCATTCCTCCTACAGTTGCTAGCTGGCATTTTACTCTAAGAACTTTCCCTTAAGGGCACCTGGGTGGCTCAGTTGGTTAAGTGACTGCCTTCGGCTCAGGTCATGATCCTGGAGTCCCTGGATCGAGTCCCGCATCGGGCTCCCTGCTCAGCAGGGAGTCTGCTTCTCCCTCTGACCCTCCCCCTTCTCATGCTCTCTCTCTCAAATAAATAAATAAAATCTTTTTTTTTTTAAAAAAAGAACTTTCCCTTAAAAATTAATTGGTTAGGGGTGCCTGGGTGGCTCAGTTGTTAAGCATCTGCCTTCGGCTCAGGTCATGATCCCAGGGTCCTGGGATCGAGCCCCGCATCAGGCTCCCTGCTCTGCAGGGAGTCTGCTTCTCCCTCTCCCACTCCCCCTGCTTGTGTTCCCTCTCTCGCTGTCTCTCTCTCTGTCAAATAAATAAATAAAATCTTTAAAAAAAAATTAATTGGTTAAGTGGTTAATATTAGTATGGACTCATGGATTCTTACTTTACTCAAAGGGTTCTAATCTCTGAGTGTAGTCACTTATGCTGACGCCCAAACTGCCCCAGATCTAGTCAGTGGGGATAGTGTCCAGCCGGTCCTGTTGGACACGCTCCCATAAGCTGGGGGGCACAGTGAGATGGTCCAGCCTCTGGAATCAAGTCTCTTTTTCAAGGAGCCCTGCTTCCTTTTATTGGAGAGCAGCATTTGGAAACCATGATCGAGTGCTGGGCGTGCTCAGTGCCGTCAGGTGTGTGCTTCTGGGCTCTCTCAGCGTGTGCGTGCACCCACGCGCACACACACCCACGTAGCTACGTCATAAAAACAAAATGAATCACGAAATCAGACCAATTCTCCCTATTCTAACCCAACACCACAGGGTTTGTTGTAGTCTCCCATCTTCATAACTGCCTTCTTCAGAGGTGAGAGGGCAGGCCTCCCCGATCTGCGATATACTTAAGTTACTCATGTGCTCCATCCTAGAATGCAGTTTCAGAACTGCGAATCCATACCACCAGGAGTGAAAACCTTACTAACTAGAGTTCATTATTTATTTAAAGTTCAATTTATCTTCAGACTAAGGGTATAGGGTCAAAATACTAAGTTCAGGTTATTTGGATTCATTTTTGTCTCCTTTAGTGTTTATGTTATTCCTTTGACATAGAGTTAGGTTCGTTTACTTCTATTTATACTCCATTTTGGAGTTCATCTGTATTTATTGAGAAAACAAACACTCAGAGAAATGTCACTCCCCTCACTCCCCTCACTCCTCGATCCCTGCCCCATCCCCAAATTAGTTCTAGTTTATCCCTCCTGTGTTTATTCTTGAAAAACTAAGAGGATATATGTGTATTTTATTTTTACATATTTCTGCTTACTCCAAAGGAAACAATTGCTATATATACTTCCATGTACTTTATTTTTTTCACTTAATACATCCTGGAAATCACTCCATATCAGTAAATGGAGAGCTTCCTTGTTCGTTCTTACAGCAGCAAGGTACTCCACGGTGTGGATGTACCATAAGTTACTTAGCCAATTCCCTATATATGGGCATTCATGTTTTTTCTAATATTTTGCAAATACCAGGAATGCTGCAATGAATCACCTTTCTCTAACGCTTTAAAAAAATTCTATTAGTTTTAGGTGCTATGAACATTCTAGTGGTAAACAGAAGTTCACAAACCTGTTTGGTATATATCAGAAATAGAATTGCTTAATCATACTGTTTACGCATTTTAAAATCAATATTGTAGGGGCTCCTGGGTGGCTCAGTTGGTTGAGCGTCTGCCTTTGGCTCAGGTCATGATCTCAGGGTCCTGGGATCGAGCCCTGTGTTGGGCTCCCTGCTCAGGAGGGAGTCTGCTTGAGATTCTCTCTTCCTCTGCCCCTACTTACACGTACTCTCTCTCAAATCAATCAATCAATCAATCTTTAAAAAGCAAATCAAATCAATATTGTACTTCCCCAAGAGCTTTGTGAAAATGAAATCATTTTACTTCATGGGGAAATGGACCTATCACAAAAGGCCCTGTGTACATACTGAAATTACACAACAAGAGTGATGAACAGTCCACTTCGGCGCGTGTTGTCAACTTTGCTCCGCGCGGTCTCGGACTGCTTGGTTTGCGTCTCTCGTGGGTTAGTAGCTGGCCCGGAGGGAGAAATCTAATCACTAGGACAACGCTTACTGCTATTGTAGGGGACAACTACCGGGAAAATAAAAATAAATGATAATGATGGTTAGAGGAATGAGCAAAATAGTCTCAGAGTGTAGTTCCAGGCAAACACAGTTCATTTCCTTCAGCTCCAGGTGGACAGGTTGATAACATGGCCTACGGCAGATCTTCGGGACTAATTAGGAGGTTAGTGTCATAAAGAGCTAACTGTTGAAGAACCTCATGTCACAAATGGACGTGGCTCACAGGAAACATAAAACCTCTAAAAATACAAGTGCTGGAGCATTCTAAACTCATCTGTCACTTCTTACCTTGTTGTAAGAAAATCACATTTGAGGTGAAACCACTGAACTGCCTTCATACATATAATTTTATGTACACGATAATAATTCACAAATAACCCTATGCTCTACATACTTGGTTCAAGAATCCATAGTTCTAATGTAAAATTTAAAGCAGGAGGAAACAAAATTGTATACACAGCATGATCATAACTTTGCGAGAAAAAGCATTATATCTATCTATCTATCTATCTATCTATCTATCTATCTATCTATCTATCTATCTAAAATACTAAGGGGAAATAAACCAAAATACAGTATTTGGGATTGTGGAATTAAGAGTTTAAGAGTAATCATTTTTCTGGATTTTTCTATATTTTTTTCAAGAGCAATACCATTTGTAATTGAAACAAAAATCAACACAATTGAGAGCTGACTGTGTGTAAAGCACTCTTTGACACTAATGCTAAAATGAGTAAAAATGTACATAAAATCCGGTTCTGCTAAAGGACCTGATAGAGATGTTGGTGTAGTTTGAATTTTCTTTTTTTTTTTATTCTTATGTTAATCCCCATACATTACATCATTAGTTCTAGATGAAGTGTTCCATGATTCATTGTTTGTGCATAACACCCAGTGCTCCATGCAGAACGTGCCCTCCTCAATACCCACCACCAGGCCAACCCATCCTCCCACCCCCCTCCCCTCTAGAACCCTCAGTTTGTTTTTCAGAGTCTATCGTCTCTCATGGTTCGTCCACCCCTCCGATTTCCCCCGCTTCATTCTTCCCCTCCCGCTATAGTTTGAATTTTCTAAAATGTGAAGGTAAATAACAGTATTTAGCTTCAAATAAAAGAGTGGGGGAGGGGGGCACAGGCCCTCAGGGGAAATTTATACACATCACCTACCTCATAGCAGTACTGCTGAACTTTATGCAAAACTTTGTTGAGGTCCTTGTTGAGCTGCTCAAGCTCCAGAACGATTGTTGCATATCTCCGCTGAAATTCAATGCCGATGGGCATGGAATAGGATTTCTGCAAGGAAAAAAATCTGATTTTTTAAATAAAGATTTATTTATTTATTTATTTGGAAGAGAGAGAGAGTGAGCGAGAGGGAGAGCATGAGCAGGGGGAGGGGGAGAAGCAGACTCCGCTGCTGAGCAGGGAGCCCGACGTGGGGCTTGATCCCAGGACTCTGGGATCCTGACCTGAGCTGAAGGCAGACGCTTAACTGACTGAACCACCCAGACGTCCCAAAAATCAGATTTTGATAAGGATTTTTTTTTAGAGACAGCACACACGGGGTGGGGGGAGGGGCAGAAGGAGCGGGAGAATCCCAAGCCAACGCCACTCTCAGTGAGGAGCCCAACTTGGGGCTCGATCTCACGACCCTGAGATCATGATCTGAGCTGAAATCAAGAGTTCAATGCTCAACCGACTGAGCCACCCAGGCACCCCGATAAGGATTTTTTTGAGCAGTGCACTTTCAGTGATCTAACATGAGATCTGACTATTCCAAAACAACAGAAGTTTATTGAAGTTGTCTGTCCTCAATGTTCTACTTCTTGTGTGTGAAAACAGTATTATTGTTATTTAGGAGACTATTCTTAGGAGCATCGGGACATCTACCATTCACTTTTTTTTTTCTCTAAAAAAGCTAAATCTGGGGCGCCTGAGTGGCTCAGTTGTTAAGCGGCTGCCTTTGGCTCAGGTTATGATCCCAAGGTCCTGGGATCAAGCCCCGCATCGGGCTCCCTGCTCCGCGGGAGGTCTGCTTCTCCCTCTCCCACTCCCCCTGCATGTGCTCCCTCTCTCTGTCAAATAAATAAATAAAAATCTTAAAAAAATAAATAAAAAAGCTAAATCTATCCTTTATTGGTGGGCTTGGGTTGGTGTGTTCTTTTGCCATTTAATTTTTTTTTAAGATTTTATTTATTTATTTGACAGAGAGAACTAGAGAGCACAAGCAGGGGAAGCAGCAGAGGGAGAGGGAGAAGCAGACTCCCCGCTGAGCAGGGAGCCTGACATGGGGAATTGATCCCAAGAGACTTGGGATCATGACCTGAGCTGAAGACAGACGCTTAACCGACTGAGCACCCAGGCACCCCTCAACTTGTTCTTCTTAACTTTCTATTGAAAATATTTAAAATTCTTTTGGAATAGAAAATATATTTGCATTCCTGTGCATATAATGGGATATGTCAACTGTCAGATTGTGTGTCAGGGTGAGTGGAGAAGGGGAACCTGTCAGGCTGTGGGCTCCCAGCCTGCCAGAATGAGACCTCTCAGGTATAACTTCACGCTATATAAAACTTAAAAAATTTTTAAGTAATTTCCACACCCAACATGGGGCTTAAACCCACAACCCAGAGATCAAGAGTCGCACGCTCCAATGACTGAGCCAGTCAGGCACCCTGTAACTTAGTATTTTTTTTTAATTGAAAAGTATAACATGATGGGTGCCTGGGTGGCTCAGTCGGTTAAGCATCTTCCTTCGGCTCAGGTCATGATCTCAGGGTTCTGGATGGAGCCCCATGTTGGGTTCCTTGCTCAGCGGGGAGCCTGCTTCCCCCTCTCCTTCTGCCCCTCCCCCCATGTATGCGTGCTCTCTCTCAAATAAATAAACTTTAAAATCTTTAAAAAAAAAGTATAACATGAGAAAAATGCACAAAATATACATATACAATTCAGTGAATTATCACAATGCAAACACCGGTTCTTAAAAAGTTAAACACCGGGGCACCTGGGTGGCTCAGTCGGTTAAGCATCTGCCTTCAGCCCAGGTCATGATCCCGGGGTCCTGGGATCAAGCCCCACATGGGGCTCCCTGCTCGGCGGGGAGCCTGCTTCTCCCTCTTCCACTCCCCCTGCTTGTGCTCTTGCTCTCGCTGTCAAATAAATAAAATCTTTAAAAAAAAAAAAAAGTTAAACACCTACACCTACCATATGATCCAAGAGAAATGAAAACACTTGTCCATGCAAAGACTTGTACATGAATGTTCGATTTTCTTTGTAATAGCTAAAAAATGTGAACAATTCAAATGTCCCTCAACAGGTGAATGGATAAACAGATTGTGGAATATCCACACAATGTGCTACTGCTCAGCAATAAGAAAGAATTACAGTATGTTGCTTGAACTGTGGAACACACAACCAAGTGGATGAATCAAAATCCTTATACTGAATGAAAGACGCCGGGCAAGAAAAGCATATACACTGTATGATTCCATCTATATACAATTCTAGAAAATGCAAACTAGGGGTGCCTGGGTGGCTCAGATAGTTGAGCATCTGCCTTCGGCTCGGGTCATGATCCCGGGGTCCTGAGATTGAGCCCCGCGTCCGGCTCCTGGCTCAGAGGGGAGCCTGCTTCTCCCTCTGCCTCTCCCCCTGCTCATGCTCTCTCTCTATCTCGAATGAATAAATAAAATCTTAAAAAAAAAAAGCATGCAAAGTAATCTGAGATGACAGAAGGTAGATCAATGGTTGCCTGGAGGCTGGGGTAGAGGGAAGGATGGATTATGAAGGGCTTAGGGAAATCTGGTGAGGAGGGGAGAAGACAGAAATACTGGTAACCTCATCTGTGGTGCTGGCTTCATGGGTGTGTATGTGTATATGGGCACACACATATATCTGATCAAACCATACATTTTAAAAAGATACAGTTTACTGTACACCAATTATACCTCAACAAAGCTGGGGAAGTCATGGGAAAAATCCACTACATCAACAGAACACTGCTAAGAAGCCCCACATATCACCTTACAATCCTTTCTCTCTTTTCTCTCCAAAGCAACCTTATTGACATCAAACATCATAGTTTGACTTCTGAAATTTATTTAAAATGCAATTATACAGTATATACTCTTGTTCCTAGCTTCTTTCAATTAACATTGTGAAATTCATCCACATGGTTGTGCATATCCACAGTTCATTCACTGTGGTGTAGAAATTCCTTTGTAGAAATATGATATAATCAGCCATTCTATTGGTTCCATTTGTTACTGGATAATAGGGCTGCACCTAGTTCTTGGTCAATATGAATAGTGCTTCTAGGACATTTTGTACTTAGGTACCCACATGTGTAGTTTTAGTAGACAGAGCCAAAGAGTTCCCCAAAGTGATGGAATAAGGAAGTTCTGGCTGGGATGCCTGGGTGGCTCAGTCAGTTAGACGTCCGACTCCTGGTTTCGGCACAGGTCATGATCTCAGGGTGGCAAGATCAAGCCCCACATCAGGCTCCATGCTCAGCACAATCTCTGCTTGGGATTCTCTCTCTCCCTCTGTCCCTCCCCCACCCCCTCTCTCAAATAAATAAAGTCTTAAAAAAAAAGTTCTGGCTGCTTGACATATTTTCCGATCTTTGATATTTTAAGTGTTTGAATATTAGCCACTTTAGAGGGTGTGAGTGATATCTCTTTGTGGTATTAATTCGCATTTTCTCTATTACTAATGAGGCTGGGTACCTTATCAAAAATTTTTTGTACATCTGAATATCCTCTTTTTTTTTTTTTTAGATTTAATTTATTTGAGAGAGAGAGTGAGCGAGCGGGGGAGGAGCAGAGGGAGAAGCAAACTCCCCGCTGAGCAGGAAGCCTGACACAGGGCTCGATCCTGGGACTCTGGGACAATGACACGAGCCCAAGGTAGATGCTCAACTGACTGAGCCACCCAGGCGCCCCTGAATATCCTCTTTTTAAAATGTATCTGTTCAATTCTCTTTCCTGTTTTCTATTAGGCTGCCTATCTTTTTCTTTCTTTTTAAAAAATATTTACTTATTTGAGGGGCGCCTGGGTGGCTCAGTCGTTACGCGTCTGCCTTTGGCTCAGGTCATGATCCTGGGGTCCTGGGATCAAGCCCCACATCGGGCTCTCTGCTTGGCGGGAAGCCTGCTTCTCCCTCTCCCACTCCCCCTGCTTGTGTTCCCTCTCTCGCTGTGTAAATAAATAAAATCTTTTAAAAAAAAATTTACTTATTTGAGAGAGAGAGAGAGAGTCATTTATTTATTTACTTTCTGAGAGAGAGAGAGAAAGCATGTGTGAGAGGGGGACAGAGGGAGAGAGGGAATCTCAAGCGACTCCATGCTCAGGCCAGAGCCCAAGGCAGGGCTCGATCTCATGACCCCGAGATCATGACCTGAGCCGAAATCAAGAGTCGATGCTTAACCAACTGAGCCACCCAGGCGCCCCTTACCTGCTAGCCTTTTAAATAAATATCTAAGGCATTTTTGTAGTTAATTTAAAGGTTAATACACTCTTACAAGCTTGTCCACTTTACAAACAGATAAAAGGAAAATCACATCCAAATCTGTGTTCTTTTGGGAAATAGCCTGGCAGTCCCTCCAAGGCCGGCACATCAAGTTACCGCATGACTCAGCAACTCCACTTTCAGGCACGGACCCAACGGGACTGACAACATATGTCTCCATAAAACCTTATACACACATGTTCACGTAGCCTTACTCCTAGCAGCCAATGAGTGGAAGCAACCCAAGCACCATCAATGGAGGAATGGATAAAAATGCGGTGAGTCTGCACACTGGCATGTTATTTGTCAAGAAAAGTACCGATACACACACAACGCCACAGGGAAGGACCCAGTCACAAAGGACCACGTACTGCAAGACTTCGTTCACAGTAAACATCCAGAATAGGTGGACAGAAATTAGATTAGTGGTTGCCTAGGTATGGGGTGGGGGGTCAGAGGGGAAATGAGGAGTGACTGCTAAAAACTATGCGGTTTATTTTGGGAATGATGACAATATTCTAAAACTAACCAGGGACGCCTGGGTGGCTCAGTCGGTTAAGCATCTGCCTCCGGCTCAGGTCGTGATCCCAGGGTCCTGGGATCGAGTCCCACATCGGGCTCCCCGCTCCACGGGGAGCCTGCTTCTCCCTCTGCCTCTGTCTCTCTCTCTCTCTGTCTCTCATGAATAAATAAATAAAATCTTAAAAAAAAAACAAAAAAACAAACCTAACCGTGATGATGGCCGTATAACCCGTCAATTGAACTATAAACTCAAAACCACTGAATGGTTCACTTTCTGTAAATGGGTGAATTGTGTGGTATGTGACTAATACCTCAATAAAGCTGTTATAGGGGCGCCTGGGTGGCTCAGTCAGTTAAGCATCTGCCTTTGGCTCAGGTCATGATCTCAGGGTCCTGGAACCGAACATGACAGGGACAATTCTGACAACACATTTTGGACAAGAAAACCAACTTACAAAGTGGTGGACAGGACAGTGGGAAGAAGCACAGAGACCATATTACCCAGAGAACCACTGATACGAGGTTTTAAACATGGTTAAGACGGAATTCTCAGGGATAGATCCCTTTTCCTACTCTTGAATTATTACTAACTTCCAGGTATGACAAGAGATATTTTCAAAGTGGGAAAGTAATTATTAGACTACTGGTTCAATATCTACTTTTATATAGTGCTGGAGCAATTCAAACCTATTTTAATTAATACCATATGCACTATTGTTTGTGAGTGTATTTTTAAGATATTCATATTGGCATATTGAAATGAATAACCTCAAATTTTCACTGACTTTAATATACTATATAATTTGCCCTAGAAAAGTCTGCTCAAAGCTTCAACTCTCAATGAACTCCATAAAAACGTCTCAGGTGTATGATTGAGAAATTTGTCTTTTTTGGATTATAAAAGTGACTAAGCATTTTAATATAAGCTAACGTAATTTCTCCTTTCACTTTACAAATAGAAAGTTTGAACATCTGAGTTCATATTTTGACTACTTTGGTTTCAGTTTGCTTTTCCTGAGTAAAGTATAAGATAAACAATTAAGCTTTCTAAATTCAAAGGAGACTTCATCAGGCCAATATTTTATTTTCTTTGCAAATTCCATAAGAAAATAAACTTTGAACAAAGCAGTATGCCCAGTCCTTTGAGGCGAGAAACAATAAACTTATCAGGACATTGGTAAAAATAGAACATAATTTAGCTTTCAACTTCAAAATTAAATTAATTAAATAAAATTGAATATTTGTTAGGGTGGAGGCTGGGTGGAGATAAGGTAGATAAAATCACTCCTCCTTGGTGCTAAAAACATTAGGGGTTAGCAGTGTAAATGTTCAGTTAGTTTCCTGTCATTAACCTGAAGCTTCAGAAAAAAAAAAAAAAGGAAGAAAGTTATAAGGAATAAATGGAATGTATACCCAGAAAATTTATAATTCATAAATCTGAAAGAATTGTTATATTTCTGAAGGTTTTTTAAAATAATAGTTCTGTAGATATTAAAAATAAAATCTCACATCATAATATCTGGGATTCTTTCTTCTGCAAAGAAGGAACTGAATCATTTGTATTTGTCCCTGAAATACTCTGTAAAATTCCAATTCACAAGTAATGTACAAAACAGGATGAGTAATAGCTATGTTAAGATTAAAGGATAGCAGGGTCCCTGGGTGGCTCAGTCAGTTAAGCGTCTGCCTTCGGCTCAGGTCATGATCTCAGGGTCCTGGGATCGAGCCCCGCACTGGGCTCTCTGCTCAGCGGGGAGTCTTCCTCTCCCTCTCCCCCTGCTTGTGCTCTCTCGCTTGCACTTTCAAATAAATAAATAAATAAATAAATAAATAAATAAATAAATAAATAAAATCTTAAAAATAAAGATTAAAAGATAGCATTTGATTTTTACCACTCTACAAGGTGCTATACATATTTTACATCAATATATTAGAACTGGCACAGTCTCTAAGGATATTTGCCACATTTTGTTTACATTCCAAGACTAATCCCCAAATCACAGATCATACATCTGTTTACTTTTTGAGGATTCCACTTAAAGGTATGGTTTGTTTGTTATATGTAATACAAAGGAGGTACTTTGAAATAAATCCATCCTGCTCCACCATTTGTTTGTAATACAGGTATCAAAAACATTCCTGAACATACTTCTGATACCACTAGTCGCTAGCATCTCTTCAAAAATCAACACAATTTGCAACAGCATTCATTTTACCTGCTACTTTATTTTATTTTTTTAAGATTTTATTTATTTATTTGACAGAGAGAGGGAGAGAAACAGTGAGAGAGGGAACACAAACAGCGGGAGTAGGAGAGGGAGAAGCAGGCTCCCCACCGAGCAAGGAGGATGAGGGGCTGGATCCCAGGACCCTGGGACCATGACCTGAGCCGAAGGCAGACACCCAACAACTGAGCCACCCAGATGCCCCTTACCTGCTACTTTAAACAATTTAAATTTCAACTCTCTCACTAAGTAAACTGTGATTTATGCTTTTCCTTCTTTGGGAAACAAACATTATTCTACAGTAATCTGATACTTCTTGCCTTGTTCTTATCCTGTAAACCTGAATTCCAGGTTTACGTTTAAATGACAATGCCCTGACAGGAGAAAAAAAATACCATGGTACATTTTTCCTCCTGTTGTCTGGAAACATAATGAGTGTATTTTATTTTATATTTTATTTTATTTTTTAAAGATTTTATTTTTGGGGCGCCTGGGTGGCTCAGTTGGTTAAGCGACTGCCTTCGGCTCAGGTCATGATCCTGGAGTCCCGGGATCGAGTCCCGCATCGGGCTCCCTGCTCAGCAGGGGGTCTGCTTCTCTCTTCCCTCTCGTACTCTCTATCTCATTCTTTCTCTCAAATAAATAAATAAAATCTTTAAAAAAAAAAAAAAAGATTTTATTTTTTAGGGACGCCCGGGTGGCTCAGGTAGTTGAACATCTGCCTTTGGCTCAGGTCTGATCTCGGGGTCCTGGGAGTGAGTCCTGCATTGGGCTCCTTGCTCAGCAGGGAGTCTGCTTCTCCTCCTGCTTGTGTGCTCTCTCTCTCTCTCTGACAAATAAATAAATAAAATCTTAAAAAAAAAAAAAAGACTTTATTTTTTAGTAATCTCCACACCCAACATGGGGCATGAACACACAACCCTGAGATCAGGAGTTGCACACTCTTCTAACTGAGCCAGCCAGATGTCGTGAGGGTGCGTGTTTTAAATATTTTATTACCAATGACCAGGTTATGTTTACCAACTGGAATTCTTTTGTTAAATGTTTGAGTGTTTTGCATTGTAATAATCAAGATATTAACATGAGTAGAAGGTTGTTGATTTATGACAACCTGGAGATCCCCTAAAATCAATTGCTATCTGTTTCATCTTTCTTTTTATTTATTTATTTGACAGAGAGAGACCACAAGCAGGGAGAAGCAGGCTCTCCGCTGAGCAGGGAGCCCGACATGGGGCTCCATCCCAGGACCCTGGGATCATGACCTGAGCCAAAGGTGGACACCCAACGAACTGAGCCATCCAGGCGCCCCTCTTTCTTTTTTTAAAAAAAAGATTTTATTTATTTGTCAGAGAGAGAGAGAGAGAGAGCACCAGCAGGGAGAGCGGCAGGCAGAGCAGGCAGAGGGAGACGCAGGCTCCCCGCTGAGCAAGGAGCCCGGTGTGAGACTCGATCCCAGGACCCTGGGATCATGATTTTGTCGAAGTCAGATGCTCCACTGACTGGGCCAGCCAGGCACCCTGACATACCTTTCTAAACACAGAAATTCCCATTTGTTAATATTTTATTTAGGATTCTTGCAATTCATTAGATTTTGATAAATTATTCAAGCATTATAAAATGAATTGGAAAGTGTTCCTTCCCCTCCCCCCCATTCTCTAGAAGAAGTTTTTGAAAGTGGATGTTTGAAAGTTTTTGAAATAGTAACTATTTGGTTGAATTCACTGGTTTGGAAGAACTCATTCAGGGGCGCCTAGGTGGCTCAGCCGGTTGAGCAACTGCCTTTGGCTCAGGTCATGATCCCTGGGTCCTGGGATCGAGCCCCATGTTGGGCTCCCTGCTCTGCGGGTAGTCTGTTTCTCCCTCTCCCTCTGCCTGCCACTCTCCCTGCTTGTGCTCTCTCTCTCTGTAAAATAAGTAAATAAAATATTAAACAATAAAATAAAATTTTAAAAAACATTGATTTTTAAAAAATTTTTACTAAATCCAGTTGATTTTTTTTTTTTTTAGTAAGCTCTATGCCCAAAATGGGGCTTGAACTCATGACCCCAAGATCAAGAGTCAGCCAGGAGCCCCTCCTTATTAGATTTTTTTGATTAGTTGTTTTATCTATATAGTGGAAATGCCTTTTTCCTTTGAATTTTGCCAATTTTTGCTTTATGAATTTGGAAGCCATAATTATGTACATATAACTTTGAAATTATTTTGAAATGATACCTTTCATCATTAAGGAGCACACTTCTTTATATCCAATAATATTTGTTGCCCTGACTTTCACTGTCAGGTATTACTATAGCTATCAGATCTTCTACTGCTTTTTAAAAACTTGGCACTGTATACCTTTTCATACACTTAAAATTTTTTATTTTCAGGATCCTTTAATATTAAATGTGTCTCTTATATGCATCATAGAGTTGGGGTTTTACTTTTCATTCAGTTTGGCCATCTTTGCCTTTTATTCAGAAGATTTAGTCCACTTATATTTAATATTATTACTGATATATTTATTTATTTATTTATTTATTTAAAAGATTTTATTTATTTATTCATGAGAGACACAGAGAGAGAGAGAGAGAGAGAGAGAGGCAGAGGGAGTAGCAGGCTCCCAAGGAGCAGGGAGCCCGATGTGGGACTCGATCCCAGGACCCTGGGATCATGACCTGAGCCAAAGGCAGACGCTTAACCATCTGAGCCACCCAGGCGCCCTGATATATTTATTTTATTTTATTTTTTAAAAGATTTTATTTATTTGACAGAGAGAGACACAGCGAGAGAGGGAACACAAGCGGGGGAGTGGGAGAGGGAGAAGCAGGCTTCCCGCCGAGCAGGGAGCCC